>NC_086382.1:58410693-58726789 GCF_036588685.1 Mytilus trossulus
CCTTAATATATTATTGTAATATTAAGGTATATAGGATTATTTTTTTCTGAGACAAGTGCCTGTGTGCTGGGTATACAATTCTAGGCATTTGAAGACATGAATAACTGCTGAATGCTGTTGCATTCAGAATTCACTGCGAACTAGTTTAGCGCCAAAAAGGGAAATACCACCTCCAGCAGTTAAAAGCAATTAGGTTTTCAATCTCTACTTTAGCACTTGGACCCCATTTTTCTTTGCAATAGTCTATGCACTATTTTAGAAATGTTATATTGAAATCAGAAGAAAAAGCTGTGGTAGATTGTTTCTTTATACATTTCTATTAGCATATAAATGCCTATGGCTTTTTATTTGAATAATTATATAATTTCACAAACTTTTTATCACATTTATTCTTAAATCTTATGGACTTTCTTAAAAAGAATTATAAATTAAGGAACCATTTGCAAAGAAACAGGTTAAATATCTCTTTTTAAAGACATTTTCTGTCTCATATGTCCTTATGCACTAGTTAGTAGTGTTTCTATATACATTAACTCATTATCAAAATTATAAATTTTCTGTTCTTCAAAGATCAATCTTTACAGAAGTTATGAAAAAAATTCTATGTGCAATTTAAAAAAAATTTAAATAGCCATAATTCTAAATATGTAAATAAATGATATGTTACAAATATAACAATAAGTTTTTGTATTTATTCATGTACCATACAAATTTAACAGGCTGATGAAATATGATTTTATTAATAACATTAAGATAGAGAAAAAAAGGAATTCATATGTTGATAAAAAATGTTATTTTGCTATTCTAAGGCTGCATATACACAAATATTTGTTTGTTTTATTTATACCCAATGTTAAGAATAGAATAGTTTATTTTTGAAAGCAATCAAATCTCTTCAGAGATTGATTATTCAATTGTTTCAGGGATTATTCAATGCTAAAAATAAATGAAACGAACTAATTCAGCAGGCTTGAAGAATTATTTTGAGTTTTTATGTGTTTTACATACCCGTAGCCAGGGGGGTCCGGGGTTTGGATGACCCCCCCCCCCCCTTGAAAACAAATAAGCACTGTTAAAGTCAATGTTCTGTTCGAATTGGGACTGTTAAAAGTCGAGTTTGTGAGTCAAACGAACCCCCCTTTGGAAATTCCTGGCTACAGGCCTGTGTTTTATGATATTCAATTTCTATTTAACATTCAATGACAATCAAAATGGTGATTACTTATAATACACTTTCAAGGATGTACATTGTACTAAGAAAAAACGTGTTTGTATGGTGTTCAAGATTACAGATATATTTGAATTATATAACGATTTTTAAGTTGATATTATTTGAGATAACATGTGGGAAATGAAAAACAACATATATAAAGTTATTGATATATCATTAAATATTGCATACCTACTTAAATACTTATAGAGCGAATAAACTGACTTTTATTATTTATATACTAAGATTGTTATAAGATCTTTGAGATTACAATTGACTTTAAAAACGTGTTATGCAATAAAGATTTTTAATAATAGGTCACGGTTTTCAATTGTTCTGCGAAGGTTTAAAGCAAGTTAAATTGAATAATTTTGAGGAAGTGTCATGTCCTTAGTTTACCAATATGTTTCTATCACTTATTTGATTTCTTTAAAAGTACGGGAAATATTAGATAAAATTATTGAACAGTTAATTGAATTCTATACATTCAGATAACAAACAGGAACAACACGGAAAACTTTTGAGTCATATATTTTAAGAATTTATATTATGATTTTTATGTTAAAATAATTTGTTGTGAATGCTAATGTACACCCTAGGTAGCCGGTAGTCACATTTGTACAAAAATTCCTGTTGCAACACAGAGAAAGGCCTAGTTTTAACTGAAGTTGTGTCATTAGTTCCATGGAGTTGTGTAGTATACATCAGTGAAACAGCAACCCAACAACAAAGACTATGAAAATTCAAATATCACGACGGGGCAACATGCAGTCTAAATTGCCATGAGATTCTACTTACTTAAAGGCAGTTTTAAATTGATATTGAACTGAACAAATTAAAGTATATTCCTTGTGCAGCCCTTTCCAAATGTCATTTCCTAAAGTTTGACTATGTCAGACACAAGCTTATTTGACCACCGAATTAGACTATTTACCCGGTTTGTAATACCATGAGCAACACGACTGGTGCCACATGTAGAGCAGGATCTGCTTACCCCTCTGGAGCACCTGATATCATGCCAAGTTTTTGGTGGAGTTCATGTTGGTTTGTCTTTAGTTTTCTATGTTGTGTCTTGTGTACTATTATTTGTCTTTTTGTCTTTTACTTTTATAGCCATATGACTCTGTCAGTTGATTTTTGATCTATGAGTTTGAATGTCCCTCTGGTATCTTTCACCCCCTTTCTTAAGTATTCACAAATTTCAACCTGCTGTAAGTTCTGCAGATTTCTCTTGAAGTTTACCTTATACAGTGACTACTGTAGAAAGAACATAATAATATGCTTAAGGTGGTACCCAACACGTTAACTAAAATTAATTTGGCTCGTTTAATTTTCATAAAATTTTGTCAAAGTATTTACTTTGACCCTTTAACAAAAATATAAAAATTTCAAAAACTTTGAACCAACAGTTTTGTCAGAAAAATTACACTGGTTATATAGCAGTTTTACAAACACCAACTTTGATCATTGAGATGCTTACTATTCCCTTTACAATACAACATAATTAAAACGTTTAGCTGATTTTACAGAGTTGTCTTCCTGTAGTGTTAGGTATCACCTTAATTCGTGACAGAGAAAAAAGGGAAAGACTCAATAAGATATGTTCAATCCATTAATATGTAGATATGACAAATGTAGTTATACTGGAAAAGGTTATGTGACTTCAGACAAATATATAGTGAGAGGCAATAAATGAAATAGTAGAATACTAAGTAAATAAACCATTAGGTGTTCCATAACTAAGTTGGATGGATTTTTCTGTCTTTAAAAGAACAAGATTGTTCACCTTTGTACAGTACAGATTTGAATAAACTAGAATCTTCCTATACATAATTAAATGTACTAAACCTGGATGTGGATGTACACATCTGAAATGCTCAGGAAATTGCCAAAGAATACCTCATTGAGAGCTATGTATCTTAATGGCCATCAGGGGCCGATCCAGTCATTTTAAAAGGGGGAGGGGTCCCAACCCAGGACAAAAGAGGGGGGGTCCAACTAAATGTCCCCATTCAAATGCATTGTTTATCCAAAAAAAAGGGGGGTTCAAACCCCTGGAACCCTCCCCCTGGATCAGCCACTGGCAATCTTTGCATAGCAATGATTTTTTACAAAGTTTTAGATCTTAGTTTTTATGGCCAAATTTACCAAATCTGTCGACAAGTTTTTATGGAGTAATTTGTAGATGGCATTACTTCAGAATTACATCAACAGATCTTAAATGAGAAACTTAGGTTAGCGGCAAATATTTGGCACACTATTATATTATAAGTTTCACATGGAACAAATGAATATTTCAGTGATGTTTTCCTGGTGCATGAAGTTTTAATTCAATTTCAAACAAATAAATTATCCACTTATAAACCTTAACTGTAAATTTCATAGGTAGTTAACTAGCATTCATGGTCAATTATAAATCATAGTTAACATGAGAGAAAACAACCTTGTGATCTTTTTAGTAAAATTTTATTTAAGTAAAGACTTTTCTAAAGAAAATATTATTGACCATTGTTTAATTTAGAAAGGAGTCATAAAGTTTAATGTCTTCTTGTAAATATAAATTTGAATCAATATTTGGTTAATGTTTTAATTGTTACAATTTTTGACATGTTTTTGTCATTTTGCTGGCAGTGAGATTTAATATATAAGGACTTACTATGATTATAGTGAAAACTCATTTTAAGGGTCTGTGAAATAAAAGATAAAAGAGTATATTGTCAATTATGTAACTTAGAAAAGTTTTGTCCCTAGTTGTAAGGTCAAAAGCTCGCTTGAATTGTTTTACATTGTCTTATCGGGGCCTTTTATAGCTGACTGACTATATGCGGTATGGGCTTTGCTCATTGTTGAAGGCCGTATGGTGACCTATAATTGTTAAAGTTTGTGTCATTTTGGTCTTTTGTGGATAGTTGTCTCATTGGCAATCATACCACATCTTCTTTTTTATAAGTTAACAACATGAATAACAAATAATTACATTACATGAATGTTTCATAAGAATCTGTTCTTTTGATTGGCTGACAATACTGAATAGTCAAAAGGCATTACAAAATTAAATGTTTATTTCTCAATTAATTGCATTATTCATGACTTCATGTGCTTCCCTTGACAATATGTCACATCAATGCATGTGAAAACATTCAAAAATCTTGATATAACTTATAATTTCATGGAATGTATCATATAAATGTTATAATAAAAATTAAATGCTTCTTTATGTAATGTTACAGGAGTGTAAAAGTGTTGTTTGTGCACACATTTTTACATCATGATGACTGTTGATTTATTCATCATCAACGCAACTATCTCAGAAAAAATATATCTCTGTACTTTAACCTCAGTTTCAGGTATAGAGATGTGATTTTTTTCTGTGACAAGTGCTTTTGACCATCCACAAGAACTTGCGTTCATACAATGTTCAGTACTTCAGTACTTTGATTTAGCTTGTAGTGCATCAGACTACATCTTACAAAATATGCATCAGTCTACACTTTTACACCCAAATATAAAATTACAAAAACAGTGGCTGATCCAGCCATTTTAAAAGGGGGTGTTCCGAAACCCAGGACAAAGGGGGGTTCCAACTCTATGTCCCCATTCAAATGCATTGATCGGCCAAAAAAAGGGGGGTTCCACCCCCAGAACCCTCCCAATGGATCCTCCACTGAAAAAGAAGCTTTTAATTTTTAAGTGAACAACTATGAACTAATTCCTGGTCAGTATTTCATGTCAGTAACCAGAAGTCAAAAATGTTTGGACAAAGTCATTATCACCAAAATTTAAAAGCATCTGATTCTATTATGATTGAAACTGCTGGATTTTACATATTATTTTTTAGATAATCTTGTACATATCACGAGAGTGGTATTTAGAAGGACATTCTCAGTGCAAGTGGAATTAACATGTACATCTATATGATTCTGTACTAATAAAACATTTTTGCTCTAAATCTTCAATTTTAAAAGTACAGTTGCTTGTTTTGTTTTGTTTTTATGAAATATTTATGTTAAATTATACAACAATGTCAATGTTGTTTTTTTTTGAATTAAAATTGATTATTTTTAAATGCTTTACAACTAACATAAGTTTAAAGAAATAGGTTTTCTATAAATTGACATAACCTCTGAAAATATGAGATAGTTTGTAGATAACATTGATATTAGACTGAAATAAACTTGATTAAGATTGATTGCACCATCCATTTGTTGATACTGAAATCAAATCACGATCAGAAGTGCTTTGATCATTTATAATGTTAACTTTTACATCTTTGTTTAAGATAGGAACATAATAGTTTGTATTGTAGCCAAAGCTTTGTAATTTGTCTCATTGCTGTTCAATGTTTCTTAAACTTGTAAGTTTAAGTAGTGTAACATAATGTGATAGATCTAAGCAGATGTGGTATGTCAGTGCCAATGAGACAACTCTCCATCCAATTTAGACTTGCTTTTACTCAAAGTTTGCTCAATCAGTTTTTTGGACAATCATGAATGGGTATATATATATGGTTGGAACCCCCCTTTTTAGCTCACCTGGCCCGAAGGGCCAAGTGAGCTTTTCTCATCACTTGGCGTCCGTCGTCCGTTGTCGTCCGTCGTCGTTAACTTTTACAAAAATCTTCTCCTCTGAAACTACTGGGCCAAATCAAACCAAACTTGGCCACAATCATCATTGGGGTATCTAGTTTAAAAAATGTGTGGCGTGACCCGGTCAACCAACCAAGATGGCCGCCACGGCTAAAAATAGAACATAGGGGTAAAATGCAGTTTTTGGCTTATAACTCAAAAACCAAAGCATTTAGAGCAAATCTGACATGGGGTAAAAATGTTTATCAGGTCAAGATCTATCTGCCCTGAAATTTTCAGATGAATCGGTCAATAGGTTGTTGGGTTGCTGCCCCTGAATTGGTAATTTTGAAGAAATTTTGCTGTATTTGGTTATTATCTTGAATATTATTATAGTTAGAGATAAACTGTAAACAGCAATAATGTTCAGCAAAGTAAGATCTACAAATAAGTCAACATGACCAAAATGGTCAGTTGACCCGTTTAGGAGTTATTGCCCTTTATAGTCAATTTTTAACCATTTTTCGTAAATTAAAGTTATCTTTTACAAAAATCTTCTCCTCTGAAACTACTTGGCCAAATTAATCCAAACTTGGCCACAATCATCATTGGGGTATCTAGTTTAAAAAATGTGTGGCGTGACCTGGTCAACCAACCAAGATGGCCGCCACCGCTAAAAATAGAACATAGGGGTAAAATGCAGTTTTTGGCTTATAACTCAAAAACCAAAGCATTTTGAGGAAATCTGACATGGGATAAAAATGTTTATCAGGTCAAGAACTATCTGCCCTGAAATTTTCAGATGAATCGGTCAATCGGTTGTTGGGTTGCTGCCCCTGAATTGGTAATTTTGAGGAAATTTTGCTGTTTTTGGTTATTATCTTGAATATTATTATAGATAGAGATAAATTGTAAACAGCAATAATGTTCAGCAAAGTAAGATCTACAAATAAGTCAACATGACCAAAATGGTCAGTTGACCCCTTTAGGAGTTATTGCCCTTTATAGTCAATCTTTAACCATTTTTCATAAATCTAAGTAATCTTTTACAAAATCTCCACTGAAACTACTAGGCCACAATCATCTTTGGGGTATCTAGTTTGAAAAATGTGTCCGATGACCTGGCCATTCAACCAAGATGGCCGCCACGGCTAAAAATAGAACATAGGGGTAAAATGCAGTTTTTTGCTTATAACTATGAAACCAAAGCATCTAGAGCAAATCTGACAAGAAGTTAAATTGTTAATCAAGTCAATATCTATCTGCCCTGAATTTTTCAGATGAATTGGACAACTGGTTGTTGGGTTGCTGCCCTCCAAATGGTAATTTTTAAAGAAATTTTGCCGTTTTTGGTTATCTTGAATACTATTATAGATAGCGATAAATTGTAAACAGCAATAATGTTCAGCAAAGTAAGATCTACAAATAAGTCAACATGACCTAAATGGTCAATTGACCCCTTAAGGAGTTATTGCCCTTTATAGTCAATTTTTAACAATTTTCATTAATTTGGTAAATTTATGTAAATTTTTACCAAATATAGTTCTCTGTTACTAATGGGCAAAGTTCATGATAGATATAATTGTAAGAAGCAAAATCGTTCAGTAAAGTAAGAACTTCAAACACATCACCATCACCAAAATACAATTTTGTCATGAATCCATTTGTGTCCTTTGTTTAATATGCACATAGACCAAGGTGAGCGACACAGGCTCTTTAGAGCCTCTAGTTTTCTTCGGTTCGGACCCACCACCACCACCACCACCACCTTTATAAATGGCTGGATCTGCCTCTGTAGTTGTTATCTTCCTTCTTACAAAAAGCCAAAGATTTGTGTCAATGTAGTGACTTCAGGATATTCTGGCTGACTTTTTCACATTATTATGTATTGTACCCCAAACCTTTGGTCTTACCCCTATGGATTTTGATAACCCTCTATGGATTTGTAGGTGGTCAGTAACAAACCATATAACTTATAATATGATATTTCAATCATTGCTTTATTTCTAGGACTTAAGAATTTTTGATGATCATAGTCATTCTGTAACATTACTATGTTGCACTGCTAATTATACTATTTAGTTTTATAAAAATGAAGTTAGCAGGTTATTGTGTTGATAGATATATCACAGAGCTTTACCCCCTACAAAGAAAGTCTTAAATTAAACAGGAATCAGTCTACTGTCTGTTTCTTTAAAAATCTATTAATCAATAAGTATGGTTTTGTAACAGTTTATCCAGAATCATGTGTTGTTATCATGGACAATATCACTGCTTCCATAACTGTCTTGTCTTCACCACACTTCCAATGTACTGTTATTGTAGCTATGTGAAACTTGGTACATTGTTATGTACTAATATACAAATAGTTAGGTAATAATACTATGGATTCATTAATTTTCATGGGTATTTTTTTTTGTGGACTGAGGAAAACTTGTATTTTCGTTGATATTTGGTTTTGCTAATCTCTGAAGATTCTATTGTACAAATAGTTTTATAGGTATTCTGCAGTCTACAATTTGGAGTTTAGTATGGTGTTCAGTATCACTGAACTAGTATATATTTGTTTAGAGGCCAGCTGAAGGACGCCTCCAGGTGTGGTAATTTCTCGCTACATTGAAGACCTGTTGTTGACCTTCTGCTGTTTTGTTTTTTTTATGGTCGGGTTGTTTTCTCTTTGACACATTCCCCATTTCCATTCTCAATTTTAGTTGCATCGATTTTAGTAAGACATTTTAATCTAGTTCAGAACGGGGCATTCAGTCATTGCAGTTGATCTCATATTACAAATGTACCAATTGTATAATGAAGTGTTATACCGGTACTTTGATAGACCTATAGATGTACAGATGTGCATGTGGGTGGGATGTCCTATTCATCGAAATCTTTCCACACTCACAGTTATAAATCTTTGTTTAAAATATATATCAGTACCAACCATCAGTAATTGGAACTCCTTTTACGTGATTTATAGTTTATACATGAACACCTGAAATACTGATGTTGATACTGGTTGGATGTTTAGTAAGATAGAGTATTTGTTTTCCTTAGAAGACTCTTATTTTGAAAATTCACTCAATCATACAAATCTTTTGTTGATATTTTAAAATTTCATTTTGTTTTAGATTATGGTATCAGTTTAACTTTCATCCATATTTGGACATTACTGTATACTGAAATTCAGTTAAACAGTGATAAGGAATATAACCACTAATGCATACCCCAATTGCATTCTACATAAAATTCTGAAATTTTAAGCATCCACAAAGATTTCGTTTAATACCACAAAAAGATAAAAGCAAAGTTGTATGCCTTGTACATAAACATGTAAGTGGCACATACAGTTTAACGAGGGTGGTAAAGGGTGATGGTGGTGGTGGTGGTGGGGGGGGGGGGGGGGGGGGGGGGTGCTTGCATGAAAAAAACATGAAATAAGACATAATTTCTGTAATGAACGTTGCATGAAAAATAAATACTTTTATGCAAACCTTTTGTGACTGAGTCACTGTCTTCTTGTATATATTAACTCTTTGTTTTACTTGATATTCCCGATTTAGTATACACATTTATGATATGATTGGTTTACGGCTTTTAAAAAAGTATTTCTTGACTATTCCTGCCAAGTGTTTGATTTTTATTTGAAAAAACTGAGCACACAAAATAAGACTTTGAAAATTAAATAAGCAGAACACTTTGAATGAGGCATCCATCTTGCATGACTGAACGTGAAATAAAAAAGTAAAAACATGTTGAACGTGAAATAAAAAACAGCGATCACGTTGCATGAAAATAACCCTTTACCACCCTCTTTGACCCAATGCCTAACAATTTTGTTTGCTCCTCTGTCCTTCAAGTAGTGTAAGTTCTTTGACTGTTGGTGTATTTTTAATTACTTACATTCTGATTATCAGTGCTTTCCACCATTGCAGTCTTCTAATGAAATATGGCACACCTTAATTGGTTACACTGACCTACATTCTACCATTCTACATGGTGCACAATTTAATATATTGGTCACATTGACCTACATTCTACCAACACGTACATGGTTCTGTTGAATATTTATATTGTTTGATTATGAACAAACCTGAGATTATCCCGTTTTTTGTTGGGTACATGTTGCTCAGTCTATGCATGTCTTTCTATGTTGTTTTGTATACTTTTGTTTGACTTTTTGTCTTGTTTTTTTTTAGTCATGGCATTGTCAATATGTAAAAGAAGATGTGGCATGATTTCCAATGAGACCAAATGACACAGAATACAGTTTATTTTTTTGAGTTATGAGTGTGAATGTCCTTGGCCTTTCTACAATGGATTTTGTTAGGGATATGACAGTTGCAATAAAATGAATATACAATTCAAAGAAACTCTTAAGATAATACTTGTCTTCAGCAAATTACCAACTTTTGGCCAAACAAATACATTCAGTACCATCTGCAAAATGTTTCTAAAGCTTCATCTTAAAACTGTATGTTTATTACATAATAAGTGGTTCTGTTTATAATGTTTAGTCTTTAAATAGAATTGTAATACCAAAGTGAATTGATAAGACAAAGCTGTGCTGACCAGAATAAACACAGCAGGTGATTTCAAAGTTAATTAAAATCTCCTGCCAGACTCCCACAGAATGAGGGTCTGAATGGGGGGTCTGTTATTCTGTAAACATTTAATTTTCACCCCTTTTTTCTCTAATCTTCAAAAAATAAGTCTATTCTTTAAAAGTGATTTTTTACGCATTATTCTCTAATTTTTCCCCCAGTTTTCTTTAATCTTTAAAAAAAAAAGTAAAAAACATTCTTTTAAAAGAATGAGAACGGTGATTTCAAACAACAACAAGGCTTTCATTGGTTTCTCAACAATGACGTGTTGATGTGTATTGTTCTGCATGATTAAAGTGCTAGTTCCTTGAAGTAACAAGTCCAAGTTCTCATCAGTTCTTTCCAGTGATTTTGACTACATATAAGAAGATGTGGTGTAATTGCCAATGAGACATCTCTTCAAAGAAACCAAATGACACGAAGTCTAGTCTGAATAATAATTTTTTTTTTTAAATCCGAGTTAAATTGACAAAATTGAATTTTGTCTTGAATTTTGTCTCAACAAAATTGACAAAAGTGACTTTTGTCTCAACAAAATTGACAAAAGTGACTTTTGTCTCAACAAAATTGACAAAATTGATTTTTGTCTCACGAGAGTAAATTTTGTCTCACCAAAGTCAATTTTGTCTAACCAAAGTCAATTTTGTCTTACCAAAGTCAATTTTGTCTCATAAAAGTCAATTTTGTTGTTACAAAATTGAATTTTGTCATCACAAAAACGAATTTTGTGGTCACAAAATTGACTTTTGTCTCAACAAAATTGACAAAATTGACTTTTGTCTCAACAAAATTAATAAAATTGACTTTTGTCTCAACAAAATTGACAAAAATGATTTTTGTCTCACCAAAAATGACAAAATTGACTTTTGTCTCACCAAAATTAACAAAATTGACTTTTGTCTCAACAAAATTAACAAAATTGACTTTTGTCTCAACAAAATTGACAAAATTGAATTTTGTCTCACAAAATTGAATTTTGTCTCACAAAATTGAATTTTGTCTCACAAAATTGAATTTTGTCTCACAACAGAAAATTTTGTCTCACAACAGTTAATTTTTTCTCACAAAAGTTAATTTTGTCTCACAAAATTGAATCTTACCTCACACAATTGACTCTTGTGATTTTAATTTCCATATCAGGTAACAAAAGTCAATTGTGTATGCAAATATAAACTATTTGCATACCTTTTAGACAAAATTGACTTTTGTCATGACAAATATGAATTTTGTCTACACAAATGAATTTTGTCATCACAAAATTGAAGTTCTCACAAAACAAGTCTGTAGCACATAGTTTTGTAAGACAAAAATGATTTTGTTATGTCAGAATTGAATTTTGTACAAAACCACAAGAGTCCCATTCGGCGCCCCGTACGCTACGCCCCCCTCTGGATCCGCCACTGAATTAAAAGTCCGAGAAGAAGTATCGGAAACCAGTTCACATTGACTGAATCCTATAGTCTGTTATCACAAAAGCAAAAAAGGTTTACCAAGTTTGTTTTCACTTTTATCATATTTTTACAATGATAATTTTGATAATTTTCTTTAAATTAAAAGAAGGGAAAATTCTGTTAACAGTTAATTTTTAGCCTTTTCTTTTATTAATCATTCAATATTCATTATATTTTTAGACCACACATTTCTCTAATCTTTATTTTTTTTGCCCATTATTCTCTAATCTTCATTTTTTAAGGGCATTATTCTCTAATCATTTAACCCCATCCAAACCCTCCAGAATGATAATCTGGGATGATAATAAGAAATCAGTCAATGATTAAAACACTTTTTTTACCCTTTTTCTTTCATTGACTTCGACTGTATACATCTTTTTCAAAGAACCAGTGAATGAATGGATCACAGCAGTCATGCAAAAAAGGTTAAATGCTGTTGTATTTTGAAAGTGATTGTACAAAACGAAATTTGACTTTTTATAAAACATTGTTTGTCAGTTTAATTCTACCCAATTATTACATCTACAGTTATATACTGTGAAAGTACTTTAATTCGTGGGTATCAATTTTCGTGGTTTGAGGAAAATTTACATGTTCGTGGATTTTTAAATTCGTGGATTTTTCTTTTCTAGAAATAAAAAAAAAAATTAAAGCCAGGCTACAAATAGTCTGGATTTACATGATTTAGGAAATTGCAAAGTAAACATTGATCGTGTAAATGTGTAAATCGTAGTGATAACACTAATTGATCCATAATAAAGTCAGCAACAGATTAAAGATCATTGAAGGTGTTATTTAGGCCATGCACATGTCACCTAAAGAAAACAGTAACATATTTTATTTCGTTGGACACTTAAATTCGTGGATAAAGTCATCCACGAAAACCAAGAAAATTGGTACCCCACGAATAAAAGTACTTTCACAGTAGGTAAAGAAATTAAAAAACTACTCCCTCTTTATTTTTATTTATATATAGTTTTGTCATTGGCTAATTTTAAATATAGCCTTATAAACTGTCAAAACTGACAATTATTACATGATAATTACACAATAGTGTCACTTGGAAGAATAGGGAATAATGATTGCCAATGAGACAACTTATTATCAATGTGAAAGTAAGCTATAACAGGTACCTATACCCAAACTCATAAGCCATATGTACTCAAACCCACAATACATATGTACCCAAACCCATACATACAGTATAGTGACAGTGCTATAAAAGGCCCAAACATGTGGATACATTATTATTCTTTGGATGCCAATTGTTGTGAGTTTTGTGGATATATTTGAACCACAAATTTAAAAGTTGAACGAATAATGATTTGCAATAGGCTTTGAATACAGAGATGGCAAATCCACAAAATCTAATATCCAAGAATATGCAAGTTTTCAGCAATCCACGAAAATTGATACCCACGAAAAAAAAAAAATGAATCCCCAGTATATGTGTAAAATTTCTGAAGGATGAAGCAGTTAAAACAGATTTGTCACTTCATTTTCACACCCCAACATAAATTGAACTTCAGATTAGGTAGTTAACGGAAGTTGATTACACATTTATTGTATAAAAAACATACATGAATAAATCAAAATTTAAGTTCTACCCTATATTGAGCATAAATTTTGGCAACTTCAGGGGTTGTCACATGCACTTTGTGACACCCCCTGGAGCGAGGTCTGATGATATATTTTTGATTATGGACATTTTTGAAAGTATAGGTATGTTCTTTACAAAGAGGTAAATATGTAAGGTTATATGCATATTGATATTGGAAAATATCAGCTGTGAGTCACAATATGAAGCTTTTTGTTGAGTGAGCGCAGGCTCAACGAGTTCAAAGAGGCTTCATATGGTGTTGAGCAGCTTTTTTTTCCTATATGTATATGATGAAAATCTGATTATAGTTTTATCTGATTGCATTTTTGTATTTTGCATAAAAGAAAGAAGTGTAATTCTTAGTTTTATCACCATACAAGAAGACGATTTAATAAGTTACGGTCAAACATATCAAAGTCAGTTCATCCATTTTGATGTTGTGAATAATGCTCTGATCAAAGTTAACTTTGAGCTGTTACGCCCTGAACTTCTAAGAATTTAAACTTACAGTAAAATCATCTACCTTGACTACAGTATTTCCACAGATTTCAATATGACTGATATGCATATGCATATTTACTGGTAACATTCCCAAGTTATGTCTCTACGAGATGAAACATAGAGATCATAACTTGGAACCAGTACATTAACAAAATTAACTATCTATGAATATAATATATCTCCCTAAAAGGGGGGGTTGTTTTAGAAATAGCTTTATTTACAAAGTGCAACCTTTAATATCCCCCTTGTGTTTAGAAATCACAGTATTGATGTAAAAGGGCATACTTATTGTTTTTTGCATGAATGTATTCCCGGGCAGATCCAGCCATTTTAAAAAGGGGGGGTCCCAACCCAGGATAAAGGGGAGTTCCAACTTTATGTTCCCATTCAAATGCATTGATTGGCCGGCCAAAAAGAAGGGGGGTCCAACCCCTGGAACCCCCCCTCTGGATCCGCCACTGGTATTAACCGTATTAACAATAGGTTATGTACATTAAAATCACTAAAAATAAACAACTAGAAAAATGTTCTTGTTAACAGTAGTTGTCAGAAGAAAAGAAAAATATATAAATGTGTTTCTATGTCATATCATTAACTTAGTTCAGTTCAAAGCAAAAAAAACAAAAACAAATAACCTAAAACCTAAAACAACAACAAAAAAATAATTTCATGATAGCAGAGTTATCTTTCTTGACTTTGATGATAGTGCTTCAGACCTACATGAAGATATATGGTTTATTTTCATAGTAAATAAACTTATCTAATTACATACCAAAGAATAGAGTGGATAATTGATAAAAAAATCAAATTAATGTATCTTCTAAGATCTTAATATAAGGCTAGATAATATCTGTCAAAGAAAATAAGATGGATTTATATTTATTGAGACTTGCCAACTTCTACCTATTTATTATGACAGATATGCTATGATAGAATACTTAAGAAATCGGTGAACTTTTTATTTTGATCACACTTGACGCCAGCTTCTCACTTAAATACATGGGCAGATTAACACAGATATAAAATGATAAATGATCACAAAATTAGGGTAATCAATTCTGTAATCAATTGTTTTGATTCTGCAAATTATTGATATTTTTTTATTAGGGGTATTGAAGTTATATTATGATTTTACCCATGGGTCTTAAATCTTTGAGGTTTTCTTTTGAACTAGATCTATTGTTGTTGATATATGTCATCGCTTGTATATCTTTCTTCTGATGTGCCTATCTTCTAAAGAAGGTATTTATTTTAGCTAGTGTTATTCCACTTTGATAGGGATTTCAAACGGATGTTATGATGTTGTTATAAGTTTGAAGTACAAATGTGAAATATTAGATAAACGTAAAATGAAAAGACGCAGTGGTGGATCCAGAGAGGGGTTCTAGTCACACTTTGACAAAAAATTACAGAAGAAATCAAAAATATATTTAAGACATTAAATCTTGTGTTTTATCTTTTATATTTAGTTGTTGTATCATATCTTTATTTTTTGTGTTGATATGTCGTTAACTTTTACAAAAATCTTCTTCTCTGAAACTACTGGGCCAAATTTAACCAAACTTGGCCACAATCATCATTGGGGTATCTAGTTAAAAAAATGTGTCAGACGACCTGGTCAATCAACCCGGATGGCCGCCATGGCTTAAAATAGAACATAGAACATAAAACCAAAGCGTTTAGAGCAAATCTGACATGGGGTAAAATTGGTCATTTCTGCCCTGAAATTTTCATATTAATCGGACCCCCTGAATTGGTAATTTTAAAGAAATTTTGCTGTTTTTGGTTATTATCTTGAATATTATTATAGATAGAGATAAACTGTAAAAAATAATAAATGTTGGCAAACAAGATTTACAAATAAGTCAACATGACTGAAATTGTCAGTTGACCCCTTTAGGAGTTATTGCCCTTTATAGTCATGTTTTAACCAGTTTTTCGTAAATCTTAGTAATCTTTTACAAAAATCTTCTCCTCTGTAACTACTGGGCCAAGGTAATTATAGATAGAGATAATTGTAAGCAGCTAGAATGTTCAGTAAATTTAGATGTACAAACACATCACCATCACCAAAACACAATTTTGTTATGAATCCATCTGCGTCATTTGTTTAATATTCACATAGACCAAGGTGAGCGACACAGGCTCTTTAGAGCCTCTAGTTTGTCTTGTCTGCCATTTGGGTTCCCAATGCTGAGATCAACTTAGTAATATATTTGGCCTTTGTAAGGGAATGATTGTATATTTGGTCTGCAGCATGATAATGTTGAGTTGTAGTTCTGGGTTAAGCAAATGTACATCCACTGTGCAGCCACTTCAGTTTGCAGATAATTCAAACACATTTACAACACTCATTGTAGAAGGAAAATTCTTGTTTAATTGTCTAGTCCTTCCAAGTATGGAGATGATTTAGTATTTGGTCTAGTCCTTCCAAGTATGGAGATGATTTAGTATTTGGTCTAGTCCTTCTAAGTATGGAGATGATTTAGTATTTAGTCTAGTCCTTCCAAGTATGGAGATGATTTAGTATTTAGTCTAGTCCTTCCAAGTATGGAGATGATTTAGTATTTGGTCTAGTCCTTCCAAGTATGGAGATGATTTAGTATTTAGTCTAGTCCTTCCAAGTATGGAGATGATTTAGTATTTGGTCTAGTCCTTCCAAGTATGGAGATGATTTAGTATTTGGTCTAGTCCTTCTAAGTATGGAGATGATTAAGTATTTGGTCTAGTCCTTCCAAGTATGGAGATGATTAAGTATTTAGTCTAGTCCTTCCAAGTATGGAGATGATTTAGTATTTAGTCTAGTCCTTCCAAGTACGGAGATGATTTAGTATTTAGTCTAGTCCTTCCAAGTACGGAGATGATTTAGTATTTGGTCTAGTCCTTCCAAGTATGGAGATGATTTAGTATTTAGTCTAGTCCTTCCAAGTACGGAGATGATTTAGTATTTGGTCTAGTCCTTCCAAGTTTGGAGATGATTTTGTATTTGGTCTTAAGTCCTTCCAAGTATGGAGATGATTTAGTATTTGGTCTAGTCCTTCCAAGTATGGAGATGATTTAGTATTTGGTCTACAACTTGATAATGTTGATTTGTAGCCTGTAAGCAATTTTTACATCTGCCTTGCAGCCACTACCTGTTTGCCAAAAGTACAAAATTTTACAACACTCACTTATTTACAGTACAACGAAAGTTTATGTTAAATTTAGTTTCATAATGGATTGGGATTTTCATTTATGCTTCAGTTTTCATGTAAGTCAGTTGGATATAGGGATGCAGGTCCAGACCTGGTTTTGGTCTAATCAATTATTGGAATTTCTTGGCTATTTTGAGTAATAGGATAACTATATTGGGTATGATCATTTCAGATTCTTCATGTTTGTTAGAGCTTGGTGGAATATCATGGGTAAGTTATTGTTATTGTTGACCATGACCTTATTTTCATGATTCATCGGTCATAGTTAAGTTTTCCTGGTTAGTTTTTTTCTTAACTACTATTAGAAATAGGTTGATTGTTTTTTCCGGGGTTTACAAATCTTTCATATTTGTGTATGTTTTTTCCGGGGTTTACAAATCTTTCATATTTGTGTATGACCTTCAAACTGGGTTTATCTCACCTTGATCTCATTTATATGCATCCCATACCCGTAGCCAGGGGGGTTCGAGGGGGTTTGAACGAACCCCTCCTGTTCGAACCCCTCCTTGAAAACAAATAAGTCAATGTTCTGTTTGAATTGTGACTGTTAAAGTCGAGTTTGTGAGTCCAACAAACCCCCTTTGGAATTTCCTGGCTACGGGCCTGCATCCTTTATTATTTTCTGTGTCTATGGCAATTTGAGAAACTCAAAATTCAATCATGTCAGTAAAGCTTTTCAGCATGTTCACATTAGGGCCAGCTGAAGCCAGGCCAAGGTACAGGATTTTTTCCAGTTGTGCTGATAACTTACGTGGTATTAGAAATCTTAACTATTTGACTTGCGTTTGATTCTTTGGTCTTGACTAACTATTTGATTGTTAAATTCTTTCACTACTGATCTTGTCTAGTAATGCTAGTAGTTTATCTTACAGTTACTGAGTTACTATGTTACATCATTTTTTATCCAAGGTTACAATGAGAGTTGTCTCATTGGCACTGATACCTCATCTTCTTATATATATTAAACCCATGTTGAAAGATATCAAGTTGTTAATTTAAGTTCACTTAAAATCTAGCGGTTGCTGTTTCTTGGAAATAAAAAAAACAAATGCACTTTTATAGTTTTTGTCATCCCTTCAACTTAAGTGGTGGAAAGTGAGACATAGGTACACAGGCCCGTAGCCAGGAATTTTCAAGGGGGGACAGGGTATTTGGACTCATGAACTCAACTTTAACAGTCACAATGTGAACAGAACGTTGACTTTAACAGTGCTTATTTGATTTCAAGGGGGGGGGGGAGTCCGACCTCCCCCTAGCTATTGGTATGGGTACATTTATTTCTTTACCAGTTGAGTCAGTGATTAGCAATGTTGCTGTCTATCAGATCAGTGGCAGATCAAGCCATTTTAAAAAGGGAGGGGGTACCAACCCAAGATAGGGGGGGTTCCAGCTATATGTCCCCATTCAAATGCATTGATCCGCCAAAAGAAAGGGGAGTTCCAACCCTTGGAACCCCCCCCCCCCCCCCCCCTTGGATCCACCAATGCAGATTGTCTTTTTTTCCCTGAATTTTCAACAAAAGGCCAGACATGTCTCTGTGTTTACAGTTTATTAATTATTCCTGTTGACAATAGTCCATTGAAAGTGTGATTACTGAATCTTATTTGTATTTTAAGGAGGAAATTGAAAGTTTAGATATGTCTGGTATAGACTAATATATTATAGCATGAATAAATGGGAATACATATCATATGATTCAGAAGTGGAGTTCACTATTCACTTATATACATCATGTCATTAGATATAGTAACTTAAGTACATTAAACATGTATGGCACTTTAATGTGAAAACTGAAATTTATCAAATAGTGAAAAGTTCAAAATAATGTCACTGAAATTTTCATAAATATGTGATATATTGAATTTCACAAAACTATTATATGAAGGTTAAACGCAGCGTTTTAACATGGAATATTTTAAAAGAAATTATTCTCCCATTATAAGATAAATTATTTTAATATGATAATAGGCCAATTAAAAATGTTGACAAAAAACAAATTGCAGTAGAAATATGTAAGTGATTATTACGTTCTCCATTGAACCAATCCCCAGGGATACTCAGGCCAACTTAATATATAGTTAGGTCAAGCTATCAATTAATTGTTGGTTTATTTTTAATGTGATAGGTCCAAGGAAATCATAATTCCAATCAATTTTAATTTAAAATGTTATTAAAATTAATATATGATATTAAATATTTTGATAAATATAGTCCATATGTCTAGGTATATTGGTTCCAACTAAACAGAAGTTCCTACGGTGATTTTGCAATAAACACAATGCTATAATACCTTTTCTATTCATACTTTATTCATTTAGGATTCAACATACTTAAAAACTGTAAGCTTTTTTCCAGTTGGAAATGATATTGTATTCTTGGAACAAGTATTATCCATGTCACATAAACCAAACAGAGTTATCTCCCATATTGTGCTAACTTTAAAAAAAAAAATTGAAAAATATTTTGATAACATTAAAGTATTTTTCCTTGATAAAAATTATTATGACAACATATGTTAAGATATTTTAACTCCAGAATTAAAACATTATGAAAATTGTCTTTATGTCAAGATTTTAAGATTTATTTTGTAATTTTGACTCACAGACATATAGTATATAATGCATTACCAATAACAAAATTAACACAAACATAAACATATTATTAAGTCTAAGATATGACATTACAAATCTTAGAGAGTAAAGATATAAAAAACATTATAAATTTTAGAGTTTTAGGTAATAAATAACTTTATATGTATCATCTAAAAGGACTTCAGATATCAAGATGTAAGTAAAGTTACCCGGAGTTACTTCCCTGTGATTTCAACAAAATCAGTTGCAGTTATCTCCCATATTGTGCTAAAGCATGAAATAAATACATGGGCTTTAATCTTTATTTGAAAAAGATATTGATAACTTGTTGTTTCTGATTATTCCAGATGAAAGGTGTAAACGAATATAAGAGTTTAATATAGTCCATCCCTTGCCTTAAAAACCCTAGAACATTATCTTGTAAAATAACTTATACGACCAGACCAGAAATCTCTGCTATAATTTGTTTTCTTCAGTCCAACAAGCCTTTACTACAACTTTCCCCCTTATTAAGTGCCTGAAACATGTTTTTGTTTTCAAAGAAATATATGGATGTTTGTAATTTCTCAATGAGACAGTCACCCAACAACACAAATAGCCATGCATCAAACCCTTTACTTTCTTTTTTGACAGGGAAAGGTTAAGATATCACCTTTTGATATAACTATCATAGAGTATACTTGAGTACATGTCATCATAACTTGATCTTATATGCAAACAACACTGAATAGTTTTCATACAATAGATCAGAAATCAAAATGGCCTCTTTTGTCAGCAGGAGTGAATTTCAAATTCAGGTTGTTCAACAATACATGTAGTCACAGATTTCAGTTGGTGAATTGCCTCTCTATGTTAAGATATCTAAAACAATTCAGAAGTTGAAATCAGTGCTGAACATTTTTTTAAACAACAGTTATGCCCCTTGAAAATAGATATAATATGGAAAATATCATGGTTAGTAATCTAAAGACTTCATTTCTTGTAAACAAGATATTTATTAAAAAAAATCAAAACATTTTTTGTGCAGTTTTTGACCTTGGACAAATAAACTTCATGAAACACACGAGACATTGCAATGATCACCGTTATTTCATTTTTATGTGTTTTCTCATTAAATGTGTTTGTGGTATAAAAAATTCCTAACATTCCACCTATTTTTTTCTGGCTTGTTTGTTTAATTACTTTTCTGTAATGATATATTATATGAGCAGTATTTTAGTGCACTCTTTAATATATGCCTGAGGGAGTATGGGTTTCATTGTATTTCTATTCTTACTATTATTGGACAAGTTAATTATAGATTTCAGCAAAATCAACCAATGAGAGAATGAATTCAGACCATTTCACATTTTCTGAAAAATAATTATAAAATAATTACAGAACTTGATCTGCATTTGTTCATGTAGGAATCCAATGAAATGTTTGGTGTCTGTTAAATGTTCAGTGGCAAATCAAATGCATATTGATTGATTGATTGTTGGTTGCTTGCTTAACGTCCAGTGGCAAATATTTCATGCATATTCAGGACGAGAACAAGTTCATAATAAATACAATAGGTAGGTTGATACAAAAGAGGCCATCTTGGATGATGGTCAAGGAAATTTGGACTGCCACTGGAAAATGAGGGTATATTGGATAGGGACAGAAATTTTGCCTTGCAACAGGCCACCTACGGACCCCTCAAACAAATGCATATTGAGTACTGAAGAACATGTTAATGTCATACAGATTAACCATACTTTGAACAAGACCTTATTCTCGTATGGAACATGCATGATATATTTGCCCTTGGATGTTTTAAGCAGCAACAATCAATTAATTGTACAGGACCCACATTCTAAGTAAGATTTTTAAAGTGCTAGCTCACAAGGTAACAGTTTGTAGGAAGACATGCTACCATTCCTGGAGTCAGTTTCACAAAACAACTTATGACTTAGTTTGATCATAAATATACTGTACTTGTTCATGATGTACAATCAATCTTGGTCATAAGTATTTTTGTGAAATCGACTCCTGACACATTATACAGGCTTCAATCCAACCTGTCTTTGCCCTTGCTCATTAACGTGACAGTGGCGGATCCAGCCATTTTAAAAAGGGGGGCCCAACCCAGCATAAAGGGGGGTTCCAGCTATATGTCACCATTCAAATGCATTGATCGGCCAAAAAAAAAAGGGGGGGGTTCCAACCTTCAGAACCCCCCCCCCCTCTGGATCCGCCAATGCGTGGGTTGACCAAACCAAAAGCAACAAATATCAATTTTGAAGTATTTTGTTTGAATCCAGCTTCAATTGACCTCACACACTTGAGGTGACCACCCTTCCACAAAACAACAGAAGAGGTTCAAAGTAAATGAAAGGAATATACTATCTCTAACATCTTCGGTGTTCATGTTTGTAACACCCACCTAGACTTAATAGAGCCATAATAATTTAACATCTTATGGGAAAAATACATTTTACTGCTACATTGTATTATGTATGAATAAGTGATTGAACATATTAATTTCTAAAATAGATAATAAAGGTAAGTTTTCTCAATGAACAATAATCTATTGAAAAAATTATATGCTGCTGAAAAATCAATGGAAAATATAATACATCAGTAAAATTGAAAAATTATACCAAATAAAATCCATTTTTGTAGCATTGATATTACTTCTTATTTCAAGGTAAGAATGTCTTTGTCTTTGGAGTCACTTTTGATAGATTTATTTTCAATTTTGTATATTTTTTCATGAAAACCAATTTGACAGGGAGATTAGCATGTGCATAATGTTACAAAAGTGTGAATAAAACTTGATACAAAAAAAGGAAAATGAGGATGTTCAATTTGATGTCTCCAAAAGGGCCAAGTGAGCTTTTCTCATCACTTGGCGTCCGTTGTCTGTAGTCCGTCGTCCGTTGTCGTCGTTAACTTTTTAAAAAATCAGCTCCTCTAAAACTACTTTGCCAAATTTAACCAAACTTATCACAATCATCATTTGGGTATCTTGTTTAAAAAAACTATCCGGTGACCTGGCCAACCAACCAAGATGGCTGCTATGGCTAAAAATAGAACATAGGGGGAAAATGCAGATTTTGGCTTATAACTCTGAAACCAAAGCATTTAGAGCAAATCTGACAGTATATAATTGTTTATCAAGTCAAGATCTATCTGCTCTGAAATTTTCAGATGAATTGGTAAACTGGTTGTTGTCCTGGAATTGGTATTTTTAAGAAAATTTTGCAGTTTTTGGTTATTATCTTGAATATTATTAAAGATAGAGATAAACTGTAAACAGCAATAATGTTCAGCAAAGTAAGATCTACAAAGAAGTCAACATGACCAAAATGGTTAGTTGACCTCTGAAGGAGTTATTGTCCTTTATAGTAATTTTTTACCAATTTTTCGTTAATATTTGTAATCTTTTACAAAAATCTTCTCCTCAGAAACTGCTGGGTCAAATTTAACCAAACTTAGTCACAATCATCCTTAGGGTATTTGTAAAACTTGGTTGGTTGATAATATATTATAACTCCAGCTCCTGTGGAGAGAAGAGTAAACATTACATAATATAAAGATATAACAGTTTTTTGTCAAAAATTTGTGTGCGATGACTTAGCCAACCAACCAAGATGGCCGCTATGGCTAAAAATAGAACATTGGGGTAAAATGCAGATTTTGGCTTATAACTCTGAAACCACAGCACAGAGCAAATCTGACAGTGGGTTAAATTGTTATCAAGTCAATATCTATCTGCCCTGAAATTTTCAGATGAATTGGACAACTGGTTGTTGGGTTGCTGCCCCCAATTGGTAATTTTGAAAGAAATTTTGCCGTTTTTGGTTACTATCTTGAAAACTGTTATAGATAGGGATAAACTGTAAACAGCAATAATGTTCAGCGAAGTAAGACCCAAAAAATTGACATGACCAAAATGGTTAGTTGACCTCTGAAGGAGTTATTGTCCTTTATAGTCAATTTTTAACAATTTTCATTAACTTGGTACATTATTGTAAATTTTTACAAAATATTTTCCTCTGTACCTAAAGGGCCAAGTTTATTATAGATAGAGAAAATTGTAAGTAGCAAGAAAGTCAGTAAAGCAAGATCTACAAACACAATTTTGTCATGAATCCATCTGTGTCCTTCATAGACCAAGGTGAGGGACACAGGCTCTTTAGAGCCTCTAGTTATAGTATCCTGGATATCACCAATTTAAGTTGGTGAGAAGATGCATTTTTTTCTTTTAATGATGAGATGGACCATTAGACAATTTTCATCCATTTGTTCATATTTTTGTCCTGGTTATGTATTGGGTTTATGTCTAAGTTCTAAGCAACTACAAAAAGTAAGGGAATAGAAAGGTCCACACTAAAATGAGAATAATTTTACCTTCATTTTCACATAAATGACATCGGTTATATTTTTTCGATTTTCAGTTAAAGTATAAACAAATTGTCTAAACAGAGAAAAAATATGATAATGACCATTATATTACCACAAGTTATAATGAAATTTAAAAGAACTGTTGAATACATAAAGTCTTTATTACTGTCTCAGTCATATCTATAGTAGGTAATGTTTTTGATATAGTCACATAAGTATATTTAATGTATATGTTATCTTTGATGATAACGATCAGGTGTTTTACCTGTACAGATAATTTCAGGTGTGACAAACCAATACACATTTTATTTCTGATCTGTTACAATCGGTTCTTGATCTGTTATGATTTGCTTCAGGCATCCTATGATCCGATTAAAGCATAGTGATTTTCTATGGACAAAACTTTTTCAACAAATAATTGGCTTTCTTAATTCTACTTGACCGATATAATTCAATTAGTATATTGAGTATCCACATTATCATGATTCAATGAGGATGAAATTGGGATAAATTTATCAGGTATATCTTTATAGTTTCAACCCATGTATCTTAGGTATCCTGGATATTTCCATCATAAAAAGTGAAGAGAATTATGCTTGAAAGCTACCACTATCATCCCACACCCTGATTCCCTCAGGCATGTTACAGCCATTTTTTAAAGGGGGTTCCCATCCCAGGATAAAAAGGGGAAAAGGGAGGGGGTGCCCAACCCTATTGAAATGCATTGATTGTCCAAATAGAAAAGAGGGGGTCCAAAGTTTAAAAAAACAAAACCGGATCAGTGAAGTTTTAAGCCCCAATCCTTTTTTTTTTGGTTTCCACCAAGAATTACATGACAAAATGCTAGTTTTAAAATAATTAAACATGTTTTTAAATGGCAACTGTAAATTAATAATTTGTCACTGAAATGCCTGAATATTGAAAGGAAATACCAGCATTACAATTTGTGCAGTTAGAGCATGCATAGATATTCTTCAGAACACAAGCACTTAAATGTTATTCTTTTAAAGGTTGGGGTTAGTTTTCATCAATTAGTAAATAAGAGCATGGTGACCAATCAGATTAACCAAACATAAGTATGTAATGTCAGTGGCGGAATCAGCCATTTGAAAAAGGGGGGGTTCCCAACCCAGGACAAAGGGGGAGTTCCAACTATATGTCCCATACAAATACATTAATCGTCAAAAAAAAAGGGGGGGTTCCAACCTCTGGAACCCTCCCCCAGGATCCGCCACTGAATGTGGAGGTACTAATATTGTAAAATACGATATTAATGTGCACTTTTAAGAGAAATTTAAGATTTGTCATGGGATTTGTATTTTTGTATAAATTCAAACAGACAAAATTATCTTATATATAGGCCATAAAGAGTGCACACTAAGCCTTAACACTTTGAGGAAAGACATTTTGACTAGGAGAATTATCCATTCATATAAAACTTTAAAGAGCTGATTCATCCCACAAGTTGGTATAATTTTGTACCAAAAGTTCAATGTTAAAACTGTAGAATATATTTAAAAGACAGTTTTACCATTATGCAACATTAGTACATCTAATCTTGTTCATCGCTGAGATAAAAGCCATTGTATACTTATATAAAGAGTGTATACACTTCCCAAGTTTACAAATACCTTTTGTGGTATACAGTGACTCTGTCTAATTAATAAGCTACCCCACTGTGACCCCCACAGGTAACCTATCAATCACAAAAGCAATACACATCACTTATTATACCTGAACTGACCACATGGATAAAGTTTAATGCTTATTGTCATTTGTTGCTTGTCCTTCAATTTCCCGATTTTTATTCTGTTTTTTCCTGGATTTTTTATTTTTATTTTCAAATTATTTACCTGATGTTTCGATTTTGGACATATAAATTCATTTCTTGGTAAGTTGTAAATATTTATGTTTGATTTATGTTTTGTTTTTTCAACTTTTATAAATTTGTTTATTATCTTTTGATTTAAAAAAAATCATTGATACCTCATTTAAAAGTACTTATTTTAACAAGGAATTATTGAAAATCTACAAAAGAATTTTATTCATAGAAAAAAAAAGAATTTAGTTATAAATTTATTGGAAGAAGAGTCCTTATGTTCCAATTTTTTTATATACATTTTTGAAATTGATTTACTATGTATGTATATGCAAAAAGATAAAAGCAATGACTGTCTTGATTTGGATTTGAGAAAATTTGCAATTTTATGAATTTTAAAATTAGAATACATTTTTGTACTTATTTTAAATATATACCAGTACATTTTGTATATATTAAAATATCTGAAATTTGACCGTAAAATGATGGTTATATATTACATCATACATTACTTTAGACATAAACTGTGTATCTTTGTAATGTTTATATTTTGTGCATATTTAATTGATTTGTGTTATATTTCATTACTTTACAATATACTGTTATAATTTTGTAAGGAAATATGGTAAATAGTAAGACATTCCAGTTTCGTACTGGAAGGGGGATGCTAGAAACATTATGGCAAATTATCTATCATTGACACAGGATATTATTAACTTGAAACAACAGAACAATAATTTAAATTTCTTTTGGAATATCAATTGATACTTAACAGTGTCTCAGGGTTGTGCTGGGGAGCTTATGAAACTCTCTTTAGTACCAAACATGTTTGAAAGTAAATTGATTTTGGCATATTTTTATTAAACTTTTGAACCAAAATCCTTTCACACAAGGTGTAAAAAAAACAAGTATAAAGTTCCTTCATTCTGTTTATGCTGCTTTATTCATTTAGATAACCACAAATATATTAGGAAACCAATATAAATAAATCACAAAATAAAAAAAATAATTAAAGAACCATACAAAATATAACACGATGAATGACAATATGCAAATGTATATAAAATTAAATAGAAAATTCAAAATAGCCCAAAACAAGAACCCTTCAAAAGAATCGTTGTAAACTTCAGTGTTTTAGAAGGGTTACAAGCAGTTTCACTGCACTATTGGGTACTGAAGTTGTGTTGCTTTAATTGATAGTACATTAATATCAAATGTCATATCCATTGATCAACTGTGCTTTAAATGACAGAGACATGATAGAGAAAAGGAGTTTTGAATGTGACCACAACAGATTGAACACATAAAAAAGAATATTTTTGTAACAATGAACCAATTCATGATGGCATCTTTAAACATTTCCTAGTGATGATGTCATCCTAACCTTTTATACCTTTAATGTTGGTTCATTGTGTGCATTGAAAGCAGCAACATTATAGGAAACATAATAATAATCTAGAACTATGACTATTAGTTTAAACATATTTATTTAGAGTGGATTGGGAAAGAAGTTTTGTAACTTATATTAATCCCTTTCCACTTTGTGGGTGCGAGTGTTGCGGCAATTACCTGCTCTTTTTCTAAATCTACAAGGTTTGTCTTATAACATGCAAGAGATAATGGCTCTCTCTTAAAGGGGCCATTTGTTGTCCCCTTCCGACGGATTATCATCATTTCTTCAAGACCATACTTGCAAATGGTGTCAACGGAGAGCCTAAAATTCAGTCCCTGAAATTTTCATCCAGAACGAGAATCGAACCAGGAACCTTTGTGTTGGTAAGTCCAATGCATCAACCACTACACCACAGCTCTCCTATGACTATAAAATAGAGATAAATAGGATGCTGATGGAAGCTTAGGTCTGTAACAGGTTAAATCACATATCATTCATCAAGTTTGGGGGACTCTGACCATTCATAGAGATCTTTTGTAATCTTAAAGGTCAATTATTGCTTGATTATATTCTGTCAGTACCAAAATGAAGATGGGAGGAAAGTAAATTAACGACATAATGTTACCTGAAAAGAAAGATTTTTTTCTTTATAGAGATGACAGGCTTATCAATGGCGGATCCCAGAAGAAAAAAAAGAGGGGGTTGAGCTATACCCCCCTCCCCCTCTCCTCCCCCAAACCCCCTTTTGAAAATGGCTGAATCCACCACTACTCATGCAGGTTTGTCTGTGTAAGATTTATAGTGTTTTATTTCCCTATTGTTTTGTGTAGAAGAATTTATCATGAGTAAACCTAGCATCAGGAGACAATAACGTTGCTGAATACCTCAGGTCCCACTCCATTCGATTCCATCACTTCTGTTCTTGTGGTTTGGAACATGTATGTACCATTAGGATTTAATGTGGTCGCCTCTTAAAATTATTTTTTGGAAAAGATTTGCTATTGATTTGTTTAAACATTTTTATTTGATGTTTGTTTTCTTCTATATGAGTCTTTGGTGAATCATTTAGACCACAGGATGAGCCCTTAGTTAACTGCACTTACATAGATGTCATATGTAACTACAAACTTTATACATTTATAATTCTTTATAGGATCAGGAAGAGAAGTGATGCAAAAACTTATACAATTTGTTTTACATTCGACTAATTGTTTTTCAGAGATCAAAGAATTATCTAATTAATGAGTTACCTATGAAGTCCTGATCTAACTATACTATTCAACAAAAGTAATCATAAACAAGTTTGAACTCAAATTCGTTAGAAAATATGATAAATATGAAAAACATTCATTTTAAAAGCAAATGTATATGATTTAAAGATACGGTATTATTGAACATAGGGGTCAAATTTATCTTGTGGGAAATGATGCTATAAGTCAGCTCTTCATTTCGAAGATAAGAATTCAATGGCATTCAAAATTTTAAGCAGACTTAATGTTTAAGTTGTGAGTTTTTAGTTCTAATGTTGATTTTTGAATTTATTTTGGGTGAAGTTACGATTTTTGATAACAAAAAAAAAATCCTTTTAAAGTTGGACAGCAGGTTTTAGTCAAATAATTATAAATTCTTAGCATTTCAGAATTCTTAGGGAGGACCAGAGACACCATTTTTTCCAGACATTTTTATGAAATGATTCTCAATAATTGTTTATGTTAGATGGACAGTTTTAGGTGAAAGAAATGATTGTTATAGATGAAAACATCAGTGTTTTTGGTAATAAATCTATATTTTATTATCATAATATGTTAATAAATATACAACAGGAGGGACATACAGAAATAAGTCCATCTCTACTGGCATTACTTGATCCAGGTGATATTTACTGGTTTTATCTGCAATTTATTTTAGAAACAGAAATGTTAAGGAAAAACGATACTGATATCCATTTCGAATTCAATAAAATCTGTTAATTATTCATTACAAGTTTTTATACCAATATAAACTATCTTTTAATCACAAAAAAAATTTAAGTTACAGAAATTGGCCATGACAAGGACCCTGCTAAAGAAACATAGTTTTACAGCAAATAAAAAATAATATTAACAGTCAGTGTTCTGTGAAATTATTGTCATTAGAAACTTTATTATAATTAATACCTAATGTGACCATACCCAAATTGCACCTATTTTGACAGTTTTTTCAACTACATTTTTTAGCTCACCTGGCCCAAAGGGCCAAGTGAGCTTTTCTCATCACTTGGCGTCCGGCGTCCGTCGTCGTCCGTCGTCGTCCGTCGTCCTGCGTCCGTCGTCGTTAACTTTTACAAAAATCTTCTCCTCTGAAACTGCTGGGCCAAATTAATCCAAACTTGGCCATAATCATCATTGGGGTATCTAGTTTAAAAATTGTGTCCGGTGACCCCGCCAACCAACCAAGATGGCCGCCACGGCTAAAAATAGAACATAGGGGTAAAATGCAGTTTTTGGCTTATAACTCAAAAACCAAAGCATTTAGAGCAAATCTGACGTGGGGTAAAAATGTTCATCAGGTCAAGATCTAACTGCCCTGAAATTTTCAGATGAATCGGACAACCTGTTGTTGGGTTGCTGCCCCTGAATTGGTAATTTTAGGGAAATTTTGCTGTTTTTTGTTATTATCTTGAATATTATTATAGATAGAGATAAACTGTAAACAGCAATAATGTTCAGCAAAGTAAAATCTACAAATAAGTCAACATAACCAAAATGGTCAGTTGACCACTTTAGGAGTTATTGTCCTTTATAGTCAATTTTTAACCATTTTTCGTAAATCTTGGTAATCTTTTACAAAAATCTTCTCCTCTGAAACTACCAGGCCAAATTTAAACAATCTTGGCGGCAATCATCATTGGGGTATCTAGTTTAAAAATTGTGTGGCGTGACCCGGCCAACCAACAAAGATGGCCGCCATGGCTAAAAATAGAACATAGGGGTAAAATGCAGTTTTTTGCTTATAACTCAAAAACCAAAGCATTTAGAGCAAATCTAACAGGCAGTAAAATTGTTAATCAGGTCAAGATCTATTTGCCATGAAATTTTCAGATGGATTGGACAAACTGCTGTTAGGTTGCTGCCCCTGAATTAGTCATTTTAAGGAAATTTTGCCGTTTTTTGTTATTATCTTGAATATTATTATAGATAGAGATGAACTGTAAAGGGAAACAATGTACAGCAAAGTAACACCTAAAAATAAGTCAACATGACCTAAATGGTCAATTGACCCCATAAGGAGTTATTGCCCTTTATAGTCAATTTTTAACAATTTTCATAAAATTTGTAAATTTTAACTAACATTTTCCACTGAAGCTCTTAGGCCAAGTTCAATATAGATAGAATAATTGTAAGCAGCAATAATGTTCAGTAAAGTAAGATATACAAACACATCACCATCACCAAAACACAATTTTGTCATGAATTCAAATGCGTCCTTTGTTTAATATTCACATAGACCAAGGTGAGCGACACAGGCTCTTTGGAGCCTCTAGTTTATGATCAAGACAAAAGTTTCCATTTTGTGTTTATTTTGTAGCCGTATTCTTCTTTAAGATATAGGTACACCAATTTGATTTTAAATTCACATGGAATCATAGAAAAATTGGTCTGAACTTACATCCAAACCATCAATGATTCTGTAATGAGAAATACCCAAATTGCATCCATGCTTAAATTTGCATCGTCAAAATTTGAATAATAGAGCTTATGTTTATTTTTTTCAAATATTTTGAACAAATGGATATTTGTCCATGCTTACTCTTCTTTTTATTAAGAAACAATACTTGAAACATTTTGTATTTGCTAATGTAAAAGAGATGACGTTTTAATGACGTCGCATGACGATGTTTCGGTACATTTTGCTTTTTCAGTAAACACTTCATCTGTTGATAAATACTGTGACTTTTTGTGTATATCTAAATATATTTACCTATTTTGAAAGAAATGCATACTCCCAGATTTCCGCTGCTATTAATGCTAAATAGGAGTAATTTGGGTACTCGTTGCAATTTGGGTACCGTTACATTATGGTCCTTTTTTTATTGACGTAATAAAAAAATAATCTAATGGTTAGTTTCCATATAGTAAAAAAAAGCTAATATACAACATCTCACCATGACCTGAGATTAATCATAGCTAAAATACCTTACCAAAAATAGTGGTAAATTATGACAGAAATGTGTTTTTCATATGAAAATAATTTGTTGTTTTGATATTTTTATTGTCATGTTGACATCTCAGCTTCAAACAAAATAAAACAAAGATGTATGGTGTTGTTGTTGAACTACTGTCATTTATAATTTCATATGTGTATATATTGTTATGCGTTTACTTTTCTACATTGGCTAGAGGTATAGGGGGAGGGTTGAGATCTCACAAACATGTTTAACCCCACTGCATTTTTGCGCCTGTCCCAAGTCAGGAGCCTCTGGCCTTTGTTAGTCTTGTATTATTTCAATTTTAGTTTCTTGTGTACAATTTGGAAATAAGTATGGCGTTCATTATCACTGAACTAGTATATATTTGTTAAGGGGCCAGCTGAAGGACGCCTCCGGGTGCTGGAATTTTTCGCTACATTGAAGACCTGTTGGTGACCTTCTGCTGTTGTTTTTCTATGGTCGAGTTGTTGTCTCTTTGACACATTCCCCATTTCCATTCTCAATTTTATTGTATTTATATTTTGTATGAGGAATAAGAATAAGCTGAATGTACATTGAACAAGCATATATGGTTTCTTTATGATGGCCAAAATGTACACTAAATAATCTTGTTTTATCTTTGTGATGTCCAAAATGTACACTAAAGTTCCAACTATATTTGTGATGTCCAGGCGGACTCTAAGAATTTTGTGCTACTTTAAATTGTGATGTTCAAATGTACACAAAAGTTTGTGCTATCTTTGTGATGTTCAAAATGTACATTAAAGCTCAGGTGCCATATTTGTGATGTCCAAAAGGTAAAGCTTTTGTTGTCTCAGTTATGTCTAAAATTTACACTAAAGCTTATTAGTTATCTTTGTGATGTCCAAAATGTACACAAAAGCTAATGTGTTATCTATGGGATGTCCAAAAAATACATAAAAGCTCAGGTGCCATATATATGATGTCCTAAAGGTACACTAAAGCTTGTGTTATCTGTGTGATTTCAAACTTCTGTTATCTTTGTGCATGATTGCATGATTTCAAACTTGAATATAAATAAACCTATCCATTGAGAAAAGTTATATGAATATCTGCAAGTATTATTTCTGTGGTATTAAACTTTTCTTAGTTCCTACAGTAAAAATTAGAAATAAAAACATGACAAAATATTGATAGATTGGTATATGTTTTTCTGGTGTAAACATTGGTTTGATGACCTCCTAAAACCTTGTCCTTACTTTCTTATTTTGTTTAAATTGTTAACAATTGCGACTTTACTATGGTATTTTGCACCTCTAAGGTGATTTCTTTTGCTTTAATTTAGAATTGTTTGATCCTACACCTTAACCTTAGAAGTTTTAGCTGCATTATCAGATTGGCCTTTAACTTTATAAAAAGGAAAACAATAATTTAATGTGACCTTACCTCTTTACATAATACTAAAACAAATGTGGTATGTGATTCATTTAACCCATAATTATCAAAAATTGTGTAAAACAAATAAATCCTTGGTAAGTTCAGTGGCTTGAAAATTATTATAAGGAAAATAAGCAACAACAAAAATTAGATTTTTTTTTAAATTATTGTTTTTTTTTCTACCCAATGGTACTCACAAGCTGAAAGTAGACCAATGATGTCTTGACTACACATTAACAATATGCTTAATCATTCAACAATAGTAAAATAAAAGGGTATTTTCAAAATATTCATTTTAAATTTCTGTGTGCTCCATGTATTTTTAACCAAAAAGAACGGAAGGTAGGCTTTTCATTGTTTGGTTGGGGTAAAACAATGTGTGCAATTTTTTTTAAAATCTAACCTGTAAATGTTAGATCATAAAATGAATAAGTGGACCCTGGTTCAGTAATATAGTCAATTCAATGCTTTTTCATTGCTTTATTGTTGAAAAGAGACGTTATCAAATTTGATGCTGCACTGAACAGCTTTATATAAATAAGAAGAACATTCTACTCAATCTAATTTTAGATAAAAACAAAACAGCGTTATATTTGTTAAGAGTAACAGTTATGATATAGACTGAACATGTTTCAATGGAAACTGAACCTTTCTGGCATTATAGATAAGTATACCCCTTTTACAATGCATTGCTTGAACAGTTAAATACTATTGTATATTGTTGAATAAATTAATTGGGTATTTAGGCTTAAGATTGACGAGGGTTTTAAATCTACAATAAAATCAGTGGGAAAAAGTAAATAAAAACAATAAGAACTAAGGATTAATTATGATAAAGCATGGTTTCCGGTAATTTCAAAGAAAATTAATGATTTGGGCGTGAGACAATATGTGTGATTTTCTACCCATAAGGTGAGAATTATGTTATAGGAACCTTTATTGTATTTTATAAACAACGGTTTTACCGTAACTGTCCTAAGCAGACCTTTGGCCAGACATCTGATACCATTTGTTATAAAAGTTATACAAATTACGAACAGATATGGAAATAATCTTAACGTATCAAATCATCTGGAACCTTTCTCTTGTGTTTTCGTGGATCATTTTCTCTGATAAATCAACTATTGTTTATTGAAAACAATAAGTAAAAGTACTGTATAATAATTAATCATTGACAACGTGCCAATGAGACAGTCATTTGATTTTATAATTTAGTAATTTATTTTATTTACTTCCTCTGTTCTAGACAAACAAGTATTGGAGTAATATAGATTCTTTCAAACAGGAATTATGTGATGTTTCTGATTAAGAAAAACTTTAAAAGCTGTATGTCAAAATTTACAGATACATATGGATTATCTTATAATTGTTTTAGACCTGCCGTTGATGTAAGTAAGCTATATAAGTTTTCGTATAAAGGAACACAAAAATAAAGGAAACGCAGAAGTTTTAAGGTGTCAGGTCTATCTATCTGACAGGAGTCTTCTGACCTTGACACCTCTTAATGGTTCAATTTCACAGTTACTATTTGTATAATATTTGGTGTAGAAAGTCTGATGGAATCACAGAATACCTTAAACTTTTTTTGACAGGACTTATTATAGTATACAAATGTCCAATGTCTGTCTGTCTGTCTGTCCAGTGTAAACATGTTGCAGAGTAACTGGAGAACAACTTAACCAAATTTCATGAAATTTAACATAGTTGTTCTTATAATGATGGTCAACAATCTGTACACTTTTTGGTGAAAATAAGATTACAACCTTTTGAGTTACAGGACTTTGTTACTAAAACAGGGGGGGGGTGGGTCATATGTCACAAAGTATCTCCAAAATGATTTTTGATTATTGCTTAAAACTTTACACACTTCTAAGTTATATCATCAATCTAAAGATTGCTATAATTTTTGGTGATAATTTTATTTTAGAGTTGTTGAGGTTTTTGTTAAAAAAAAAAGGGGGTTTTCACATGTAGCGCTGTATCTCAAAAACTATTTTTGATTATTGCTTAAAACTTTACACACTTCTTAGTTATATCATCAATCTAAAGATTGCTATAATTTTTGGTGATAATTTTATTTTAGAGTTGTTGAGGTTTTTGTTAAAAAAAAAAGGGGGTTTTCACATGTAGCGCTGTATCTAAAAAACTATTTTTGATTATTGCTTAAAACTTTACACACTTCTAAGTTATATCATCAATCTAAAGATTGCTATAATTTTTGGTGATAATTTTATTTTAGAGTTGTTGAGGTTTTTGTTAAAAAAAAAAGGGGGTTTTCACATGTAGCGCTGTATCTCAAAAACTATTTTTGATTATTGCTTAAAACTTTACACACTTCTAAGTTATATCATCAATCTAAAGATTGCTATAATTTTTGGTGATAATTTTATTTTAGAGTTGTTGAGGTTTTTGTTAAAAAAAAAAGGGGGTTTTCACATGTAGCGCTGTATCTAAAAAACTATTTTTGATTATTGCTTAAAACTTTACACACTTCTAAGTTATATCATCAATCTAAAGATTGCTATAATTTTTGGTGATAATTTTATTTTAGAGTTGTTGAGGTTTTTGTTAAAAAAAAAAGGGGGTTTTCACATGTAGCGCTGTATCTCAAAAACTATTTTTGATTATTGCTTAAAACTTTACACACTTCTAAGTTATATCATCAATCTAAAGATTGCTATAATTTTTGGTGATAATTTTATTTTAGAGTTGTTGAGGTTTTTGTTAAAAAAAAAAAGGGGGTTTTCACATGTAGCGCTGTATCTCAAAAACTATTTTTGATTATTGCTTAAAACTTTACACACTTCTTAGTTATATCATCAATCTAAAGATTGCTATAATTTTTGGTGATAATTTTATTTTAGAGTTGTTGAGGTTTTTGTTAAAAAAAAAAGGGGGTTTTCACATGTAGCGCTGTATCTCAAAAACTATTTTTGATTATTGCTTAAAACTTTACACACTTCTAAGTTATATCATCAATCTAAAGATTGCTATAATTTTTGGTGATAATTTTATTTTAGAGTTGTTGAGGTTTTTGTTAAAAAAAAAGGGGGTTTTCACATGTAGCGCTGTATCTCAAAAACTATTTTTGATTATTGCTTAAAACTTTACACACTTCTTAGTTATATTTATCTAAAGATCTCTATACTTTTTGGTCATGGTTCAAAATGTTATTTAAGAGTAATGGAGTGTTTTTGTAAAAAAAAAAGGGGGGGTTCCAATGTTGTGCCGTATCTCAAAAACTATTGATGATTGCATAAAACTTCACACACAAGACAACGGGTTTATCATAGTATTTAGTTTGGGAAAGTTTTTTTTCATGCAGTAAGTCTTCTTAAAGTTTGTCAATATATTATTGATTTATCATGTTATGATAAATTATGCAAGCAATATATTTGACAGTGAGAAAAGATTTATTTTTATGAAATGTTCATTGTTGTTTACATAATTAATTCATGCTTAGTCTTTGAATAATTTTGATTATTTGACTTGGAGATATCGTGTTCATTAAAAGTCAGTTTGCAGTTACGTCAGTGAATCAATTGACTTATAAACCTATATAAACCTTTGGATTTGGTCGTTATATAAGTTACTGTCAAGTTGTCTCTTTGTATAATTTTGACTATATTTGCTTGGAGAATTTTTACAACCCTGGGTATTTAACTGATAGAGACCACTTGATGACTTTGAAACAGGGGTGATTCCAGCTATTTTTAAAAGGAGGGGGTGTCCAAAACCAGGAGAAAAGGGGGGTTCCAACCATATGTCCCCATTCAAATGCATTTATTCGTAAAAAAGAAAGGGGGGTTACAAATCCCTCCCCCTGTCCTCCCCTCCCCCTTGGATCTGCCACTGTTCAAAACCAATTTATTTAAAGAACTGCTGTAAAAAAAATAACTGATGGTTATGTATATTATGGTTGTCTTTTGACTCCTAATAAACAGGTTCAGGCATCATAAGAAATCTATGCTTTTGTGGTTCTTTATAATGAACAACATTCTCAGTGGATTTAATAGAAATATCTTAACTCATTTGTACAATTATATTTTTTTATATAGATTTACGTTCTATTATGTATAAATCTGTTGCAAATTGGTCATCTGAGGTTATTAGTTTTGACCTTTTCACCTGATATAGTAGTACATAGGAATGATGATACTTAATTGCATCATCATAAAAAAACATGTCAATACTCTCTAACCTGCAGTGCTAATTTTGATAGGATACCTGATGTTTTACCTGGAATCAAGGTATTCAAATAAACAGATACTTTGTGCCAACTGATAAAGGGTAGGACTGTGTATTTTCATGGTGTCAGATTGTTATGCTAATCTTGCTGAGACTGGAATTTAAGCAATATGTTTGTTTTCATTAATGTATTTTGGGTTTTGTAAACAATTTTATAAAAGTCAGTCATATTTCTAATGATTCTAACATTAGTGAAGGTGCCTTGAAAGCATGTTTTTTTGGAAAAGAATTCTGTTGTCTATTTTTTAAAATGTCAGATCATATGATATGTGCTCTTGATATTTTTGGTATTTATGAGGATTAATTGTGGTGGTAACTTATGGTTATGATGAGACCATTTAAGAGACATTTGTTTAGAAGGAGATGTATATCATCATCTACTACAGTGTCATCATCTCAGTCTGTAAGTTTTTACTCTAATTCTTGTTATCAGAAGAGATTGGATCTGTAAGTCTAAATTCTGTCCTACACATGGAAATAGAGCTCAATACTGACAAGATTTTTACCCAAAAATGTTAGAAATTCAGGGAAACAGTCAAAAACTCCTTAATTTTACTCTGAAATTGCATAAAAACTCCTCTGAATAATTTTACCCAGAAAGTGATAGAAATTCAGGGAAATTGTCTTAAAGTGTGTTTTTTTCTTCGGAAATTGCAATTACAATAAAGGAACGTCAAGATGTACACAGAAAATGATTGAAATTCAGGAAAATAGTCAAAGACTCTGTAATTTTTCTCTGAAATTAAAAAAAATATAGCTCTCAAGATAATTTCCCCAGAAATTGATTGAAATTCAGGTAAATTGTCTAAAAGTTGTTATTGTTCTCTGAAATAGCATAAAAATAGCTGTCAAAAATAACGTCAACAAAGTGATAGAAATTCAGGAAAAATGTCTAAAACTTTTGAATTGTTCTCTGAAATTGCATGAAATGATTTTTAGAAAGTGAAATTTAAACTGTTTCATATTATATCTTAAGAGTATTGTATTACAAAAAGTGACAATTTAGGTCGTTTGATTTTTCATTTCTATTGTTTTACATTTAAAAAATAATTAGTCATGTTTATGAAATATGACTATTAGAATTTACATGGAAAAGTAAATAAATAAGAACAAAATAGTTAAGATGTGAAAGATTATGACTGGGGTAACAATAGTATTAGCAGGATTAACAACAGGTATTTATATCTATTATAATTAGCCTTAGATTGTGGAATAAGGCCAAATGTATGTTATTATTAATTTTAAGTAGATGTTTATTGAATTTTATACCCATTCAATTTCATACCCTATTTATAATGTTCTGGTTGTATTTCATGCAATACTGTAGATTCTGAAATTTTGGAAAAGTTTTTGTAACAATCAGAGGTCAATTGAGGTGGGGGTCTGAGTGGGAAACCGTAAATTTTAAAATTGTTGGATCCACCACTGACAATGTTTATGACACTACAATCAAATTAATCTATTTTCTCCTAGGTTGGGAACCCCTTTAAAAATGGCTGGATCCTTATAAGCATTACATTGCTACATTATTTGTCTCTAAAGTTTCAAGATACCACCATCATTTTTGACTGGAATAAACAAAATAAAAATAAAAGGTAATAAAGCTGAATTATAAAGTTAACATATAATTTTAAATATTTGCCTTTATTTTGTTTATTAAAGCTTGAATACTATATTTACTATGGCCCACATTTTGTTTATAATTTGACTTTTAATCCCTGATTTTATTGAGCCAGGGTACAACTGAGAAAGTGATACACATATAACTGTTGATTTTATTCTTACTTAACAACTAAATGATGGCTTAATGTCCATTTAATTTACAATTGATGATATTGATAACAATGATTTTAATGGAGAGATTGAACTCATTGGTACAAACCAATACTTTCTTTATTTGTTTTTAATTGAGATTTATGCTCATGTTGGTCATTTTATTTCTAATTTCATGGTATTAGTAATGTCCAATTATAAACTGATATTGACAATTTAGGTTCAGATGACCTGATCAGGACCAAATTAGTTAATTTGTATTTAATTTAAATGTAACACATAATAAATTGTGATATAACTTAATAATAATATATTTAGAAATGGAATTAAAAATATAATAGAAAATTAAAACAGAAATTAAAAGAAACGAAAATGAACTTTACAGTATCAAATTGCACTGGTCAGACTATCGAACTGTGAAGCTTAATTATTTGATTTGATTTTTAATAACTTATTGTCTTTACAGAGCATACAAAGTTTAGAAACTGAACCTCAGATAGTTTGCTCCCCTCAGATATGGGAGTTTTTGGGTTCATTAATTGGTATCTGAAAGATCTTGATTTGATCTTGTTATCTGTCAAAACAATTGTTTCAAGTAGTCAGGTGCTTTGTTACTGCCATGCTGCTTGACTGTAAATGCCCTAGGATATGGTCTATCTAGTATTTAGTGCTTTAATTTATTATTGTCTTGCAGCTGGACTATTAATTCTTTATTTCTGCCATTCTGTTGGACTGTTACTCCCCTAGAGTATGGTTTGACCAGTAGTTGTTGCTAGGTGTTTGCCATGCTGCTGAAAAGTTATGCTCCTAGGGTATAGTTTGTCCAGTAGTATTTGCTTTATTCCTGTCATTCTGTTGGACTGTTACTCCCCTAGGTTATCATAAAAGTCAGTGCTTTATTATTGTCATTCTGTTTGACTGTTACTCCTCTAGAGTATGGTTCGTCCAGTAGTCACACCTCTTTGTTACTGCCATGCAGCGTAACTGTTACACCCCTAGGTATGGTCTATCTTTAATCACGCTGCTTTGTTTTTAGCAGAGTGCTGTGTTGCTGGGCTGTAACTCTCTTAGTGTTTATTCTGTTCTGAAGTCAGTGCTTTGGTAGTTCAATGTTGTTTGACTGTAACTACCTAGAAAAGTACTTTGAATACAGAAAGCATATTTTATAACAACACAATAGCGCCTAGGGGGTAGTTCAACATAGTACTCAAGTTCTGTATTTTCACACTGAAATGTTGATACCCTGCTTACTACCTATAAGTGTATACAATTGTAATAATTTAAGATAAACATTTTGATATAATCAGTTATAACCTATTTTTGTGATTAGGTAAGATTTTTGATAATTAATCTGATTATATTTACCACTATAAAGTTATTAACACTACAGGTATTAATAAGATTAGGAGGCCTAGACTTTTGCTGAATGTCAAGATCTTTGAAGTGCTTCACACTTGTGAAAAAGGTTTAAATTATAATATAGATATAATATGAGTTATTGTGTTATGTGAGTTTCTGGAATCGTAAAAGTCTCAATATTTGATATTTGAAGCACTTTTTGTATCATTTTGTAAAACAGGATTATCGAAAGTTGGAATTTATTATTAATCTTCAATACAGGTAGGCATTTTATCACTGGAGACAGTGGCTGATCCAGAAATTATCAGAAGTTGCTCCAGTCATGCTTCAGTGATTCTCTATATAATCAACCAAATTTTTCCTCAAAAAGGGGGGGGGGCTCAATTTCTTCTCTGGCTTATGAAGAGGTAAATAAACAACATTAGAATAAATTTGAAGGCCCCTTGAAAGGTTTTGTAGGACTATGACAGCCATCTTGCACGTAAAAACCCCATAGGCATTTTGAAATGATGGCAGGTATGGTCATCTGAATTTAAAGCCAACTTGCCAATATCTTTAAAACAGTGTCCACCATAAATTAGTTTACAGTTTTAATTGATATCTTGTTTGACTTCTGACTTACTTTTGTAGCACTTGGAGTTTCAAATATCCAAACAATCAAACAATTGTCCTTTGTCTTAAATTGGCATAATTATCTGAATTGCTGTACACATATGTGTTTCTAGTAAATTCTTGTATATTTACAATAATTCTAAATCAAACTAGAATAAAGGCTTTTATAGTCTGTGGTTTTATTCTCAAATATTGAACCTACCAGGCAGGGGTGTGGACTATAGAGTACAATAAGCAAGAAATGAAACCTAATAGAAAAGAGTAATTAAAACTCTGGTAGTTTATTTTTTCTACATCAAATTAATTTTTAAATGTCATCACTTTAGGGGAGAGTCAAATGGATTACTTATATATTTTATTTACTTAATATGTTGCCTTTCAAATTATTTGTTGGAAAATCTGTATTTTGTTTCATAAATAGGCAAATCTTCCCCATAATGTTATAACAAAAATCCTTGGAAAAACTAGTTACAGTATTTAAGTATATGAAAATTGCCTCTATTTGATTTTCAGTGTTATTGTTTGAATATTGATGAAAATTGTTCATAGTCAATTTTTTTTTATTGCACTGTTCTACAGTATATAGTGATACATCAATATTGAATCAATATACATCTTATAACACCTGTCCTGTATTGCAAGGTTTGAAAAACTTAATTTATGTCTCTGATGACACTACTTAAATTTGAAGCTTTATTTGCATTAGTGCAATATATGATATATTATTGCATGCTAATTAATTTTTGGTTAGGTCCTGCCAGAGACGTATATATGTCTGGTTCTGCATCAATATATATTGAGCTATATTTTAATGTATTTAATGGTTTTATCTACAGGTTTATTATCTGATATAGACAAAAATTATCATTTATTACATTGGGTGGAGTTGTCATCTGAATTATGATTGACCCAATGACCAGTATCTGATGGTCATCATTTTAGTGGACCAAAATATCTAGAAATGCCTTCCATCATCTATATACATTGACCAGTATCTGATGGTCAATATTTCAGTGGACAAAAATATCTAGGAATGCCTTCCATCATCCCTATACATTGACCAGGGGACAATATAGATATTTCTAAAGTTGGCATGGATAGTGAATTCCATCACCTTGATTTATATAAGTCCATCTGAAATTCCTTCTGAAGGATTCTCTTCAATTAGACAATGTTGTCACTGGGTACAGCTGGTAATAAGTTTGACGACAAAATACATTAAAGGATACTGTATCAGTTAACAGAAGGTCATTAATATGAAACCTGGATACCAAGATGTAAGATTGTGACGTCCATTTTCACTGAACTAGTTCACAATTTTAATTAGGGGCCAGCTGAGGAGCACCTTCAGGTGTAGGATTTTCTCGCTGTGATGAAGACCCATTGGTCTGTCAGTCCATCCATCCGTCAGTCTGTCCGTCAGTCCGTCAGTCAGTCCGTCCCATGAAACTTTCGTCACATTTTTCTCAGGAACTCCACATCCACCCTGTCTGTAATTTAGTCTCAACATTTATATATGTGCGTTTTCAGATTCATCACTTGACAACTTCCTGTTTACCGAACACTTGTATGATTTTACACATGATAGCCAAGTTGAAAATTTTCGTCACATTTTTCTCAGGAACTACAATACAAGGATTTCTGAAATTTGGTTTAAGGATTTATATAAGTCAGCTATACTGTGTGATGCATTTTCAGATTCATCACTCGACAACTTCCTGTTTACTGAACACTTGTATGATTTTACACATGATAGCCAAGTTGAAAATTTTCGTCACATTTTTCTCCGGAACTACAATACAAGGATTTCTGAAATTTGGTTTCAGGATTTATATAAGTCAGCTATACAGTGTGATGTGTTTTCAGATTCATCACTTGACAACTTCCTGTTTACCGAACACTTGCATATTTTTACACTATTAATATTATCCACTTGCAGGGGGGGTATCATCAGTGAGCAGTAGCTCGCAGTTTCACTTGTTGTACTTAATAAAGGATACTAGCAGCTTTCTATATTTTTTATTTTTGGGAACAATACTTCTTTTAGTTGAATAACCATTCAACAAAACTGAATTTGATTTTTACTTCTTGTTAAAATTATCTGCTAATCTTATTTTGTCCTATCTTATATATCTACAACTGTAGATAACGCTTTTTATTTGATATTTATCAGCCGACTTGTTGATTATAATATCAGCTGTTTTAAAAACACCAAATAACTTTCATCGGACATAATTCATATGTCCAAAATTTATGTTGACCTTACCATAATTAAAACAAAACTATTGTTTCATAAAAATAAATCATTTGTTTTACTTAATATAGATATACCAATATGTGGTATGAGTGGCAATTAGACAACTCTCCTTTCAAGTCCAAGTTTGTTAAAGTAAACTGTTATAGGTCAAAGTGTATTCAACACAGAGCCTTGGCTCACCCTGAACACTAAGCTATAAAAGGACCCAAAATTGACATTCCTAACAGGAAAACCAACAGTCTGATATAAATGAAAAAAATGAGAGAAACAGTTATGCACAACATCAACAAACAACCACTGAACATCAAGTTTTATTGGGTACCAACCTTCACCCTTACCTGAAACAAAAGTGTTACCTCACAACACTGAAAGATGAAAGACACACTATGAAATTTCAATTAAAATGGCTTATCAATTAAAAGTCATATTGATACAAACAAGTGGACATTATTTTGGCCTAGATAATTATTCAGTCTAAATCTGACATTAATTTCAATTGTTTTAATTTTGGTCCTCTAAAAACTGGACAATGTGGGGTGACGGTGGGCTATATGGATGGATAGCATTGTATAGGGAACCTTTGACAAAATTCTGAAACATGATGACATTTTTAAATAACTTGTATAAGGCAGAACTGTATGAAAAGCATCCTGTTTTATCAGGAATCACCTTCTTTATAATAACATTCTGGACAGGGCAGTAGTAATGGTCAAAGCATACATGTCATTGGTTCATTAATTCAATGTAATATACACAGGAAAAAATGTGATGACTTAAAAGCAATGTAGAGACTTTACTATTGACTTAGGAAAGGACTAACTAACAGTGAGTGTACAAACAGTGGATGTTTATGTCTAGTTTATCAGTGGACAATCATAACATTATTGTAATAGATGATACCAAGGACGTTCATCTGTATAATTAGGGTACAGGGTGTAGGAGTGCAATGAAAATTAGTTCATGGATGAAAACTTAGTCTGGTTTGTGTAGATAACAATAAACCATGAAGTTGATCATAATGACAGTTGATTCTCCTAATTTTTATGTTTTTTCAATTTCTATTATTATGGGTGGCAATTTATGTTGATAGAGGTAGAATTTTATTTGAATGTTTGTTTTGATTTTCTATTTTTGCAAAATTTTCTTATAGTATATACTGTAAACCTACTAATTTTCGCGACTTTCGCTAGTAGAAAAAAAACGTGAATAAAATTGTCGCGAATATGTCAATCTTTGATTTTTCCTTAATAAACTTCTTCAAGTAAATCAGATAATTCGAAATTAAATAGCCCCAAAGTGGTCAAGTAAGGGTAAAACGTGAAATAAAGTATTCTTGAAAATAAGTTGGTTTACAGTACTTCACAATACCATATCACGTTAACATCCTTTCTTTGAGCACTCTCCCTGACCATGTTTTATTCTCTTTACAGTTGAGTGGTGAGGATGGAATTGGGATAGCAGATTTATTTACTCAGGCCACCATGGACCAGAGAATCAACAGCTATCGTCTGATTATGGCCTCTACCAGAGCCATACTGGACTCGGACGGTAGCTCTGGATCGCCATGTGTGGATCCTGATTTAGAGGATGTGTTTGAAGAGCTTGGTTTACAGAATGACCAAGAAGAAGAAGGTAATGTACAGGAGTCAGAAAACTTAAGGATTTTTGCTTCTTTTGTTTTTGAATTTTTGAATCCTGACTTGTTATATGCATAGAGGGCCATGAAAGAAATTTCCCTGCTAATCCCTACTTTTCTTAATTTTATTACATACATTTTAAAAAGCCATATTTGAAAATCCTTGTTTAATATTTTTTCACATATTTTTTAAGGAAAAGGATGTCAATGTTAAATATATGAAATGTCTAGAGAGAATTATTTCCTGCTAAATTTTTAATGGCTAATATCTCAAAAACAAGCACATGAACCCTCCATTTATCGGTAATTCGTATACCGGTATTTTCCCTTTGATCTTACTGCCTAATATTTTCGAGTATCAACGTACGGCTGTATCACTGAAAATATTAGGCAATACATTGCGTGACGTCATAATATTGTGTGACGTCATAATTACCGATAAACAAAATAATAGGTAGTTTCGTTTTTGATACTGACTATATCATGTTGAATATCTTAACTCGCCCTAACAGGCTCTTCTAGATATTCCACATGATATAGTTAGTATCAAAAACAAAACTACCTATTATTCTATATTTATCTTTTTATTTCCTTCCTTTAAAGTAGCGCTGATCAAACAGTATTGGTCAATACGTCCTTAAGTCTGTCAATCTGTCAGTTATTTTCATTTCTAGATGCTAATTCCAATACTTTTTATCTGATTGAACCTGAGACATGATGGTCATAAACTATTGGAGGAACATCTCTATTGATCTTCAGGTTACTTTACAGCCAAATCCAAGGTCAAAACTTCTTAAATAGACTGACATGTATGCAAATAATTTGATTTTAAAGTCATTTTATCTTGGGTCAAGGTCAAAGTTTCTAAAAAATATCTTTGCTAAAACATTATAACTACCTGAAATCAAAAGAATCATATCTTTAAGAGTAAAAAGTTAAAACTATGCCATTTGGTTATTATTAATTTTTGACCTCAAATACTTTTCAGTAATGGTAATTAATGCTTTTTTGACGAATGAGTTTTTGTTGACTTTGGTATCTTCTAAAAAAGAAAATATAGATGTATATAAGAGTGCTTATGCTTTATTCTTGTAATGAATATTTAAAAATGTCTTAATTATTACTGAACTGTAATGTCAACAGTACTGTGTAAAATGTACTGTTTTAAATTGAATGCCATGAGCTGGATAAGTGAATAAGGTAAAAAGAAGTGATTTAATAGTAAATACCAAAGATAGAAATCTACGATGTTATCGTGAATGAATCTTAATTTACAGTTTTTTTTACCTTTCAGAAAAAACTTTTACAACAAAGGATTTTTTTAACTGACTGCATAACAACTGTATAGTAAATAAAATATGGGTGTGCATAATTTGACTATTATAGTCTCATTTTTACGATAACGTATTCTGTTTTATTGTGAACGTGATATTCCCAGTAGGCTGATTTCTATCATATAAACTATAGACAAGTATTAAGATGTTAAGTGTCACCTTTTATGGGTATAAGGGTATTTATTGACACCCACAGTTTTTTTATCAACTGACTTACTTTGCAGTGAAAACATAAGGTTGTCATTATTTGCAGCCTGAAATAAAAAATCAAAACAAAACCTAAAACTATTATTTCATTGTCCTTAACTTTTTTGCTGCACTCATATATTCACAGATTGACTTAACTTTGATATTATGACCTATATCATTGAAAATTATAATTGTTTTCAAAAAAATCAAAACAAAACCTAAAACTTATTTCATTGCCTTAAATTTTTCGCTTCACTCAGATATTCACAGATTTGACTTAATTTTAATATTATGATATATATGATTGAAAATAATAAATAATATAACATGCAAAGATTAGTTGTCCCCCTCATTTTGACTGTCATAGTACATTAATGTTGTTTTCTTTCAATGAATGACGTTATGAGCTGTAAGAAGATGATCAGTGACAGGAAAAATATATTTCTTACATCTTTGATATATTTCAGATTTGTTTTATATTAAAAGATAGATTGTAATGTCCTTGCAAACTTAAAAGTACAAGTAAATAAATAGATTATTTCATAATTGAAAACAGAAGATATCAATTTTGTCACTAGGAACATCACACATCTGTATTAAACTGCTACAAATTTGTCTTAAGTCTAAATTTATAAAGTCAGAAGAAAACATGAAAGAAAGAAAATGACAATTTTATTGAAAAATGATTGATGCTTCTATAATAGTCAGTAGCAAATATTTCAGGCATATTCAAGATGATAAAAGTAATATTCAACTTAGGGAGGACATCAAAAGTTCAATGTTGGATGAAAGACTTAATTCACATAGTTTTTTCACTTAGGACCCTCCCCCCTCTTAACTTAATTTGGGAAAAATTGATTGACCAATAGGGATATATGTAAAAATCGATTTAAAATATACAAAACTTGCAGAATCTTAACCCCCTTCCCAAAACTATTTGATTTAAAGTTTTTTATCCAACATCGATCTTTTGATGTCGTTCCTTATTAGCCAAAGAAATCTAAGAAGACCAATGCTTTATGAAGCCTTATTTCAAATATTTTAATGCAAAGTGTTTCAAGTTCTGGTAAAACTTTATCTTAAACATAGGGTGACTACTTCTTATGCATACAATAATGTGCAATGACTATGGATTTGGTTTTATGCATGAGACGCTTTTAAGACAAATTTGATTTAGTTAGCTTCTATAGCACTTTGTAACATTCAACAAAGGAAGCTGGTATTAGTTGAACTTAATGCAATGTTTATTTAAATTTGTTTTCTTCTTTTCAGAAGACGATCCACGTTATGATGTGGTGAATGATTTACAGAAAACTGAGCGGGAATACTGTCGTCTGCTGAGGAGTATCCTGAATACATATGGTGAACCACTCAGGTATCTATATATGATTTGTTAAATATCAACAGGGTTTAATACTAGCAGGGCATTCATTCCTTAAGACCACCACCCTCATCATGTCTGCTTTCTGTCTCATAATTCACATTTGACATAGGGAAGGATGAGTTATCTCCCTTAGCACAAGTTTATAGCATATACTGGCACATCAATGAAATTCCAACCTCTTTTAAATTGAAATTTTATCACAATTGTTTTATTATTCTACTTTGATGCCAAAACATATACTATAGACTTATAACAAAATAAATTACAAACAATCAAATCAATTATTAAAAATATTCAATGTTGAAACTATTGTATAATTTTTTGATACTTTATTGGATTTCTGTCTCATAGACACTTAAGATTATTTCTTTATTTTACAAGTGTATTCTGATATCTTTAAAACAAGTATGTTTTACTTAATAAGTGATCAGTTTTGGGTTTGTTTGTGTAAAATTTATAAAGTTTAACACTTAGATGATGTTTGAATGGTTTGTTTTAAGAGAGCCGTATTTACAAACATTAAATATATTTGTAACTAGGTTTGAGTTATCTCCCATGGAACATAGGATTTCTTTTTTTTCTTCCTCTTATATGCAAAATCAATCAGTAAATAAAACAAGAAACAAGAAATGAATACATCTTTATTATTATCAACAGAATAAATTATCAGGATGAACATCAATTCTATGTACTTATTTAAAGAAACAAACATTCATTCAATACATGAAACTCAATTTAATTCCTTGATTTTATCGATGATCAGTTACTGTCTGCTGTAAAAAAAAGTCTCAATTTAGACCGACTTAAAGGCTGGTCAAGACTGAATCCTTAGATTTTAAAGCTGAAAAGGGCATCCGACTTATAAGCGGATCGACTTATAAGCGAGTACCTACAGTAGCTGATAAGATTTGTAATTCATCATAATATGCTTATATTATTTATATATTTGTTGTCATTCTCAACCAATGATTCAATGATTCAAACTTGTTTGTAATTGTAAAACATATATGTAATTAATCACTGATGCTGTTATATTTGTATGGAAATTATATAAGCTGCATTGCTTTTGATAAGATATAAAAAGAAGATGTGGTATGATTTCCAATGAGACAACTCTCCACAGGTGACCAAATAACATAGAAATTAACAACCATAGGTCACTGTACAGCCTTCAACAATCATCAAAGCCCATTTGAATTCGTCAGCTATAAAAGGCCCAGAAATAACAAATATAAAAACAATTCAAATGAGAAAGTGGAATTAAATTGGGAGGATTCACTGGACTGACATCTTCTAGTTTGTAGGTTTAATGTTCGTTCAGATATTTATGATTATTTTTCTCGTCTATAACTTTTATATTTTCACAGTATGCATGATCCTTAATTCTTTAGTTTATATTGCTTACATTTTTTTTTCAGGAAATTTTCCTCATTAACAGCAGAAGATCACAAAGTTTTATTTGTTGGTATAGAACCTATCCTCTCCATCAGTGCCATGTTAACTTCTAAAGTAAGTACACAATACACATACTTTATATATAAACAATCAAACTACAAACATGTGGAGCAGGAACTGCTTACCCTTCAAGAGTACCTGAGATCACCACGGGTTATTGAAAGGCTTCAAGTTGCTCAGTTTTTAGTTTGTTATACAAATGTAATGTGTTTTGTAAACTGTTGTTTTTTCTTTTTATCATTTTATTCTTTTTTGTAGCCAGTTTATTGAAGACTCAATATAAGCTTCAATGTCTGTTTGGTATCTTTTCAGCCTCTCTTTGAGCTTCAATGTCTGTTTGGTATCTTTTCAGCCTCTCTTTGAGTTTCAATGTCTGTTTGGTATCTTTTCAGCCTCTTTTTGAGTTTCAATGTCTGTTTGGTATCTTTTCAGCCTCTCTTTTTTTCTATAACTTACTTAAAGCATATCATTAATCAAAACATATTTTTTTGGATAGAACATCCAAAAATATACCTTGTAACTTTCTAGGTGATATTTTGTGCCTTTGGGTTGCTGTCAAATTGACAATTGCTCCACATCTCCTTTTTATCTTCAACAACACAGTGAAATAAATTATTTTGTACATCAGAAAACATTACTTTAATATTGTCCTTTTGAATATGTAAAGTTCAATAGTTTATCTTCAAAACATATCTTTAAAAAAATGACTTAATTTAAACAGATATTTAAAAATATTTCAGATTTTTATCATCAAAATGGGCTATTATTTGATTATTTATAATGATAAGTTCTCCTAGGGACTGATATTGATGAGTTTTTCTAGTAACATTTCAACTCTCTATTATTAAAATTTCATGAATATTCATATTTGATACATATACAGTTTATTGCACTTTTATTTTCAAGATATAATTTGTTTTTAATCAGAGCTGACAATAAAGTCGGTCACTAAAAATATTAAGATAGAACTAAATGTCATTTCCATAAATATTTTTTTTCTCTTGAAAAATACTTGGTATGTCCAAAAACCAAATAATAACCACTCATCAATCATATTTTTGTTATAGGATATAATAGAACATATGCCCCCCCGGGTGTGGGAATTTCTCGCTACATTGAAGACCTGTTGGTGACCTTCTGCTGTTGTATTTTTTTATTTTGGTCGGGTTGTTGTCTCTTTGACACATTCCCCATTTCCATTCTCAATTTTATAATAACTTTTTTTTTGCAACCAAGTTTTTTTTTAAACTGTACCAAAATAGATTTATTGTTAGCAAAATCTTTGAAACCATGCCTTCTGGAGACTTTGAATGTTTTTAAAAAAAAAAATTTAAGTAAAAAGGAAAATACAGTATTTTTAGGGTGATGAATATATTTTGACACAACAAATGTTTGTATTGGATGGAAGTGAACGAAAAAAAATTGCATTTGTAGAAGTATGTTTTTTTAAATCATTGAATTGGTTTTGAGACTACTGATTTTTGTATCAATTTTATCAGAAATTTTTAAATACTGGAATTGTAAATTCTATACTCTTTTGCTAAGTATATTTGATTTCAACACAAATATTTTATTCTGGGTCCAATAACCTTTTAAGTCACTGATATGATTATCGTATTCTGAAATATGAATATAATATTTGTTCTTTAAATCTTTAGAAACAAATAAGTATTTGTTAAACAGTAATAAGAAAGTGTTCTAATAGTGTAAAACTTTCATATTAGAAAATGCTTAATCATTTGTTTTGGTTTATAATTTCCTATTTAGGGTAAAAAGTACAACTATCATTTCCGTCGAAAGAATTAAGGACAAAAATTGAAATGTTTTCAAACAAAGGATCATTATGGGATTGAAAGCTAATCCTGTATATCAACCATTCTCTAACAACTATTTGATACACTTCATGACAAAAAATAAACCACATATATTAAGACTTATTTAAAGGAAAACCAAACGATTAACTATAGTACAAAGATCATATGATGACATTAATTTTGACAACCACAAAAATCTTCCTTTGAAATTTTACTTTTGTTGAAAAAGATAACTCACACTTCCCTAGTAATTAAAAGTGCACTGTTGTTTAAAAATACATATTTTAATGGTGAAACGGAACCTTTTATGAAAAGTTGTTGAAGATTTTTGGGAGAAATACAGCTAATGTAATATGGTTAAGACTTAGAAAATTAAATCTAGATAAAATTATAATTCGACTGAAAATCATGACCTATTAAATCAGTTCACATTAACAACATGTATATGATTTTGTATCCTACAAATATTCACAAAATATAAATATTATTTTTTGTAATTATTTATTTAAGTAATTAAGTATCCATGTACTATGGCTTGAAGTATAAGATTTAAAGGTAAAATACCCATAAAACATCACTGGACAAAGTATAGGTTGACTCTTAAGTATTCTTTTCCAACAAATCTCCGTCAATTTTGTGATTTATTTGGTTATTGACATATTTGCTGTCGCTCAACTTGTTTAATACACCATAACAGATGAGAAAATAATTTTTGTAAAATTTCAGAAAATTATGAAGTAGATAATTCGTGCCAGTAATTTTAAACAATTGCTACGAAGATTTCTCGGTACATTCTCTGGTCATCAACACCACCATTGGGGTCAGGGGCCTATAAGTCTTGAATTGACGGAAATATTGGTCTTTTGTTATGCCGATTGTTGTAATGATAATTCCATTAAGACTAGTATTATCGTAAGCAGACATTAATCAAGTCAGCGGACAAATATAATTGAAAGATTTGTTTGCACAATTATCTCGTAAAATTACAAGGACTTTTTTATACTGTAAATATTTATTTAGTTTTTTTGCATAATACATTAGATAGTATTTCATCAAGTAAATGCTTAATATAAGAGCATGCTTTGATCTTATGTTAAATCAGGTACTCAAAATATAAAAAAAGGATGAAAATATATGGCACAATTTAAAGAATTTAAAAGAACTCTCATAAGTCATACCTGCCAGTCATTGGTAAGTGTAAGTGTAAACTGTTTACATTTTTTCAGACTTACAAAAATCTTTCTTAAAACTATGATGTGCTCATCATCTTATCATCTTAACACTTTAAGTATTTATTGCTTTAGCAAGTTGTTATTTGTGTAAACAATTGGTAAAAAGAAGCACCACCATATAACATAATTTTTAAAAGAAAACTTTTCATATAATATTGTTCAATTGTCTCCCTTTTGTTTTCTAAAAGGAAAGATAAGGGGATATTTTTTGCTTCATTCTTCCTCACTGGCAGCACTATAATGCTCTAGTGCAAACAAAATAAGATACAAGTTGATTTTGTAAATGCAATGTATCAAATCAAGTAACTCCAAGATTTCATGTTAATAAAAATCAAATTGTTTTGAAAGTTTTTACAAGCTGATACAAAGGAGTTGAGCCCATAAGAGTAAGTTCAAAACATTGCATTTAACAAATCAGGTCTAATATTTCTAACTCTGACAGCTTTACCTATAAGGACCTTGTCCTCTAATAAAAATATAACTATATATTACTGTTTTTATGACAAAACTGCTGTTGGCACGTGGGTCAATTGAGGACATTTTTGGACTTCCCTCTATGTAAACAAGTTTATTATTTTTATCAGGTGTCCAGATTATCAATAACAAATTTGTACATGTTAATGGAACTCACACTTGGTTGCCTAATCATTTCTTGAAAAGTCAACAATATTGGTGGAGGGTCATCAGGAAGTCAAGGAAAGTTTTTATCCCCTTGTCAAATTAAAATTTTTCTATAAAACTTGTGAATTTTAATTATTACTATCAGTGTCAAGTGTGACAGTATTAAAATTGTTACCGTGGTAATTCAAAATTACATCTCTCCGTGAAGCGTCAACTTTTGGTGTGGTCATGATGCGAAGCGGATTAGGTTTCCATATTGAATTGGACACTTGCAGGTGTGAAAAGTGTATAATGCTGACCATGAAATGAACATAGAATCCCTGAACAAAAGATCTGAAATCTATTACTATAAATAATTCTATTTGACCGATGTCCTGTCATAATTTTATTTGTCCATGAAAATTTATTAAAAATAATATATACTGATATTATATGATGACCATTCACAGATATTTCAAAGAATATGTACATAAAATTTCATGGATATTTACCTCAGCATGTAACATAACTTTGTACCTGAAAAGATCAGAAGATTTAATATGATTTTAATCGTCTGAACAGAAGTTAGTCAGGACACAGTAAACGCATGGCTGAAATAAACTTTGGACAGTTTTATTCATAGTTTGGAGAAACAAATTTTATTGAATCTGAAGATGTATTACTACATTCAGAAAAGTGTTGTATATGGTATACCTTACAACTGCAGTTACAGTGGAAACATTTCTAAAGATTTTAATTGTATTTGCAACAGAAAGACAGATGCTGTCAGATTCTATAAGGGGCATTGGTGGCAGAGTGTTACCCCCCCCCCCCCCCCCCCAATATAAAAATCAAATCTGTAAAGCTCTTTCCACTGTAGTAAAGCATACTGACATCATATATAGCCACAATAGTTAATAAGGTATAGTCATTGATCAATTAAATAAAATTGAGAAAGGAAATGGGGAATGTGTCAAAGCGACAACAACCAAACCATAGAGCAGACAACAGCTGAAGGCCACCAATGGGTCTTCAATGTAGCGAGAAACTCCCCCACCAAACTCTCGTTTAGGTATGGGAATGATGAAATGTGGTATGATTGAGGATGAGACAATAAACCATGAAGACCGACTAGGATCTGACAAATCAATATCTGGTGTACTGCCTTCAACAATGAGCTCTCAAACCTGTAAAAGCTAATTGGGAAGAACTAGGGTTATCAAATCAATACCTTGCACAAATATAAATACCAAAAAGACAACAGCCACAAAGCATTGATAAAAAACTGAAAGCTAGAGTAGCAATTTCAAATAGTAACTGTATAAAATCGTTGTAAGAACCCATAGTGACAATATTTATATATTTTGCTAAAAGGCCAAATTGATGACCTTTAGTAAGTGACCTTTAGGAAGGAGTTTCCTCAAGGTACAATAAGTTTATATAGTTAGTAATTAATTTAGAAGTTCTGTCAACAACAACATCCTCTCTTAACAAGGCCATCCTCTCTTAACAAGGCCATCATCTCTTAACAAGGCCATCATCTCTTAACAAGGCCATCCTCTCTTGCAACTGGTATCTACCCGTATTCGGCCGTGTATAGTACGCATTTATGTATAGTCCGCACCCCTCTTACATCCCCTTAAAATCGAGAAAAAAAGTTTTGTAAAAAAAAAAAAAAAAAAAAAAAAATTATTGTAAAAGTCTAGTTCACTGTAAAAATCCATTGAAAGAGAGCTATTCTCCATGTTTTTTATAAAAAAAAATAATTATGTTTTATTTATTTCATAAAAAAATGAAATGGTAGAACTTTTCATCAGGTAGTTAATATTTAATAATTTTATATAAGTAGTTATTAATCAAGAGATTCATTTTAAAATCAACATTTGTCTAAGTATGTCCAAGCTGATATATAATATAACAGAAATAATTTGAATATTATGGAACAAAAGAAAAAAGAGATCAAACATTTATCTAAATTATTTAGCAGTAATCAAAATTTTAAAACTATTTAATCTTATATAATCTTTTCATTGATCATGTTGTTTTATTGCCTGGGATTATAATATTTAACACCTGTCAAAACTTGACATCATTATTTAATTGCTACACACCCATACTTAATCCCTAATTACCTCTCTTGATTACCTATACAGGATGTCACACCTTTACTTTTAATAATCAATTTTGAAAAGAAAAGTTAAAAAAAGAATAAAAAAATAAGAATTAAATGAATTAAATACATTAAACGTCTCCAATAAACATTGTTGATGCAGAAAAACGAAATTTAAAAAAAAAAAAATTTTTTTTTTAATAAATTTCGAAAACCGTCTATAGTTGTGTATAGTCCGCACCTCTTGTACACACTACATATTTAAGGAAAAAAGTGCGGACTATACATGCCCAAATACGGTAATTTTATTTATTTTTCAGTTTTGTTACCTTTTATACCTTTTTTACACATTTAGTGCCTTTTCTGTACTGTATATTATGGTATGTTATTTTATGTACATTTTGTTGATCTACTAATCTCGATTAAAGGAGTATCTTTGGCCAAGTGGTGTTAGTAATTCAAGCTCAAACTGCTCATAGCCAGTTGTGTTCAACTTCAACTGTTTTTGATTGAAAAGTTATTATCATTTTAATAGTCTTTCTGTCATTTTGAGTTTCTCTGGGTACTCTAGCCTTTTCCAGAAAAACAATTCTGATGGCCAAGGTTGCTGAATTAATCCCATCAAAAAATCAAAACAGACAAAGGTTAAAAATGGTTGGGGGTGGAGGTTGAGACGTCCAAAAACCTGGTTTAATCATTCAACAATAAACTCAATAATAGTTGGCATATGTCATATTTAGTTTTTTTTTGTTGCTATTTTGAGAATAAGGACCAGTTAGAAATGGAATGACAGAATATGTTATAGGCTTGGTATTGATTTGGAGCTTGTCATATTGTTCCATATTTATAGGGTTATATTTTAATTGTGGATGAAACTGGTCTTCTGATTGGCTGACATTGTTTTGTTTATCATATCATAGACACAATTTTGTCATGAGGCCATGACATCATCAACGTTTTTTTCATGATTTACGCTGGTTTAAAATGGAATTGAGAATTAGATAATAAGAAATAACTGAAATATTTTGTCAGTTTATTCGAATTAACATAAAAAATGTGGTGCACACTGTTACATAACCTGCTACATGCATAATTCAGTGTGAACCACATTTTTATTTTATTTCTTCATAGACAGAAAAAATATTACAGTCATTCCTTTAATAACTAATAATATTTTGGACCAAAAAAAGCTCTCAAAGCCCCATGTCTTTTTGAGACAGTTACAAGTTTTACAATAACTCTCATAATACACCTTTATAAATCGCTTCATTTGGATGTCATAATCTCTATTTTTCAATCAGAATTATTAAATTTATCGACATATCAAGGAAACTTGTCAGGAAAATGTCATCAATTAAAAAAATCTTTTTTGCAAAAATATGTGCACTTGCATAAACTGCAGTACTTTGATATATCATAAGAAGAAATCTGTAGCCTGCAGACAAGTGACCATTTTATTTGACAATGTCACAATAGCCTAAGAAATTAGACAAATATATCATTAAATTCCAAAGGACAATTTAATCTGAATAGATTTAAAGCTGGTCCTTTTCAATGGAATACACACAATTTTATTTAACCAAAGATTTTTTCGCTTTAATTCTCAAATTGAATGCAAGATAAAGTAGATATAGCGGTAGTTTTGTCTTTTTATCTGTCTCGGGTGTTGAGATGGCCATTGTCCCGCTGTCACAATACAAAACCCAAATTTTGTTTGTTGAATACTTTTCCTGTCGGAGAACTTTAATTCACAACTAGAAGGAATTTATTAATTGCATTTGATGGAATGACTCATTTTACTTATTTTCAATTTAATCAGATCGATTGATTACATTTTAATAGTAACCAATATATTGATAAAAGACAGATTTTCACACCTTGCATTTAAAAAGTTGACCACTTCTCAGTTTATTCACAATCAGTATTTGGTCATGTGATTTGGAGCAGTGTGTTTGGTGAACCAGATATAATACACAGCGGTACTGATGATTTTCATTGTAACTCGCACCGTAGTAGTTTACTTTAATGTGTCGAAATAGCGATCGTAAAAATCAACTTCTTTTTATTATTAATTTTGAATTTGTGGATTTTTCATTCTTGATATTTCAAGGTAGGAATGTACACTATGATAATATGATTTTGATAGATAAATGAAAATATAACACTGAAAATTAAATCAATTTTCTTTTATATATATATAGCTACAGGGAAAAATATATTATGCAGTTACTGTGTACTAACATCATACATGACTTTATATGTGTGCATGGAAGGTTTTGTCAGAATAACTTTTAAAGCTCCTTTGATTTTAGTTTTAAACTTGTAATTATAAATAATGAGAAAGTTATTACTCTCCCTTTCAAATCTATAGTTGGGTTACTCGGTATAGAGAGCACCAGTTAGAAATATAAAAACAGTTTTTTAATTGAAAAAATGTTGCTTGGTTTTTTTTTGGTCTTTTATGCTCAAGCAATAAAATAAGTAGATATGTTATGATTGCCAATGAAACAACTCTCCACAAAAGACCAGATGATACAGAAACCACTATAGGTTACCATACAGCTCTGAGCAACAAAGCCTAAAACCCTTCCTGTAGAGTTAACTATAAAAGGTCCAAATATGACAAATGTAAAACAATTCAAATGAGAGAAATCTAACAGCCTGATTCATGTACAAAATAATGAATGAAAAACAAATATGATATACATGCATTTTGAGAATTTTAAAAGTCTGATGACTTGAGTAATGTTGCAACATGCAGAAAGCATTTTAGAAGTGTCATGATTTATTTTACAAAAATAGAATATGATCAGTAAATTGTAAGCTCTCATTGCTTTTAGCAAATAAAACTTTAAGCAAGGAAATTTAAAATTAAAAGTTGGATGAATGATTTTGAAAATAGACTAGAGAAAAATATTGATTGATTGATTGTTGTACATGTATCCTCTATGCAGCATTGGTGCCAAAAGGCTATACTGCGTATAATTGTTTGTCTATATGTCACAACTAATAGGTTGATTTTTTTGGAGTCATATAATTAGACCTTACAAGTTAAAGTGCAGTGACAAATTAAAAACACACACTACTAACTAGCTATCTAATTTACTTTATTTATCGACAATGCACGCTATAGTTACTCTCTTCTGGGACATCTTAAGCTCAGTAGAAAACTTTACCAAAATGATTTGAACTGCTGGAAATATGATCAGTAGTATTATACCAGGCATTAACTAGCTATTAACCATGCTGTAGAATCTGACGTAGAACCAGTTTAATAAACAGGGACTTGGGTAAATTACTGCTCATTGTTGAAGGCTGTATGGTGACCTATATTTGTTGTTCATGTCTGTGTCATTTGGTCTCTTGTGGAGAGTTATTTCATTAGCAATCATACCACATCTTTTTTTTTTTAAATGAACATTGATGGGATTTGACTTCTTGTCATTTGGTTGTGATTTTGATTTTATAGTTCCTTGTTGTTTGCCATGGTTCTACATCACATTTGGTTTGGTTTTGTTGTTCCTCTTTGATGGATGAACACAGTTCTTTGTTGTTTTGTTCTATATGGTTTTGTTTTGCTTGGTGTTCCTCCTTCTTGTTTGGTTTGGTTTTGCTTGGTGTTCCTCATTGTTGTTTGATTTGGTTTTGCTTGGTGTTCCTCCTTGTTGTTTGGTTTGGTTTTGTTGTTCCTCTTTGATGGATGATTACAGTTCTTTGTTGTTTTGTTCTATATGGTTTTGTTTTGCTTGGTGTTCCTCCTTGTTGTTTGGTTTGGTTTTGCTTGGTGTTCCTCCTTGTTGTTTGATTTGGTTTTGCTTGGTGTTCCTCCTTGTTGTTTGGTTTGGTTTTGTTGTTCCTCTTTGATGGATGATTACAGTTCTTTGTTGTTTTGTTCTATATGGTTTTGTTTTGCTTGGTGTTCCTCCTTGTTGTTTGGTTTGGTTTTGCTTGGTGTTCCTCCTTGTTGTTTGATTTGGTTTTGCTTGGTGTTCCTCCTTGTTGTTTGGTTTGGTTTTGTTGTTCCTCTTTGGAGGATGAACACAGTTCTTTGTTGTGTGGTTCTATATGGGTTTTTTTGCTTGGTGTTCCTCCTTGTTGTTTGATTTGGTTTTGCTGTTCCTCTTTGATGGATAAACACAGTTCTTTGTTCTTTGTTGTTTGGTTCTGTATGATTTAGTTTTGTTTTGCTGTTCCTGTTTGTTGTTTGGTTCTACATGGTTGGGTTTTGTTTTGCTGGTTTTTTTTGTTGTTGGATGATACAAAAAGGAACTGACACTGTGTTTCATTTGGAGAAGACAATACTAAGTTGAAAAACTTGTTTCTTATCCATTTGTCTTTTTTTAATGATAAAATATGTTTTTAACTAACAGTTTTTTGTTGTTTGGTTCTATATGGTTTTGTTTGATTTCCCTGTTCTTCCTGTTTTGTTTTACATGGTTGGGTTTTGTTTTGCTGTTCCTCTATGTTGGATTTTCTAAATCATTGTTTTTTTGGTCCTACATGTGTTGTTTTTTTTATTCTGTTCCTCTTTGATGGGGGAACACACTGTATTGGTTTTAGGTGTTTCCCAGTTTTTGTTTGTACATAAAACATAGGATTTTACATTATGTGTTGTTGGGTTTTTAACATGCAATGCAAAGACTTTAGAATGTGCATTTGCTTTTTCTCCACTTAGCACATGCTATAAAACAGTTGGGTTACATGTGAACTGAAAAGGGTTAACAGATGTATTGATATTCATTTGTTTAAGGTTAATTTTTGTCCACACATGACTGTTCCTGCAACTGTTATTCTGGGAATCAGCAGGTTAAAAATGTGACTTGGTATGCATCTAATTTGTCACTTAAGTGTAAGCGGCCATCCAAGAACTAGGATTCTGAAGTTTCAATCTTCAATTTTTAGTGTTCTAATTTATTTTTTGTTGTTTTATCTATGCAATGTATGCATCTGTATTATTCTGTCTGGATATATTAAGAATTAGGAAGGTTTCTCAACATTTCTAAAACAATGCTGTGGTATTCATTTATTCAGTGTATGTTTTAAAATTTGCAGGGACTTCCTGCTTATTCAAAGCATTATTAATCTATTTTCTTTTCTTTAAGATTTTAACAAAAGTGTATTATATGATATTTTATTATGAATAATGACCCAATATCCTCATTTTTTTCCTTAAGCATTAAAATTTTATAGAAAGGAAATCAATTGTATACACATGGTGACATGCATTGATTGTCAGATTTGTAAAACTTAAATGCATATACCTGTTGCAGGTGTGTAAATAGTTCTTATATCATTTTATAATTTATTGTTAAAGTTTATGACAGGATAGATTTCCAAGGTTTATAGCTGAAATATCCTTTTACTTCCACAAAAGACATTTTTCCCAAGCCTAAGATGTTATGACAGAGAAGATTACTATGCAGTTTAATTGTTTTGCAACATTTAAACGAAAACGAAGAATGGGGAATGTTGAGCTGGAGCTCGTTATTCTGATCTCTGAAATCAAATATTTTTTTATTAGTCTGCAAAAAGGATATATTACAAATTAAGAAGGTATCACAAAATATTGCAGTCTCATTATTAAGGAAGTTTATGCTAATCTGTTTTATACTTAAACGTATTTCAATTGTGAAATTTAAAAAGCAGAACAAAATGAAGGTTCTACCGTAGTTAAGCAGATATACAATGTACATTTTCCATGTTGTATGGTTCAATTGCCATATCATTGCTGTATACCTAACTTAACTGGGATTTTATAAAAGGAGAATGTCTAAATTGCAGGGTGCCATTCTACACTTTTATATATATGCTTTGAACTTCATAAATAGGAGGCCTTTGCTCATGTGTACCAATGATTTGTGAAAGTACCCAGTACCTCATCCTTGTGAATTCCCTAAGATAATTTGGTAGATTTGTCTGAAATTTACTATAATATACAAAGATAGCGATTTTCCATTCTAAGGTCGTGGTTTTCTATGAGCACTCTAGCTTCCTCCACCAATATAAAATGGCAGCAATGAAATAGCCCAAAAATGTCGCTTTGAAGTGGGGTTAAAACACCAACAAATCAATAATAGAAAGCGATTTTGTGCTGTCTAATTACATTTATCAGATATAAACGAGGTATAGATTTATGTTATCAAACCTTGAACATGATAATTGTTCTATAGTAGTGTCCCATAGTAGATTGTTCTATGCTACATTGAACCTAACTACTTGAAATTATTCTGACAAGATATAAGTGTTAGAAATTTAAGAAATTGCTATTTTTTTATTTTATACCTTTAATTATGGATGTATTGTAAGTTTTATTTTTACAATGTTACACCCTTTCTTCTGGATAATGTCTGTTTTGTATGACAAAGAGTATAAAGTCTAAGTGTGAACGGGGTCCTATTCATAGAATAGTTTACTTGAACTCTCCGAGGGCAATAAACTGTTTGATGTACCGATAAATAAGCACATCTTTCCTTAGTAAAAACAACTCTGCAACAATGCAGAAACAGATCATAGATTCATCACATTTTCATTTTTTTTTTGTCCTTACTAATGCATGTACCGTTTGATGAATAAAAAGAAAAGGAAGATACAAATCATGCAAGTCCTTTTTTTCAAATTTGACGAGCATGCTTTTTATAAAATTAAATAGATTTTTTTATCTGCAGTTTACTGCTTAAGGTCTATCGTGACACTTAAGACAAGTAAGGATTTAACCCAGGATCACAGAAAGACATTCTACCAGTAGAAAATATGTATCTTTAATTTCTCAATTTGAATTTAAATGGCTTTATCAAAGCTGATTAACCTAGTTTAGTATTTATAAAACCCTTTTAACCAGAAAAGTAAACCATTAAAAAATATCAGTTTTGTTATATGAGAAGACTGGATATTGTCTTGTTAAAATTAATGATTCATGTAACTTCTTATAACTGTCAAATTTAAAAATTTATAAATCGTTTTAACTTTTAGGACAGAGTATCAAAGTTTACGATTTATAGAGAAATGTTTGCATTTAAATCCGTGTTTTGATGAGTCTTCATCTTTCAGATGTTCCAGCTATCTTAACGTAAAATGATTTTCAGTATTAGTAATACATTATGATATTATTTTGCTCTATACATTTTTTCAATATTTATTTATACTTAAGTTATATCATAAAATATTGTAGGTATTTTACCTGTTTTGATACCCATCCAGTCAATTTGCTTTGAAGCAGGTTTGGTATCAGAGTGCACAATTTACGATAGTATTTTCATGCATAATGGTTTTGTGATTCTTCTTTACATTTGTTGTTTTTATAGTGATATTAAGATGATAACACAATATTGACTGCTGTACCCCTATTTTTGACATTTTTACTCTTTCAGTATGTTTGTTTTGTTCATACATCGTTGACAATGTAATGGAATTTGATGCGACTGTCATACAAGTGAGAGGTTTAGCTAGCTATAAAACCAGGTTCAATCCACCATTTTCTACATTAGAAAATGCCTGTACCAAGTCAGGAATATGACAGTTTTTATCCATTCGTTTGATGTGTTTGGACTTTTGATTTTGCCTTTTGATTTTGGATTTTCCTTTTTGAATTTTCCTTGGAGTTCAGTATTTTTGTGTTTTTACTTTTTAATATAATCATGAAAGCATTTCCTCCTTTTGAATATTTTGCTTCTTTGATGAACTATAAACACATACATTTAACTATATTTTTTTTCTTTTTCAGTTTGAAGATGTTTTAAAGACCTGGGACAGTTCTGCTTCACAGATAGGTGAGTAACAAGTAAAATATGTGCCAAGGAATCAGTCTTGTGGAGATTGGTGACTGTCAATAATTTTACAGGCCTGCAAAAATGAATAATGTTTGGCAGACTATAATGCCCAACATATGATAGTAAGGCAGGGGAGTACAGGTCCATGTTACCATGTTTTTTGTCATGTCTGTGTGGTCTGATGTGTAATCTGTCTGTCTATTTTCTATTCCTCTTACCTATATCCAGTTAGACTTTTGGTTTAAGATTTTTTTGTGATGAAAAGCAACTAAAAACCTAGTGCATAATGATGTAAACTTGAAAGAAAGAAAAATGCCAAATTATGGTTTTGACTCTGATTCAGCTGTTCACTGAACTTTGAAGTGTGATAAGTGCACACAGGGCATGGTGTCCCATTAACATATATTCTTGTTTAAAAGTAACTTAAAAATAATGTTCTAAGCTGGTGACTGCAGTTTTTTTATCTGGTAGATTTATATCATATTTCAATGTCTATCTATTTCGTCCCTGTCATTCAGTCTTTTGAGAATAACATTAATTTCTGATGATCATGAACACATTCAAGTGCAGTGCTGTGTTATATATCTTTGTGATTTTCAAAATCATTGATCGTAAACCATTAACAATGTCTTCAACACATGCAGTTTTTACATTTTTTTACAGTTGACACTATTTATAGATTATTGATATATTATACTTAAAATTTAAATTTTTTATTTAAAAAAAATTAATTTGGAGTTATGTCCCTTGAATCATTCAAATTTTTTTTTCATCCTTGTAAAAATATTTTCCACATTATGCTTCATTAAAGCAGAAATATCTTCAATGAAAGTAGGTTAATGTTAGTGTCAAAATTGGTTTATGGTAATGTCAGGGAAAAAATCAGTCAAGGAAAAGTTAGGACAACACTTTTTGAAGTCCTTTTTAATATTTCATACTTATCAAAAATCAGATAATTGAGTCATATAGAATATAGATTTTTATCTTTGAGTTGGTAAAATATGATAAGTTTTTCATAATAAGATTTTTTTCAATATGACCTAGAGTGTTATGAGTTTGAACTTAAAGTTTAATTTATCAGTGGACCATGACAACATAGGCCTAATATCAATACATCTAATTATATAATAAAGTTATTGACATGGAAAACTATTTTATATCACCTTTTGCTGTGTTTCCAGCTGCTAGCAAAAATATATTTTACAAAGAAAATTTAGGTTTATTTCTTTTTAAAGAATGCAAGAATAAAAGACCACCTTGAAAAAGTTTTTATATGTGAGCATTTTCTAAATCAAAGATACTATTTTTATATAATTTATGGAATACTTCACAAATATTTTTAAAAAGTAAAATTTTATTCAGAAATATCAAGGTCATCTCTTTAAAAATATATAAAATTTACATATAATTGGCATAATTTATGATATATATGTAATATTATCTCATTCACAATTTTGGGCTGAAATTTTTGAATAAATTAAAAATGTTTGGAAACTGCTCGCATATCTTAAATTTGTAAATATATTAAAATTTTGGCAGTTTATATTGAATACATTGATATTTTTTGCAGCAATAAATAAACTGCAACCTTAGATTTAACAACATTCTACAATTACTGTGTTCTCAATTTGCTATAAAAATACTGTTTTTGGATTTGTGTTACCTTATTGCATCTGCCTTGTAGGGTGTGTTTTGAAAAACAAGACTTTGCTATCAAAATTTATTTGCTTATAACTACTTGAAACATGTTTATGAATATTCTTATTGGAAAATGAGTAAACAAAGTTCAAGATTCATTAAGTTTTACATCTTTCCACTCAGTGGTGATTATGTCATGGGATTACATGAGGGTGGTAATGGGGGTATCATCATGACAAATAACGGTAAAAATTCTTACCAAATGACATTTACCGTAATTTTGGTGCATGACATCAAAATGTACACTTTCTTTTAGACAATAAAGAAATCAACTGATTTTGACTTATCACTTTAATTTTTTCTAAAAATTTACAGTAACAATAATTATTTGAGACCTCTGATGAATCATGGTAAGGATATTTTATCCAAACATGGTGAAATTTTAACCAATTTGACTCTAACAGTGGCAAAAAATTATTGTTTGACGCCTGTTGGTAAAGGGCATTCCTACCCTCTTATATCATGGCATAAAGTGTTGGTCTGTCAGTGATTATGTCACATCATACATATTCAGTCCATCAGTGACTATGTCATGGCATACATTTTCAGTCCTTCAGTGATTATGTCATGGCATACAGTGTCAGTCCTTCAGTGATTATGTCATGGCATACAGTGTCAGTTAATCAGTGATTATGTCATTGCATACAGTGTCAGTTATTCATTGATTATGTCATAGCATACAATTTCAGTCCATCAGTCATTATTTCAAGGCATTTAGTGTCTTTCCATCAGTGATTATGTCATGGCATACAGTGTCAGTCTATCAGTGATTATGTCATTGCATACAGTGTCAGTTATTCATTGATTATGTCATGTGACATACAGTGTCAGTCTATCAGTGATTATGTCAAGGCATACAGTGTCAGTCTATCAGTGATTATGTCATGGCATACAGTGTCAGTCTATCAGTGATTATGTCAAGGCATACAGTGTCAGTTATTCATTGATTATGTCATGGCATACAATTTCAGTCCATCAGTCATTATTTCAAGACATTCAGTGTCTTTCCATCAGTGATTATGTCATGGCATACAGTGTCAGTTAATCAGTGATTATGTCATTGCATACAGTGTCAGTTATTCATTGATTATGTCATGTGGCATACAGTATCAGTCTATCAGTGATTATGTCAAGGCATACATTGTCAATCCATCACTCATTATGTTAAGACATTAAATGTTTTTCCATCAGCCATTATGTCATGACATACAGTGTCAGTCCATCAGTCATTATGTCACATCATGCATTGTCAGTCCATCAGTGATTATATCATGACATATAGTGTTAGTTCATCAGTTATTATGTCAAGGCATACAGTGTCAGTTCATCAGATATTATGTCATGGCATACATTGTCAGTCCATCAGTGATTGTATCATGGCATACAGTGTCAGTTCATCAGTCATTATGTAATGAAATACATTCAGTCCATCAGTGATTATGTCATGGCATATAGTGTCAGTCCATCAGTGATTATTTCATTGCATACAGTTTCAGTCTATCAATCATTATGTCATGACATACAGTATCAGTCCATCAGTGATTATGTCATGGCATTAGGTTTAGGTCCATCAATAATTATGTCATTGGATTATATCATGGCATAGGCAGTGTTGGTTCATCAGTGATCATTATTTTTTTGTCCTCCCATCTTTTATGAACCGAACATAATGTCAAGTGTTTTTTCTCATGCTTTTAGTTATCAAGCTGATTTTTAGGTCCCTGTTGACTTTGGTATAGGCCATATAGCTTATCATTCATACCACAACAAACAGTTATACAAACTTTTTTTCTAAAGACCATTTTGTGGTTTATGGATAGTGTCGGTCGGGCAGAGGGCTCCCTTTCATTGCTTATACAAGACAGGTTAATTCATATGAATTGAAAACTTAATAGGCGAATGAACAACTTAAATCAGCGTTTTGTTAATCTTTAATGCTGATACTGTTCAGGGAATAGAAAATTAAGATAAATTTTCAATCCAAACAAAGATGCGATTAATTGTTAAAGAACAATGGGGATATGTTTCTAGACAGTATAAATAGGATAAGGACAATCCTGATATTTTTCCTCACCTTTTTCATTCAAATTAATTCAATGGATTGTTTCACTGTTAATGGGCATTACAGTGAAACACTTGACCTGACAAGGCCATACAATTGCTATCGTTCCCTAGCCATTAAATTCTCCCTTTAAAATCTAAATGTATTTAAAATTTATAGCTATATAAACTATTCATTACTAATACCATCAACCAATACACTTTCTGATAAGCCCCCATATAATTTCTCTGATTGTTAAATTGTATCACCCCAGGCATACATTTCTATAAATGGACATAGTTCGATTGGAAATCAATTATCAATAAACGTCCATTACTTAACCATTCTTTTGATAAATATGTGAACTTTAAGGTGATAAGTCAAGATAAGGCCGCTATTGTCCAAAGGATAGGACGATCTTACTCGATCATAAGGTAATTTACTTTACCGATTAGAATGCAAATGATTGAATTTATGAATAAATGACTTTCTTGTCATGGTGCCAAAGCAGGTCTGTTTTTATTTAATTAAAAATTTCTTTAAACCCTGAAATATATGTGAGTTACTTACAAACTATTTAAAATTCAGTTGTTTAATGCAAATGCAGTTTTATTGGCTAAATCCTCTCTTGTAGCCTGGAAGTATAATACATGTATTGACATAACACTTCCATGCTTGTAGTAAAGGAAGGTGATATCCCTAACAACTAAAGAGTGTTTTACATATCTATTTTGTGATTTAATTATCAAGAAGAGTGTTTAGGTGGTACATAACACTACAGGGAGATAACTCTGTAAAGATCAGCTCAATAATTTAATCACATTCTATCGCTTGGGCAAGAATAATCACAAATATAATGCCTGCCCATGTTAAAACTACAATAAGGTATAGTTTGCATCAATTATTTCTTAAATAGAACATGTAGAGACCAAGTGGTCTAAGTAAAAAAAAAGAAGATGTATGATTTCCAATGATACAAGTCCCCACCTAACACCAAATGATGAAGAAAGCTAAAACAACCATACTTCACCAGAGTACACTATAAAAGCTAAGTGTATCTACAGTATCACTAGCCTGACAACACTGGGACTGTGAGTTTGAACCCCAATACCGAAACTACAATGTTTTTTTTTAAAGGAATGTTTCATTAGGATATGTATGTTACTTCAGTGCTGATATGAAATTTACCAAAAATTTCTTGTTTTATAGGGAATCTTTTTTCCAGTAAATTTTGGAATCTGTATGAAGATTACCTGAAGAACTATTCAAAAGCAAGGAAGTAAGTATACTAGAACATCCATGTATAAAAGTTATATAATGTGGATAAACTGCAGAAAAAAAATAAACAAGTGTTTACAATATAAAAAATTTAAGCATATTGAATAATATTTTTTCACTTTTGAGAGACTTTAGAAATGATTTAATAAAAAAAAGAAAAAAACCTACAAAAAAAGTGACAATTGACACGTATAAAAGATAGAAGCACAAGAGACTTTGAAACCCCACCAAACAAACATTGACTGTCCTGCCTATACCATGAAAGAGGGGCGAAAGATACTAGAGGGACAGTCAAATTTAACTTATAGATCAGAAATAAACTGACAACGCTATGGCTAAAAATAAAAAGACAAACAGTATTTAATACTACACAAGACCCAACATATAAAAATGAAGACTAAGCAACACGAACCCCACCAAAAACTATAACAGTTTATTTTTAAGAAATGCATTCTTGTGTTGACAGTAGCTGAAATCTATTGGATTAAGGATAGCTATTCTTGTAAAAAAGAGATGATAACACAAAATATAAATAAGAGTTGAAAATCTAGCAGACATTAGAATTTTAACTCAGAATGAATCCAGAGAGAAGTGGCAGGGGTGGGCATCAAACAGATAGTTTACCTGACAACAAAACAGTGCTTTTCACATAATTTTCATAATTTAAGGTGAATTTTCTTGACAATCTCAATGGCTGAATGCTTTGATGTACATGTAATATTACTGTTTCATTGTCTATATTATCCCTACAGATTACTGGAAGACAGATGTACAGAAGATCAATCGTTTCTAGAATTTTGTAATCTTCGTAAAGGGCAGACAACTTATAACTTACAAACCTTGTTACATCTACCTGTGAGTACATTGTTTTATTTGATTTACTCACTCTCTTGCCCACCTGCACACCTGTATTATGGAGGGGAATAAATCACTGCATTGGTGTAAAAGGTTTCAATCTTTTATGACAAACTTTCACTTGCCAACAGTATTTTTTACATATATTTGTTCCACCTTTCAGAAGTTCTCCTAGAAACCTTGGACAAAACAATGCAATGATATTCATTCCTCTTGGAATAAAAATTCCAAATCCTTATCTTTTAGGAACAAATTATGTAATATTTGTTGACAAAGTATTTCTTCCATTTGTAACAATATATTATGAAGAAACTTCTATTTCATCGCAAGCTGAAAGAAGATTTAATTAAAGTTTTAAATCAAAGCTCTAAGTAGCAATTTATTATTATTCCTTGCCCCCTGCTTTGTGTTTAATCTTTTGCTATAATTATGCAGGCTATCTTTCATAAATTAATTACCACCCTACTAAGAATTGTCTTCTAACTTCTACAAAACAAGTTGAGATAGAGTTATCTTTCTTGATACAGTTGTTATTTTTTTTTTAAATCTAGTGTACTTACGGAATTTCATGCTCTGTCAGCCAACTTTATATAATAATAGAGAAAAGCAATACTTTATTATCATGTATCAAATTTTCATGAATAATATTTCTAAAACACAAATAAAATTTTCTGCTTTGTTAAATTTCTGCTCAAGGGTATTTTGACTGTAAATATATGGAGATCTCGGTACATTTGAATGACAGGGTTTCTATTAACTAATGTGTGGTCCGAGTACGTCCAGTCGGGTGACAGTTTTATTGTAAGTTTTATGATGAAAATATTTTGTATCTGCTCATTGTTTACATTACATGATGTCAAATTTGATGATCTGTGAAAAAAACATAAAAAGTGGTGATCATAGATTGGAATTTTTGACCTTAAAAAACAATTTTTTATGTATAGTATTTCATGTTTTGTGAACTTTGTGGTAATGATATGAAGGTAGAATAAGCTTGTAAAATAGATTTCTTATGTAAGGTTGAAGCCTGAATGAAGCGACAAAAGAAACACAGTAGGACTATGGAAAAAATGAAATGACGAGCAACAGGACATAAGTCATATATCAATGAAATTTGGGAAACAAAAATCTGACTTACGTCTAAAAGAAAAAGTGATTTAATCCCAAGATACTGGTATCTAAGGTACCTTTAGGTTTAAATCATAAGTAACTGTTAAAGTGATAGATTAGCAGGGCCCAGTAGCCAATGCTACTGGAAATTGGATTGGACCCCTAAAACTTGTATGATAATGGCCATAGTGCTTACATAAATTTTTAAATTGTGGCTAGTTTGGCCCATAGTCAGATAATGCTAAGCCTTATTCCTGGAGTTATATCACATGTAAAATTAGACATTTGTTTAATCACTTTCTTAGTAGAACATTTTTAAAAATAGATTCATGCAATGTATGAAATATTTAACATGAGAACATTAACAAACTGAGAAACTAAATTGACACGTCGTACAATATTTAGAAGAAGTAATATTGGATCGCATTTAAAATGAATAAATGTTTGCATCATGACGTAGTTATCTTATACATAAAGAAAAGAATGCTGAGTAAATCATCCAAAACAGGATTTAAAAGTGCAACCTGCTGAGATGTTTATGGGAATTTTGTTGATTTCGTTTTAGTCCATAAGATTAAAAATTTTATTTACAAATATAAAGAACAAAACTCTTTCGCAATATACATACTGAAACTTACTGTTGATATCTTGTCTTAAATATCTGAAAACAACTGTAGGTTATTTAATATCTATGATGAAATTTGAATGGTATTCAGGTTATCACATTTGGTAATGATGAAATTAGGCAAAATTTACACCAAATGTCTAGGAGGACTTTTTATAGTTTCTGACAAGTAGTTTTATACCTTGTTCTTGTAAAAAGTCATATATTTAAAGCTCAAGTTACTGAGATAAAAGGAAAGTAGATATGATAGATAAATATAAGACAAATTTAAATTTTATCTTTATAAATAAACACTCCAAATTTATTTGAATTTTTCAAGTTTAGTTTTATCAAAAAAGATGAATTTCAATCATATATGATAGATAGGTATTTTGGTTTTGTTTTTTCATTGAATGACCTGATGTTTTAAGGAAGTAGTCTTATTTTCTGTTTAGAGATAAACTATATATGGAAATACTTTGGATTTATTGTGAATTCTTTTATGATGTCAACATATCACTGGTTATGCTGTGAATAAAATATGAAATAAGCAACAGTTTTATTGAATGACATAAAGGAAGCCTTTGTCTTGGGGAGGGGGAGGGGTTCAGTTTATAATAGGATAATTAGAAAAATAGATTTTCAAGTTCCCCTCCTCCTTTATATCCCCCTATTTTGTCATTGCTTTCTAAATCAGTTAATATGCTATGTTATATACTTATTCAATACTAATATAAGTAATTTCAGTAGTAGGAAAGAGTATCTTTGAAGTTTCACATTACTTATCTTATAAGTTAGTAAATATATATATTTTTGTGTTGTGGTGGTTTGAAAATTCTAGTTTTCCTTGAACACCTATTAATTTAGAAATTATTGTCTTTATTTATTATTGCAATATTTGAAGAAAAGACAATTAGTGAGATTTGAATTATTATGAAGAAAAATATGTAGACAGATATATGTATTGAAGATAAGAATGCAAGTTCTTATTATTGTGTTACTCAATCAATGGCATTTAATTCCCATTACATTAATAAAAACCTCACAAAAATTTCTGAATTTTCAGTATTATAATTTATTATTTTTAAATCAACTTTATTAATGTATTATAGATATAGAGTGGTCCTGGTCGTGCTATTTCTCGGTGAATGTTATTGAGATAGTCCTTATCTATGAAGTACATATTTGGCCGAATTGTGAAGCACTTTTGTTGTTATTGACTTTAATATTTATTGTTTTGTTTACTTGCTTGCCAAATTCTTATGGTTTCATATTGAAGTGGCAAGGTTTCAATTGAGGACATTTTTTTTCAATAGTAGATACATGTTTGATAACATGTGATAGATAAGATGATCACTGTATGCCTGGTGCTAGAAATCTGCAGTTCAAAGTACGAATTATGCGGTCAGCTTCACATAGATTCCGGTGTGAAGATTTGTATCTGTGGACAATCCCTGACGATCCCTGACATAAGATTAGGTCAAAGTAACATTACAAAGTCTGCTCAATCCTCTCTTTAAGTCCACCAATATTTGGACAGATCTTTGTCTTAATACCTTGATGAAATCTCTTGTTTTATCTCTGAATTCACACAATTGTATAGAAATATTTTTATTATATCAAGAACCTGTTGATATACAATTTGGATAAACACTTGAAATATAAGTAGTGTCATAATATCTATGATTAGAAAAATTAAGATAAACAAAACAATAGGGAGTAATCAAACACACCCAGGGACAGCATGAAATATAGATTAGTTATTAATTTTTATCAGCAATATGATCATTGACAGTGCCACTTTGTTGATAGAGCAGGACTCGGGTATAAAGGGAAGGGTACCAGTTAATGATGGTAACTCCTCTGATATTTGTGGTTGGTGTTGTTACGCAGATAAATGTGGTAAATTTTTGGAGAGGTTAGAAAATCCTGTTGGAAAGAGATTACAAATTTGTCCTTGTATTATGTTTGATAAATTTTTAGATATTTACTGAATAAATATGACATGCTGCAATCTTAATTTGTAGACTTATTATTAAAGATACATGCTGGAGAGTTGTCTCATTGACACTCATACCACATCTTCTTATATCTATAAACTTACACTCATAAAACAAAAACAAACCATACGATTTTACCTCAGTATGAAATTTTATTAACTTCGTAAATGATGCACAGTTGTTATCAAATATTATATTAAAAAGCAAAATGTTTGCATGCTGTGTGCAATTTTTGATATATAAAAATACAGTGCCTATGACCACATATTAAAGGATACTTATGTATGACTTTATTTATAATCTATCTATGTTGTCCTTATACAAGAGTCAATTAAAGTTTGGTCAAATGAGTTCATCAATTTCTCACTTGGATGACTTAATAAACCATGAAATGTTACAATAACCACATCTTATATCATACTATAATTAAAGTTAAAAGTTAAAAATGTAGCCTCTAGTCAGTTCTAGGGTATAGTGTCAGTTTCAGGTCAGTGTGGGGTCAACATTCATTAATATTGTTGTTCTACGGTATAGGTGTATTATAATTTTTTGCTGATGAATTTCTGGAGTTTTTTAAGGAATTTGAAAAAATCTGGATCCCTTCTGGTATGTTTTTAAAATTACTTATTCATATTTATCAATATTCTAGTTATAATTTGTAGAACAGTATAATTTCAAGATTTTGAATACCATTTAAACTAAACATGTCAGAGAAAATAAATACCAATTGTCTTGAGCAAAAATATAATTATACAAAATAGTTGGGTTTTTTTTGGTTGTAAAATATCAGTATAAAACTTATAAAAATGTAAAGAAAAACAGCAAAATTGTCTTCAGCAAATATTATCTTTGATATTGTTGTACAAATTTAGTGATTACTGTAAATTCAGAAATTATTTTCATCATTAGTTTTTATCATTGCAAAAAAATGTGACAGAGATGAAAACGCAATAATTTAAACTCGCATTTTGAAATATATTATATGAATTCTACAGGATTTTTTCAAAATCGTAAAATCAAATCTCATTTAAGTCTAAAATGACAAAATCGCAATAATGAATGCAGTCATAATAATTTCTATATTTACAGTACTAAATATCAATACTAGAACAATTTTTGCTTTTCAAGTTTATCATAGCTTTTCATTTCAACCATATGCATATAACTATATGCAAAGATGAAAACACAAATGAGCCTCTTGTTTAAATCTTAAATTCTTTAAATTGAAAATTTAAGCTTTATTTAATAGATTTAAATTAGATATACAGAATAAAGATTATATTTATTTAAAGAAATGCAGGAATGTTGCAAGTTATAAGAATACTATTGAAATGGTGTAATTTTGTATGATTGTAATCAGATATGTAGATATAACTATATCATAATTTGATTCTGAAATGAAATTCTACTATGAAAAAAGAAACTAGTTTAAGTATGAACCACAACAAAACTAATTAAGTTCATATCTGACATTTTGATAAAAGGAGGTTGTCACAACTTTATCTGTACTATCTAGAAGTTTTTTTTAATAGTCCATGACTTTTTAGACTAGGAATGATTTAGAGCTTGAAATATTGCATAAGCACATGTTTTTTGTTAGGACACTATGTTGGCCTTTGCACATCTTTTGACTACTTTTTTGTCATATGGTACATAACATCCTGTTCATTTTAGTCATTGGGCCTCAGTGGGCCATGTAACATTGTGTTCATTTTAGTCATTGGGCCTCAGTGGGCCATGTAACATTATGTTCATTTTAGACATTGGACCTCAGTGGTACATGTAACAGTTTGTTCATTTTTGTCATTGGGCCTTAATGGGCCATGTAACATCTTGTTCATTTAAGTGATTGGGCCTCAGCTGGCAATGTAACATCTTGTTCATTTTAGTCAATGGGCCTCAGTGGGCCATGTAACATCTTGTTAATTTTAGTCAATGGGCCTCAGCTGGCCATGTAACATCTTGTTCATTTAAGTGATTGGGCCTCAGCTGGCCATGTAACATCTTGTTTATTTTAGTCAATGGGTCTCAGTGGGCCATGTTACATTTTGTTCATTTTAGTCAATGGGCCTCAGCTGGCCATGTAACATCTTGTTCATTTTAGTCAATGGGTCTCAGTGGACCATGTAAAATCTTGTTCATTTTAGTCAATGGGCCTCAGTGGGCCATGTAACATCTTGTTCATTTTAGTCGTTTGGCCTCAGTGGACCATGTAACATCTTGTTCATTTTAGTTAATGGGTCTCAGTGGGCCATGTAACATCTTGTTCATTTTAGTCAATGGGCTTCAGTGGACCATGTAAAATCTTGTTCATTTTAGTCAATGGGCCTCAGTGGACCATGTAAAATCTTGTTCATTTTAGTCAATGGGCCTCAGTGGACCATGTCACATCTTGTTCATTTTAGTCAATGGGCCTCAGTGGACCATGTCACATCTTGTTCATTTTAGTCAATGGGTCTCAGTGGGCCATGTAAAATCTTGTTCATGTTAGTCAATGGGCCTCAGTGGACCAGGTAAAATCTTGTTTATTTTAGTCAATGGGCCTCAGTGGACCATGTCACATCTTGTTCATTTTAGTCAATGGGCCTCAGTGGGCCATGTAAAATCTTGTTCATTTTAGTCATTGGGCCTCAGTGGGCCATGTAACTTTTTGTTCATTTTAGTCATTAGGCCTCAGTGGACCATGTAACATCTTGTTCATTTTATTCATTGGGCCTCAGTGGACCATGTAACATCTTGTTCATTTTAGTCATTGGGCCTCAGTGGGCCATGTAACATCTTGTTCATTTGAGTCATTAGGCCTCAGTGGGCCATGAAACATCTTGTTCATTTGAGTCATTGAGTTTCAGTGTGACCGTGGTCTGTCAGTCTGCAATGACCAATAGCCTGTCAACACTAAGGTTGTGTCGTTTGAACCCTGTTGAAGAAAGGTTTTTCAAACTCTGATATCAGAGATTAACTTGCTGTAAGTATCTTGATGTCTCCAAGTACCTCAGCATCTACCTCCTGAATAAAGACATGATATAACTAGGAGTGCTAAAAATTGTGTACCTGTTTTCTTGAGATGCCTCAATTTACAAATTAATTTAGTTATACTTTTCCTATTTAAGTTTCAGTACACTGAAAGATTCACATCTGTGTGGTTTGCTTTTATAGAAAGGGAAGAGTGAAATAAGTTAGTCATCATCCATTTTAAAAGCATTGTATAATTTGTGGATATATAATAACACACACAACATCTTTCCAGGTCATCCGTTACCTTTTAAGTTTCAATGGAAGGTTAATGCAGTCTTACTTTTAAACAAAAAATTTAAATGTTAAGTTTATGGATTTCTATAATTATTATTGAGAAATGAATATGTACTGGTACGGAAGTAGTTTTTAACCTTTAGTGGATGTTTTCAGAAAAACATTAATTCTAAGCAAATCTTGAAAGTCTAACAGTTTCAGAAATTTTAATGATAACATGAGGGTGGAAATTTGTGTAAAGGGAGGGGAACTAGAATTATAGTCACCAAATTAATGAGACATTAGATGTCTTGACAAGATAAGTAAATAAATGATACAAGAGAAGACTTTGGAGTATCCATAGGTTTTAAATGGTAAATAAGGTCATTATAATAGGTAAATAGTTTATTTATCAACCAAAATATTTGTGAATATATCAAAATAATTCCAGTGTCGTCCCATATCAACATCTGTGTTTAAGAATTCATTTATTAAAGAGCCTGAGGTTTAATAAACAAATAAATACAAAATAAACTAGAGAACTGGTACAATTTAGAACGTACCAATGTGAAAATGGTACCATTTGAAGCAGAAGTAAAAAACAATTAACTAAACGTTAGAATTTTGACCTCAGGGTTATGAAAGCACAGCGGTTTATATGGAATTCAATCTGTTGGGTAATACAAATGATAGAAAGGGTTGTCCAAAGATATAGAGTAAAATATATTTTAAATTAAAAATAAAATTTAAAGCTCGACAAAGTGCTTACTTAAATAATGAATAATAGCAGGAGATTAAGAAGTCAATTATCTCCCCTTTCTGAGGTCAATAAAAGTTCTGTAAAGCACACAAAAATGAGCAGTAGCAAAACTAAGCAAATGTATAGACCGTTCCTTCTGACGTTTAGGTCTGATTAGTACAAAAAAAGTGTCTGTATTTCTGGTATATTAAAATTATAATCCTGTAATGACCTATAGATACTAAATGTCCTAATCAAAAGTCATCTGAGTGATAATCATATTGACTGTTATATTTACAACAGAAGCAGCACTCAGAGCAGAACCTGAACGATGCAATATTGGTGTAATCACCACCTTTCCATTCCTACCCACACACTGTTACAGACACTTTTAAGCCACTTTTTTTTGTTAAAGATTATAAGTGCATGTATCTTATATTGGGTTTAAACTAAAATCCCCTAAAATACTAATAATATTTTTTTATTTTTTTTTTTGGGGGGGGGGGGGGGGATAAGGATGCAACTTCTTGTATGTCAGAAAGAGTTTTAATGAAAACAAACACGAAATAATCTTGAAAATTGGTTCATGATTAATTGACAATAGTTCATTCCCTTGATCAAAATTGTAGATATGACATGAATACAATAATAGGTTCTTCGTGAGAATGTGATTATAAATAAATTGTTTGATAATAGATGAGTACAATGTTAAAGTGGAACAGTTACTCAATAACTTGTAACCTGTACTATATTTGTACAAGTTATTATCTTATAATCATCTAAAGAGAATACCAATAGATTTACATGTATATTTGGCAGATTTGTGCATCAATATTTAAAGTCGACTTTTTTTCCATCAGAACACTTTATAAGTGTGCATTCGAGATATCATTATGTGCCTTTCAACACATTTTGTTTTACATTTGAAAGTCTTCTGAGGAAAGGTACCAGGAAGTTAAAATCTCCTACACAAAAATACTTAATGATTATTTAATAATTAAGATAAATTCTGTATTTTATTTAATGAAAGTGGAAAATGTGTGTAGATCACTATAGATTATAAAAATTTAAGAAAAAAAATGAAGTTCTGAATATTTAGATATGGGATCTTGGGTCAGTCATGGTGCTAAGATACTGATACAGTTAAAACTAATATTTGATCAAAGTATAACTAACCACAGCAGTGTCTTTTCTTTTATACCTTTTGCATGCTTCATGGAGAGAGGAGAGCTATAATATATAGCCAATATAATGGTGTATACTCTCATTGAAAATAAATTTTGTTTCCAAATTTTGTTTGTTTGTGGGTTTTATATGTCCAGCAGAGTCTCATAAATAAAGAAAAATTTCTCAGTGATATTCGTATAAAAAATCGTCCAGTGTGTAATTAAATAAATGTTTAATAGAATAAGATATGACAAGATCCCAGACCAGTTGACGTCTTATGTTCAGAATAATTTAATAGTTGGTTATTTAATTTAAAATGCGTCTTATTTGTGAAATAACATTTATTCATTTACATATACAAACATTTCAGGGGTTCTTGGTAACTAAGTGATCCAAATAATTCTTACACAGCATTCACTAGCCTGTTAATTCTCCAGTTTAAACTTGGGAGTTCTAAATTGACTAGGATTGCTAGTTTTCTGTCCTAAATCTTTGATTCTATTTGTACACTCTGGCTTCCCCCTTCTCTTAAATCTGGCTGTCAAAAGATCGCCAATTAGTCTTAAAGTGGCATTCAGTACCAATAATTATATTCAATCAATCAGAAATATCAGATGATTGGTTTTTTTTTGTCATTGGGTTGCTGTCTTATTAATGAAGCACCTCATCTCTTTTTATATTTGTGCAACCATGGTGTAAATTATAAGTTGGTTGTGGCAGCAAGGATTAATTTGTGTGTTAACAGTTGGGAAGACTCCTCTTTTAGTTTTAGTAAAGTGTGGTGGTAGGTATAAATCATATACCTTCAAAAGGGACCACAAAGGGGTATAAATGCCTGTGTAATTAGGAGTCCCAATATCTATGTTATCAAGGGAATTGTATATCTCCCTTTTCTTGAATGCTACATTTCTCAAAATAGAGCTGGTGTTCACAGCACATAACAAACATGTAACATATATGTATTTTCACCATAATTAGTAATGAGATATCCCAATAGGACGCTTGAATAAGATAATATTTTTTTATGAATGGCAGGGGTAACGTGAAGTGACGAAGAATTCAGTCAATGTTATTAACAAGACACTTTTATAATCTTGTCAAACTCAAACTTAATTTTCGTTACACGTAAATCCCTTCAATGCTGAAAATAGCATATATGTAAATCAACGATTATAAACTCTATTGAATACATAAACATTGTAAAAGATCTGTTACATACTTAATTCTATTGATTTGAAATGTAATGTTTGACAATATTTCTTGAGTCGGGAGATAAAGTTATGAACTAGATGTGCATTTAAGAACTGTATGATGTCATTCACTTTATGTATGAAGAATATACAGATTTTGACCTTTTGTGCACTTTTCTGGAGTCTAATGGAAAAATGATAGAGTTTTTAACTGTGGGGAGAGCACATGAGTTACGACCATTGTACAAGTTTTCTTATCACTATCAGATATAATATGGTATCATGTCCATAAATTATTTACATTTAATTACTAAGTTTTAATATTAAAAAGTTATGTATCTAATGTTTATATAGAGATTAAAATAAAGTTTGTATTATCATTTCTGATAAACGATGAAAACTTTAAACAAGAGAAATTAATACATGATCTATGTAAAGGAATGAAATTCAGGACTATAATTCTACCGGGACATCGCTTATTAAAGGTAGCTGATAAGATAAATGGAAGTCTATATGTTAGTGACAAAGATGACGGAATAAGACAACAAATTCATTGGAGGCAGAATTACAATTGGAGTTAAAAGATCTTAAAATGATACATGATATTGACTCTAAACAAAACAAATTAATGCAAAAGTGATGTCTAGACGCTGAGATTGTCCAGGTTCTGTGAGCTTTATTGTGAAACCATTGCTGATAGAATCAATGTTTAAACTAGTAAATGATATATACAGAAGTTATGAACGAGAATCATAAGTGGGACTTCATTCCAGATAAAATTATTTACATTTATAACAAGAGGGAATTTATAGATATACAAGTATTTAAATGACAATAGTATGACAATTTTGAACATGTGGGATGAACAAGTTTGTTTTTGTAATACTACAATTATACAGGAATATAGTATTTAGGATTTGTTTAGGTAAACATAAAATACAATAGGCACATATAACATTCCAAACAGATTATCTGGACAACCAGCTGGGCAGTGTTTTAATTTCATGGACGCGGTCAGCTGATTTGGTTAAAACGTGGTGTTGATTTCAGTCCAGAAAGTTTGTTCATGTCACAGAGGTGGAAGACCTGAAAAGTCAGGGTTGAGATATTTGATCGGCAGTGAGATTAAGTGCTGTGCATAATTTTATTAAGCTTAGACTTCTTAAGGAAAGTTATGTATGTGTGAAAACAGTAAATAATCGAGGATTTTTTCTGACATACTAGATGTTTTTGGTTGACTGAACCTAGTTTTGTCCATATATAGATGTAATTTTGTACATTCATAAAAGAGTTTCATATTGTATGCGATGAACTTCCTAGATAAAGATCGACTTTAACTTTCATACGTAATTATGCAATTTCTTCAAAGTGCAATATTAATTTCGAATTTGAGGATAATTTAGTGACTGGATAATAACCATAGGTAAATCAATTACCTTTACCATGCGAAATAGTGTATACTCAGATTTCTTACTTTTCTGAGACACCATTTTTTGACTAATTTGGTAACTTAATGTAAAATCATTGTAGTGTATATGGATAACCTGACATTTACATACACTTCAAATTAGACTGGTAAATATGTTTTCATGATTTCTTAACTTGGATGACAATATTGGGTTTTTTACCTGGAGGTGTTAATTTTGTACCTGTAAAAAGTTGTTTATTTCTTACCTATGATAATGACCAGGTGAGTTGTAATCACAATCAACATAATTGACTTTAATACTGTAAAACTTTTAACCATTGTATAAGTAAAGGACTCAGGAATTTTACAACTTTTATGTACATTTCAATGGATTTTTGGATATTTATAAATAGCAGGAAACATGTGACTTGATGGATTGATATATGTGATAGTTTTGTGATGATGGAATTTAATTACAGTTTGAATAGAATGACTATAGGTTAGTAAACATGACATACAGACTGTATGCATCGTCAGAATCCCTGGAGGTGGTGGATAGCCCCACTCTGTCAACACGCAGCCTCCCAGGGGTATATAAAAAAAGGTATTTACAGCTGAGTGATGAAGATTCTCTCTGTTCATCGTATGAATGTTTGAATGACATCAATGTATCTGGAAATCGAAGGTTACGACAGATATCCACATCAGATAGTCAGGATCTGTCCGACATGTCACCCATGTCAGCTTCTGGTGACTCCCCAAGATTACCCAATACCTCTGTTAACTATGGCAAGAAACGTAGGGCTCCTCTACCACCCGTTCATGTATCTATCAAAGAACCTGAACATTCAAAACGTCAAACTCAGGATGATTTCTACTTAGAAAGAAGGTTATCTAGAATTGAGGAGGATATAGAAAAGAGGAGACGGCCGATATCAAGCTACAATGCTCCATTAATAAATATACATTCACCAGAAGATATATCTCCGCGTTTATCTTCATCACAACGATTTCGTATGAAGGCAGCCATGATACTGTCATTACATTCACCAAAACTTAATCGTAGAGACACTCAGGGTTCAAAGAGAAAGGGGAAAAAGAAACTTTTGAATCAGTCGTTTGAGGAGCTTGATCCTGAAGATGTTGTGTACTGTTATTTATCACCAGATTTACATGAAGAATATGATTTTGAGGTAGGCAGTACCATTTTATAGAATGAATTTTAAGGTTAAGACACCTGACTTGTGTTGCTGGGTATTTGTTGATCTGTTTTTTTGTTTTTTTTTATGTTGTTTGGTCACTGTCTCATTGATGTTTACTCAACATTGATAGGTATTCAGACATAATGGTATAGAGTTGTCATTTAATTTGTTTATGTTTTGAGGGGGGGGGGCAGTTTTGGAAAGGGGAGAGATAATACCAGTTTTCAATTGAATAAATAAAGAGCCTTACTATTTATATGTAACAAGTCTTTTCCAATCAATGAATTATAAGGACAATAACACTAGTTATAATTTTTTCCTGTCAGACTCACTGCTGCAAGCCTAATCCATCAGGACACATATGTTCACAGTTATTCATTATATGCTTAATGAATGTATTGTGCATAAATTATGTAATGGGTGTGCAAAAAATACTACACGATGCTTTTAAAAGGTTTCATTATAAGAAAATTTAAAATGTAGTGTTGTTTAAAAAGCGTGGGATTGTTATACAAATTAAGGACAAAAGCACTGTCTGAAGTTTAATGTTTTCTTAAAAACTTATTTTTAAGACTTATTTTCGAAAATATTAAAAATTTGAAAAAAAGTCTGTACTTTGAAAAATTATGGTTTTTAAGAGGTCCAACACACTGAAATGTTTTAAAACATATATTAGCTTTGTTTCATACAAAAACTTTATAAACAGAAAAAAAAATGTCATTGGAATGACCTTGAACTTCAGTCTTATTATTCTATTATTCTACCACAGGTTGCAGGAAATTTGTTTTGAATTGAACAAAAATGTTAACATGTTCTGAGAAAAGTCTGAATTAGTGACCAGTGCAAACATTTCAATAATAGTTGTGAAATTCTTCGTAATTTAATTTATTCTTTACCTAACCATTATGTTTTAAAGCTATCTTAATCTTCATCTAAATGCTAAGTACTGGTTATAATGGTAATGTTGTTTTAGGAATTATATACTGAACTTTGGATTGAATGTTTTATAAAGGTTTGAAAATAGGATTTCAGATTTATTATGGCCATTATAAGTTGTAATCATTTATGTCATCAAGAGTCAAAGTGGGAGACACGTCTGGCATGGTATTAGGTCCCTCTTTTTTCAATCCTTTCAATGAAGGCCAGTGTCCTCACGGATATTTTTGTTTTTAAATGTTTTTGTTTTTCTTATGTTAGATAGTCAAAAGGCCTTAGAAATTGTACTGCAAAAAATAGTACAACTCATAGATCAATCTGTTATGGAATAGGATAGTTGTCACGGAATATTAGTCATTATAATGGCAGTGTCTAGCATGGTTGCCTTTCGCACCGTAACATCAATTATAGAAATAATATCTGGCATAAGTTTTTGCCTTTAAACAACACCTATATTTGACATAATGTTAGTCTGTTGTGATGTTATACATGTACTATATATTGTTTCAGGTAAGGGTGAAGGTTGGTACCTATGAAAAATGAGACTGTATTTATTTGCACATGTCCTGATGTTCAGTGGTTGTTTTTTTATATAGATTAGACTGTTGGTTTTTCTTGTTTAAATGGTTTTACACTATTCATTTTTGGCTAGTCATTTTATAGCTTGCAGTTTGGTATGAGCCAAGGCTCCGTGTTGAAGATTGTACTTTGACCTATAATGGTTGACGTTTATAAATTGTGACATGGATGGAGAGTTGTCTCAGTGGCACCCATACCACATCTTCTTTATCTATTTAGGTTATGTCTATAGTAGCACAATCTTGCTCTGTGGCACTCTAGACAATTTATTGACATTGTTCAAAGATCGACCATATATATTGTAACTAGACAATTCATTGTGCAAAGTTTGACCATATATATATTGTAATGATCTTATATTTACCGTGTATTGTCATTTAATAACTACACATTACACCAATTAACAGCATGGGAAAATATTGACAACACGGAAACCACAGGGTATTTGTTAGGCGTTAGTTTGTTACATGATCAGTAAAAACCTATCAAAATTAGGAGAAAGCACCTCTATTAAAAGAACCTGTCAAATTACTAAGATATTGGGGACTCAAAACTTCAAAATTACTTGGCATCATTGTCAAGTCTTATATTCACCTGGAGATTTAGAACCCTGTTTGGACTACATGTACTTATATTGAAGTGTTCAATATTATCGGATAAAGGAATTATTAAACGATGAAATACTTAATTGAAGAAACTTTGTCATTTAAGGAAGTATGAAACATAATCTAGTAGGTTATTGGTTGTTTAAAGCATGTAAATAAAGCAGAATTTTACTGTTATAAAGGAGCAAAAAATCTAATAGTAAATGAATGTTTGGAAGGAAATTACAAATTTTAATCATTTTTTTAATGACCTTGTATTGAAAATTAGATTAAAATTGCGCAACTATTATTTATTATTGCATTAATGACATAATTTTTTGTACCATCGATACATTTGTTTGTTAATTATAACAGATTATTTCTATAAACAACACTGAATCGTCCAAAACGTCACGGAAATGACCGTATTTTGTATTTGGAGTTTCAAAGATGTTAATTTAAATGCAAATTAATGTTAATAAGTTAAAAATAATGAACTTCAATTCCTTTGAACATAAAGTTACACAGTACATATTTCATATTTAATATTCTTTTATGATACAATCATGAATTAGAATGCTTTGTTTTTTTGAACGCAATAAATATTTGGTTGTTTTTTTTCTGTTGTGGTTTCTCAGTGTCTGTTTATTTGACCCTAGACAAAGCAGAATCCTGTTCAGGTTGTGAAATCCAAAATTAAGTAACAATTACATGGTGCATCTTTAAAGTATAAGCCAGTTCTAGCTAATGGGCGTTTTTTCACCAAAAAATCTTACAATAAAAATTGATTGCAAGATACACTGAAATGTTTATGACTTAAAAGTTTTGATTTTTTTTAAAGATTTACTGTGAAATTATCGCAATATTCTTAAAATTTTGTATGTGTTCCACCATTATTATACTAACACTTGACACACACATTACATTTCTGATGTGAGTTTGAAACAGCAGTAAATTTACAGCTTAAGAAATTAACAAATTAATTATCAGTTGTGAGAGGAAAATCAGAAAAGGGTTCATACATAAGACAAATATTACACTGCTCAAATCCCAAACACCTTATTTTTATGCCCCACCTACGATAGTTTATACAATAGCATTATGTATTCTGGTCTGTACCTCGATTCATCTGTTTGTCTGTCTGACTGTTCATCGAATCGTCCGTTTGTCCTGCTTCAGGTTAAAGTTTTTAGTCAAGGTAGTTTTTTATGAAGTTGAAGTCTTAAATCAACTTGAAACTTAGTACACATTTTCCATATGATATGATCTTTCTAATTTTAATGCCAAATAAGAGTTTTGATCACAATTTGAAGGTCCACTGAACATAGAAAATGATAGTGCGAGTGGGGCATCTGTTAACTGGGGACACATTCTTGTTTCTTAAAAAAATGTCAGTGTCTGAGTTGCTTAGTTGTTCATCATCTTTTTATATGTGCCTCTATTATTGTTGATTTTCCACAAGTTCCCTCTGTTTGATATATAGGAGTTAGAATATAAATTAAGACCCTATACAATCTGTACCACAGCTATGTAAACTATGTCTGAGATATTAATTTTACTATGACAAATACCATCTTAAGTAAGTAACAGTCATATTTTTCAATGATAAATGTATATGATGGAGTTATATATATAATCCATGGTATATGTAGTTAATGTGATAAATGTAGGACTTTAACTGTTCCAAGCTGACATTTTTTATAACCTGACATTAATCTTCTTAGTCTAACTATGAACAATGCATTCTAATCTTTTTTTAACATGAAGGTAAAAAAAATATTTTATAAGATTAAGATCATGTTGATCTTCATTCTCTCTTTTTATTGAAAACATAGAAATTTAAAAAAAAAAGCCTATAACCATTCCATCATTTACGCTCATATTTGTCCTAAGATTCAGTACCATATTAGGACTACTTATATTTTTGGGTATTCAGTAGATAAAGAAGGTAGTAAAAGATGAAATACTAAGAACAGTCGTCATTTGAGGAAGTTAACTAACCCACAGTAGATCTTTGGAAAATAAAATGAGCATAGGTTATATATGTTTTCAGTACATCAATGATATTGCTTTCTGAGTATTAAAAGCATAAATCTTAAACACATTTATAACTTTTCCTTGAACACTAAAGTTTATATCTATTTTTATGTTGAAATCATTTGGATTCAGTGGTAACTTAACCTTATACATACAGTATATATTTTTAGGGTATAAACTTGTTTCTTCCTGGAAGTGCTTTGGTACTTAAAATAAAAGATTCTTAATTTATTAAAATTGACCAAGTAATACATTGAATTGTGTACCCATTAGTTTTGACGTAATATTATGATGGATACAGGTGATAATAAAACACCTACACTTTACATTAAGATTCTTCACTTTTTATAATTACGTAATTTTAGCTTTTTATTCCTCGTTTCTTTGAATGCAAATATTTGAGCTGTCACTGAACAAAATTTATGATTTATAATGGCAAAATGTAAGAAAATAAGCATGCATATAGTGGAAAGATACACTCACTGGACCAACACCCATTAGGGAGAGTTTTATTTTTTACCATTACATGATAGACATGCTTTTAGTATGACGTGTTGTCAAAATAATTATATTTTGATATGACAAACCTAAAATTGGTGGTCCATTTTTCACTTTACAGCTGTGTAACCTTTCTTAATTGGTTGTTGCATTAAAGTAAAAAGTAGACATTTAACATGTTTGGGGCCCTTTATAGCTTGCTGTTCAGTGTGAGCCAATGCTCCGTGTTGAAGTCCCTACTTTGCCATATAATGGATTACTTTTACTAATTGTGACTTGGATGGAAAGTTGCCTCATTGGCACTTATACCAAATCTTCTTATATCTATATAGCAATTCAGACCTCTTTAACTTATAAGTAAAATTTTCAATAACCATATACCATTAAGGGCTAAATGTCAGAATTCTAAAATAAGTTTGATGCCTGTGTCAAGAGCTTCGTAGGAATACAAAATTAACTTCTGTGAGCATGATAATTTCGGACGGTAAGGAATCTTGTTTACATGACTGAATATTTTTTTGGCATATTTTTTATGGGTAAAGACATGTAGTTGTACCAAAGGGTACCCTTCATGTCCTTGTACTGATAGATCCCACTATTTTGAATTGTTTAGATTATAATGAATCTGTTATTGGTCTTTTAAATATTTTAGTGACATGAATATAAACCTTTTCTCTCTGAATCCACAATACCTGTTTTGACACGCCGATCCATCAATGTATTGAGTAGATGTGGATAAGATCTAAATGGTATGATGATATCTCCTAAATCTAGATTTATATCACCAAATAATACAGTTCACAACCTGGTTAGGAGAAGGTGTTAGCGTGGAGACAAATTACTGTTGAGATTAAAAAATCAGTCAAAAAAAGTCATTACAAAATCTGTCCACCCCATGAAATCAAGGTGGTATCATTTCAACTTTTAATACATTTTATGGTAAACTGTCCTTGAACTGTTCATTTAACCCTAGCTTGCTCATCAGCCTATAATTTTTTTAACTTTCTGGTGAATTTTAGACTCTGCATAACTTATAGTAAATGTGGGTATTAATCAAAGTAATAAAAACGGACAGAAATGGCATACCAGGTTTTTGGTATGCCAAAAACAAGAGCTAAGAAAAGGTCAAGAAAATCATTTTCTGGACAACAAAGCTATATTTGTATTGTTCAAACGTTCACACATAATGACCTGTGTTTTTTTAGGTCTTTGGGTCTTTGTGGATAAGTTATCTCATTAGCAACCATACACCACCTCATTATTTTAATATATGTCTACTGTTTTTGTGGATGTCTTTTTGGTGTTTTGTTTTGTTGAGTTTCTGCCTCATTTTATTTAATGATAGACCAGACAGCTTCGGAGTGGTCTGTTGTTGTTGTCATACATTTGCCTTTCTGCTAGCTATTTATGTCTTAGAGTTAAGATCTACAACAAATCATAAAGTTGATTTTTGATTGGAGAGTCAATCTATGCAATTTTTACCTTTTTTGGAAAAATATTTTGAAGATTTTTTTTCCCTGACATACAACGTAAATATTGAAGATTTATTTTTCAAGAAACCATCCTGGATAAATAAATATTTGATGATGAAGATTATAATCTGAAATAGTTTATGACCACTATTAAATTTTCATGACACATTCATTTCATTCATAATATTAATAACATCCTTATCAATGAAAGATATTAAATTTTAGAATTTGAAAAAATTATTAAAATGGTATATTTAATCTTTTCAATTTTAATGGTGCGAAATTTTAAAAATATGCTTTCACAATAGAAAAGAAACCACAATAATTTGTTAGGGAGGCTCATTAATATTACATCAGTGATTGATAAAATGAAATTAACAACTTAATTACTGATATCAATTAAAAATATTGGTCATTGGCGGTTAAATAAGTATTATAAGAATGTTTAATTGTTAAGCATGTCATTCACATTTTACAGTTAAGGCCTTGAGATTCCAGAAAACATCACAAACACAATCAAAGCTATTGTTGCAGCTATCAAAAATATTTACTCAGTTGTGTAAACCAATTTCATCCAAAAAAAATCAATTATCTTTATTATCTGATTGAATTTGTCCATTAACGGTGTTTATATTTCAAGCAAAGAAACAAGATATTATTTCTAGAAACTTGGCAGTTTGATCTGGTCAGCCAATTGCTGTAGATTTCCCCGTCTAAAATTCTTCTTTTTTTGTGTATTATTTGGAAGCTAATATTACAACACAGTTTACAATTCAAGTTAGCCGAAATATACGTGTACTTCCATGAAATTTTGACTTAAATTGATAATCGTTCTTTATGTTATGATAAAGGAGGCTTCTATGATTTCTTTGGGTTGTTCTCTTGGGTTGTTTTGATATCGTCTCATCTCATGTTGGGGTGTTTATACAAAAGCGAAGTATGTCTAAAAAATAGTGAAACCCTATAATTTTTGTCTATGATTACTAACCTTAATATGGAATGAACAAATATATATATAGTTGTCAAATAATTGTCACATTTTATTTTACGTAGAAGTAAATGATCACTGTAAGACTAACAATGCTACTGTGTGAAACCTTATAATGTTGGACATTATTATGACCAGTGGTTAACTGTCAAATATCACAAAATCAAATATGGGTAATAAACACTCTTAAAATAGGCGTTGTATGTTTACCTGGCTTTAATATCAGGCTTTGGTCATATCGGGTTACGTCACCTCTAGCTGACCGTTAACGCATCCCTCTTTTATTGTTTTCTTTTTCCAAAAGCTAAATCATTCATGACGGTACTTTTGTAGTTGACTGGATTTTGTTTCCTCCGGTACTTTTGTTGTTGACTGGGTATTGTTTTCATCAAGTTTGTTTATTCCCACTATGTGAATAATTATATGAGGGAGAAGAGATCGAGGAGTTTATTGTCAGACGTCAAGAAGATGTTTCATTTAGAAAAGATTTCTAATGAAAAAAGATATAGTATTCTGTAACAAATATCTTTAATATTGAATTCATTATTGTTGTAATCATGATACTTAGTTAATTAAAAATTTGATTTAGCTTTATACATCTTTCCGCCATTCTGGCTCTAACTCTTAAGTTACAAATTATGCCAGTGTCAGTGACTTTGATATCAAAACCTGGAGTCTCTGAACCACATGATATTACACATGTATTCCTACTTTTAAAGCATTACGGTTCTGGTGGTAACATTTTTTAGAATTTCATAGTTTTGTCAGACAATTAAGTTATGTAACTAACAAAATGCATATTTTCCATTGTGAAAAATTGGCAAAATCCAAAGGGGAGAGGGGATGTACTGAAAATTGCTCCTGAATGCAAGAACTTGTTTGAATATTCCACACTCACCTCAAGGCCACTGAAGCAGTCATTGAATGAATAGGGTTTTGCACACAGTAGCACTTTTGTCAGAAATATAACCTTGTAGATAAGTCTTAAGGATGGTTTTGACTATCAAGGCCCTGATATTAAATATAGAGGTGTATATAATCCCTGGGAAAGGTTATAAAACAATACTTCAAAAGGTCTAAGTTTTAATTCTGAGGGACAATACATCTGCTGCATAAGGATTAGATATTATATAATCACTTTGGGATTAAATGTAACATGCATTTTATATTGAAATAATAAATGAATTATTCAATTTCTATTGTATATCTTATTTGAAGTGAAAAGGGGGGAAATTATAGAGATGTCAAGAGTACAATATCAGTTTGAAATTTCTTTTTTGAATTAGAAAAAATAAACTCGATTATAATTGTATAGTAAGGTTGGAGAAATTAATTTGGGCCCTTAAATGAAGCACATGCATAAGGCATGTAAGCCTTTATAGGTACATGTTCAACTGTTCCAACTCTTCATGGTTTAGGTAATGTATTAAAATTCACTATTTTTCAATTACAGTAATTTTATATGGATAAAGTAATGTTGGAATAATTTTGTTTGTGTATAGATTCAGAAAATATCACAAAATTTTGGACAAAGTTCAAACAAGTGAACAGGGAAAGGAGTCCAAAAAATATCATTTCGTTCTTACTACATTTACAATGCAGCATGCAGGGAAGAAAAATATGTCAATTTGTATTAGAGAGCTACCGAATTCTTAAACACAAATTATATATGGTTCACATATATAATGTTACTGTCTTTGACCGAGAAAATTTCTATAGGAGGGATAGATTTATGGTGTCAAGTTAAAAATTTGAGTATACTATCATATAATTTGTCATGGCTTCCTAACCTGAGCTGAATACTAAAATGTATTTGTGTAAGTTGATGATGTTATGACATGTTCTACAACGAGTTTACTTTGTGATTATGAATGTTGAGGTTATTCGAAATGAAATTAATACAATGCTAAAACAGCTAGAAAAAAAGTTAAATTGTAAAATCAGATAACATAGAAAACAACTGATCCATCCACTGGTACATTGATCCAAATACACTGATAACAGGTCATTTGTAGATCCATCACAAGGTTTTAATAGTCCAGAGATTTAAAGTGACCAATATTACCATTGTCCAGAACAGGATATAAAACTGTTCGAGATCAGTGTGATATGCTTTTAATAGATAGCAGATAAATTTGAAAATTTACTAGTTTGATTATTCAAGGGTCAGACTATGTCTCTTATCATACTTATTGTAATTTACCTGTTAACCAAGGCTACATAAGTCATTCATCATGTAATTTAAGTTTAAATTGAAATAAATGGGCAATTAATCTTAAATTTTAAATGAGGGGAAGTTAAGGTCAATGTGAATTTTTCAAATAGAATTTAAATATAATTGAGTTATCTCCCATTACATGCTATTTGATATTAGCATGTGTAAAATTTTCATTATTTTTTTTGGCAATTACAATTATTTTTTATTGAAAGCAACTTTGACCTGTATTATGATATGTTGTTACATATATCATTAATTTGATTTTTTTTAATTTATGTTCTGCAGTTACTGATTTAAAAGTACTATTAGTTATATATAGGCTCATACAAGGTACAAAGAGTGACAATTAAAATCAGTTTATACCCATGTTAATCAATTAGAACTTAAACAGAATTATGTCATTGAACCATGTTTTTTTTATCATCCCATAATCAAAGGAAGAACAGAAGTAAAAAGTTTTAGTTTTATTGATATTTTATTACTTGACAAATTTCTACCTTTTTTGACTGGAAGGCATTAGATTTGGTATTGTTACCTAACTATTTAACAATAAAAATCAACTTGTTGTAATAATTATAGAGGCCAAAGAAAGGGTCTAAAATATTGCTTCATTGTTTTTCAAGTATTTATTTAGGTGAAATAAAAACAAAGATTTGTGGAAAATAAAATTTGCATAAAAAGAGTTAAACATTATTTTCTATCTGGAGAAAAATGCTTTTCTTAATTATATAAAAAGTTCATGACCCCCTTGATTCTCCCCAAATTTGTTATAAAGATGGATTACTCCCCCATTAGGATAGATTACTTTGTATTATGATATTATCATTATTATTTTCTTTCACTGGACAATGACCAAGGAGATTTTTTGTGGATAAAAATGTTAATCAAATTCCTATCTTCATTAAATCTGTCTGTAAGTATCATTGTTTTTTAAAGTTCAAGGTCAGATATTTCTTTATGATAAATTTGAGCAACTTTTGTCTTCAGACTTCGAGTGTTTTAGCTGTTGCAGGATACTTTAGGAAACCAGTTGTTAGTCTTTATTTAAGGCTTTTTGATTTGGCTGCATAATAATATATAGTCAAGTTATATTAAGAGGTCAGCTGAAATAAGTCTTACAAATTGTATTATTTGTCTATTTTTCATGAACGGGTTGAGGTTTAGTCTTATTGTATTTACGCTTATCTCAGATTCATTTATATTCCTGAGATGTCTACCCTTTTGTTGCTTTTGTTGGAAGGAGAACACCACAATATGTGAAATATAAATATTGCCTACCTTGATAGAAGCTAATGATAAAAGAAGCTAATGACAATACCATGATGTTATATACCCTTTATAGATGCAAAAAGGTTCTATGCCATAAATACTCTGTATATATTGAAATTTTTGGATCCATTGGTACATGCTAATTGCTACATGTGACTATCTTCACAAAATACATGATATGCATTGGTGCAAAGAACTAGTTAATTTTTATTCAAGCTTTGATAAATTCTAAGAAATTTATAACAACCAATATTAAGGAATGAAAACTACATGTATTTGAAATTAACAATCAAAGAAGCTGGCAAAGTTGCAGATAGTCGGTAATGGCGTTCATGGCAGCAAGTTCATAGAAACTAAATGCACATTTATAAATTGAAGGAATTAAGGAAACAATTACCTGATCATTGCTTGCTGAAAAAGATTCATTTGTTCGATTATTTCACTTCGGACTATTAAAGTATGATTTAATATGTGTAAGTCAATTTTGGTAGCAATCCTGTAATTTTGATTAAAAACCAATAAGATATCTAAATGATTCTTTGTTTAATTAGATTCACCATTGCAGAGAATTACTGCACTACGTAAATTATTGAATAAAATTGCAGTAAAACCATATTTTTCATTCAAAGTGTATAATGTTTTTCAAAATAGGTATCATTCAAACATAGGTTAAGGAAATGTAAATGTATGGTGTAAGGGAGATAACTGAAATTCATGACAAGTTTTATATCTTATAGCTGTCATAATATGATGGAATATAATAACTACTTAGGTGACAGGATTATTACCTTAAGGGTAATGTCCTTATTATGGACACCTGTGTTTGACAAAGAGGGATAATTATAATCTTGACAGGTCTTGTTGATCAAGGTGATTGATTTTTATGAAATTGTCATAGTTTGTAAAAAAAACTTGAAAATAACAATAAAATGTTATTGATGGCATAATCTGTCAAAAAAAGTTATAAAAAGAAAATTTTGGTAAATGTTGATTTTTGCCGAAATAAATCAAACAGTGTAATACAACATATTTCATAACTTTAACTGGAAGTTGAAAACATTTGAAGTTCACCTTCAGAGTACAGAAAACATGAATTTATTATTGTTGTTAAAATGAATGACATTTAACATTGTTTTCTTTTGAATAGAAAGAACAACGCAGAAGATTTGAACCAAAAATTGGGTTATTCTAGTGGACCATTTAGTTTTATAGCCCAATTTAGCACTTACTTAATCCATTTCAAACTTAGTAATTTCTGGCACTTAAGAATGGATAATAAACCTAGCTGGCTCTTATACAGACAAAACTTTAGCACTAAAACATTGTACATTTTTCGATCAATTGCCCAATGGGTTTAATAATATGATTACCTCTGTAGGAGAGATGTTAGAATATGCATTCCATAAGTTGAGGAGGGCTTTCACAAAATCTTAAATAAAACTTACAAAAATCATGTTCAAATTACGGAAATGAAATGTAAATATTAGTGACATTGAAATGTATTATTTTACAATTGTCGACATGATCTTGCATAATATTGTAACTGTCGAGTCACAGTACAAACAACAAAACAAATATTACTGCTATATATCTTTTTTCATTCACTAAAATTAAATTGTATGTTTTCTTTTGATATGAACTGCCTTCCATTATAATTTATTTTCTTAAACATTGGCCGTGTTTCTCACTCCTAACGCACTAGGTATTTATTGACACAAGGCAAAGCTAACGGAGTATTCACAAATACCACCCCCACTTGGCACATATCTAATGAAATAAGAAAAAATCAAGGCCAGTTTAAATCTAATTTTTAAAATCACATTTGGATATTCATTTACCTCACAATGATTAAAGCCAATATTTAGGATCGATTAACAAATTTACAACTACCAATTATTTCCATACAATTCTTACTCGTCTCTGGTGACAGTTTTCTATAGATATTATATAGACAATCCTTAATCTTTGTCGTCAGTAATATGAATGAAGATTTACTGATTGCTGCAATTAAAAAAAAAAAATTAAATTATAAGGTTAAAAAATAATTGTATTTCTCCTTTTACCTATTTTTTGCCCTTGCCCTATAATTACAAATATCTTTCGTACAATTTTAGGTCAATCCTATCCTTCTAACAGTACAATGTCCCAATTTTCAATCTATTTCTTTATATTTATTCAAATGATCATTTTAAACACATTGCATCAAAATATTGCAGTTCTCATAGAAAACTGCATGAAGTTCGTTGAAAATGCTGATTTTTATAAAGAAATCCACTTCAGCTTGAAGAGTGTTGCAGTTATTGCCCAAGAAAATTACTGTTAGGTGACATTGGAAAATTGCTGTAAGGAAGATTTAAATGCTGTATATTGTTTGCCTGTAAAGATTGTTCTCACATCATTGAAAAGTTATTGAAACCTAGTTGATATGCTGCTCATGTTTATCTAGAAAATTGCTGTAAGGTCATTGCATAGCTGCTATTCATCTAGAATGTTGCTATAAGGTCATCAAAATAGTGTATCCCTTTAAATTAGTGATTGACATCTAGTTTGAATTTGAATATGACATAGATAGATGGCAAACTGACAAAATCTTCTTCAGTTCATTGGTGTAATATGATAGGATAGGTAGTAACATAATAATGTATGCTTTTACTTCAGTTTGAATTTTTATTGTGACTTTAAGATGAACAACAATTATACAAGTCTTGCTCCTTTGCCATTCAAGTTTGTCATGTACATAAATGGGCTTTGTTTCTTGAAATAATACCACATATCTCTTTTCGAATTAGTTGCAGAACTGCAGTTCTTTGGTCCTTTTCATACTCTTTGACAATTTGTGGACCATAGAATTGAGAATGGAAATGAGGAACATTTTAATAGAGTTACAATTCAGCAGCTTTTTTCCAGTAAGCCTATTAAAAACTCCCAGTTTGTTATTTTTCAAGAGTTTCAATAAAACTGTGGTTAAAAACAAACATTTTGATAAGTGCAAAAGGATCGTGAATTTTGACGATTTTGACTGATGTCTATTTTCTTCCTTCTACATGCTTCAGTGGCAGATATTGTATATAAAGACCTTGATCGGGTTATATAGTTTGTAGATATAACCCCCAGCGGTTGTAATCTAGTTATTACGTTATGTTTACATAGACCTGATATATATGATTTATAAGCTTTCAATATTGATCACATGTTCAAAACATTTCTTAAAAGTTTTCTTACGATATTTAACGATATTTAACACACCCTGATATATGAAGAAAGAACAGTTTGAGCAAGTGATCTGTATTCAATTACTTTGACTTATTTCACAAGATGTCTTCTATTAATTGGGTTTATGTGGACTACAGTTTTTTGTCTCTGCCTTTTGCGTCTCTTTTTTAATGTAGAAAATTTTAAAGGACATATTTTATATCCATTTCATGAGACAATATCCATAAAATGAATAAATTTTAGCAACAGCTTTCCACTTCTCATCTTACTATATCACATCCTCAAATATTTTGTTTGTAGATGGCTGTTTAAACCTGTCACATAACTTGATCTCTTTTTCTGGTTTTATTTGACTAGGAAAGCTTTAAAAGGATATACTATCTTTGCTATGTGGTTAAACTGCTCTTTTAAAAAAAACGCTGATGTAACATTATATCCTTTGTGAAACATTGTAGATATCTTTGCCACCAAGAAACAGCCAAGATCTTGCTACATACACACTTTCTGACACTTTCTGATGAATGAAATTTTAACCTTTTTCTCGCCACCCTTGTGAGGTGGTGTAAACTATCCCATCAGATTAAATTTCTCTCCACCTATTTACATGTAATATGGTGTACAGAAATGCATGTTTCTTTTGTTTTTGTGCAAACTTATAAATTGTTTACTACATTTCTAAGTATTTTGTTTCTCTATGTTTGGCATTGTATGATAAAAAGCAGCTTTTAAATGAATCCCTTGTTTTTGTGTTTAGACATATTATAAACTCATCAGTATGTAAGTAATGAGACAAATTCTCTGAAGTTTTTCACCTGTAAGGACAAGTCTGTAAGGGTATACTGTGCTTGGTTACATAGAGGTCAGATTTCAAGGTCAGATTTCAAGATGTCTCCAATTTCTCTCCATCATTCTATAGGAGCATAAGATTTATGCATCTAGATATGAGCTGTATTTGAGCTAGGCAGACATGTAAAAGGCTTTTATAGATATATTTAAATATGAAAAACTCTTAAAAGAAGAAGCTGTATTGAATGGAATGCAAGGTAAAAACATTTGTGTCTATGAGTTTACTAACCATGAGACAGTTGTTGTTGTAGGCATAATGCTTTGTAGGTGTGTTTTTGTTTTCTTTCTTTTGGTATTTTGAAGATTTAAATGTGCTTTTTTTTTCTGTACTGATTTTTATTTTTACGTTCTTTTATATAAATGCTTTTTGTTATTCTACTGATCGCTAGTTGAAAAGAAGGTTGAGATCTTACTATATAATCACATGCCTGTATCAAGTATTCAACCATGTAATTCTTATGAATCTTCCTTTTTTCTTTTTAGTTATTTTTGGGAATTTGATATGATTACAAACTTTTGTTAGTCTCTGATGAATTTATTCCCAACTTTTCATAACGCTGATTCTTGAAGCATTTTCAGCATGACATATTTTGTAACCTCTTATTTTGATCCCAAGATGATTTTCGTGCTGTTGTTTTTGAGTCATAAATAGTCATGCACAAAGGCCATTTTTTTGTCATCTTTCTTATTCATATATACAAATAATTATTTATGTATTTAATATGTTATTGTAAGTTGTCAGATTTAAGGTAAAATAGGAAATTACATAATAAAGTACATGTAACTCTAAAATTGAAAAGCGTTTTCATATTTTTTGAGCATCCTAGCAGCATTTGGTTTCAGGTAAGCATCTTTCATTCAGTTATCAGCAACTTCAACATTTAGATTCAGTCTGTGGTTTAGATTTTTAAACATCAATGATTTTGTTAAACCTTCATGACATTTTATTGAACTTGGGCAGAATCTGTTATATAAATCAACTGATAGTATCAAGGGCAAAATTTTGAACGTAGTTTTTTCATTATTTTTGCAGTTAATATTGAGAAACAGTCTTATTAGGCTTTAACTCGTTAATAACTTTATCAAACCTTCATGGAATGTTATAAATATCAGACAGAAGCTCCTCCTGATCAAGAAAAAAGCATGTCTGAAAAGAAAATTTTGAACTACTTAAAAATGGCCTTTCCTTAATATTGGCAGTTAACGCTTTTATTAAAACTGGCATCAGCAATGGGATGTGAGACACTAAGGGATTCTTTTTCTTTTTTCTTTTTTTCTTTTTTAGATGGTATTTACTTTTAATATCGGTCAATTGATAAATTATTGTGTTATAATGATGATTTGTTTCTCATATGTTCATCTGCCCTATTTATACTCTGAACTGAAATTCTTTTTAGCTTTATAAGATGTTATATATAGATCAAATTTCTTTAATAGTATTTCAAGTCTTTTAAAAAGACTTTCTTCCCAAATTCCTTTTTTAAACCCCATAAAGTTTTAATTGAGAATTTATGTAAATTTAATGTCACTTTCTATTTGATTTTGTTGAGCTAAGTGAACAGTTCAATTGCATAAGAATTTAGGATATTTTGAATAATAATTTCTTTCAACCTGAATTTGTTTCATCCTTATTCAAAGAAAGTTTATAGCCAGACATTGGTCAACATCTGTCATGTCTATTGGATTTATGTTTTTTAATGCCCCACCTACGGTAGTAGAGGTACATTATGTTTTCTGGTCAGTGTGTCTGTCGGTTCGTTCGTGTGTCTGTCTGTCCCACTTCAGGTTAAAGTTTTTGGTCAAGTTAGTTTTTGATGAAGTTGAAAGTCCTATCAACTTGAAACTTAGTACACATGTTCCCTCTGATATAGTCTTTCTAAATTTAATGCCAAATTGAAGTTTTGGTACACTAAACATGGAAAATGATAGTGAGAGTGCCAGAGCATTTGTGTACTATGGACACATTCTTGTTTGTGATGAATTAGTAAGAACTTCATGAAAATCAGAAATACAACTGAAAAAAGTCATATTCACAGAAAGTGCAGTTGGAGGTGCCATAGGACTGGACTGTTTTAGATCTTGCATATCAAATGTAGGACTCTGGTGTCCATGTTTGTGCTATTCGTTGGCGCATGAGTTCTTATTGATAAACATACATAGAACAAAATTCGATTAATTCAATTACTTACACGATTAAATTTTTAGATAGTTACCTGCATGTTTTTTTAGTGTTACATGATATGGACTACATACTATATAATGACCCTTTTGATCAGGTAATCGACAGTTCATATATAACCACACCCATTACTTCTTTACGTCTACAATTAGTAAATATTTTTATAACAAGTTCAAAACTTTGATGAACTTTTAAGTAGTATGTCTGTCAATATCTAGACCACATAACCAAAATATATATTGTATAGTTTAGTATATATCTTCAAGTGTCTTGTTGTTTGGTCTGGAAATTTTTGTCGAAAATGTTGTTAGATTCTGACCCCAACAATATTGAGTCCTGACACTGTTCTGTTGGATGGTTGACCAAAAGGACATGATGGTCACTTGAGCTTGGTAAACCATTGTCAACCATGGTCACAAAGGTAGAAAACCATAGTTGACCATAGAGTGCTGCTCCTCCAACCATGGTCAAACCATGGTTATCAATGGTGGGCAATGGTAACCATGGCCAACCATGGTTGCATTTTAACAGGTGAAAACATTGTGACTTTCCATCATCCAAGACATTTACTTGAAAAAAGTAATGTTCCTGGTTCTTAATCAATTAATAATTACAAAAAAAGGATAGAAAGTTTATATCAGGCTTTTTTTTAAACTTGGAATTATTTTCAATTATGGAATTTGCAAAATTTCTTGTGCTAGAAATTTTTAATGAATTTCATGTTTCTTCTGTATCATAATGTTTTGAGTGACACATAACACTTTCCATACAATGTATTTTGTATAGATAGTGTTGTGCGTGGCACAGTGCATTCTATTGAAAATGTGCTATTTTTTTGGTAATAGGTTGTGTTGTGCGCGGCACAGAACATTACAATACAGAAAAAACAAGGAATTCATTAAAAATTTCAATCTCAAGAAATTATACAAATTCCATAATTGAAAATAATTCCAAGTTAAAATAATAGCCTGTTTTATATTGTCTGTGTTATGTAAAGCAAAGTAATTCACATATTTTATTGTGAAATAGATGACCCTTCAGCTTTCTACCTTTACTATTTAATTAAAAAGATATGTTACGAAACTGTTATGATTTGAACCCTAATGGCTTAGGATATAAGAATGAGTCTCTTTTTAATTCAAGTTTATCGTAAAGCGTAAAAGCTTTTGTAAAAAAAGGGAAAATCTCGGTTAAAATTTTCATTCATGTTAGGTGGATGAACTTAACCACATTTTTTTGGGTGAAGATCGTAAACATCTCTGCCTATTTTTCATAGCATCATTAACGAAATCACAAATATTTCTACCTCATGAATACTAAAGGATATGCATTTAAACATTCATATGATTCTTATGTACTTCATAAATCTTCAAAATTCAGGTAGAAAATAGAGTCACTAATTCATTTTTTCTAATTATCATAAAAATATATTACAATATTGAAAAGAAAGATTTTAAAATATGAAATTTTAAGCTTTGACATTGTAAACATCACCAAGAGTCCTAGATGAAAGTCTCTGACTGTCACGGCTTATACCCTATCTATTTAAGCCTCATATGGACATCATTTACTTGGTGTTCCAGGCAGTGATTTATTAATATGTCGGTGAAATTTCTTAGGTAAAATCCTGAAGGTGGCATACATTAAAATTATTTTTGAATTTTTAATGAGGATTTTAGAAATTTCTGGATTTTAGCACATTTGTCCATTATGATGAAATGTTATAAATAGATAGTTTGCAGTTGCTAAATAGAAGCTAATCTTTGACCAGTAGGTATTTGGCAACATGTTATTTGAAGCTAATCTGTGACCAGTAGGTATTTGGCAAAAAAATATTTGAAGCTAATCTGTGACCAATAGGTATTTGGCAAAACATCATTTGAAGCTAATCTGTGACTAGTATGTATTTATTAAAAGATTATTTGAAGCTAATCACAAGTGACCAGTAGGTATTTGGCAAAACCTTATTTGAAGCAATCTGCATTGGCAGATCCAGGGGGTTGGACCCCCCTTTTTTTTGGCCGATCAATGCATTTGAATAGGAACATACAGTTGGAACCCCCCTTTTGTCCTGGGTTGGGAACCCCCTTTTAAAATGGCTGGATCTGTCCTTGATCTGTGACCAACTGGTATTTGGCAACATGTTTATTTGAAGCTAATCTTTGACCAGTTGATATTTGGCAACATGTTTATTTGAAGGCAATCTGACCAGTTGGTAGTTGCCCATATCAAGGAGATTATATTAGATAACCTCCTTGCCCATATGAAACTAGAAGTTACTGTGACTTACTTGGTACGGTACTTTTTTTTATGAGGAAATTGATATTTGGTGATTGGCCTAATAAACTCACTTTGTTTTGACTTTTAAATTTTTTTTGGCTTGTCATGAGTTTTAGCTAAAGTTTCAACACTGATAATCCACAAATTTTGAGATTTATATGCTACCTAAGCTTTGTTGTGTCTTAGGTGTAGTCTGATATTGATGTCAATAAGAAGGGAGGTAAAGCTTTCTTGTGTCTTAGGTGTAGTCTGCTCATTGATGTCAATAAGAAGGGAGGTAAAGTTTGCTTGTCAGTTGATGATATTCTGTACTTAAAAAGTACCATGCTGTTATTGTCACCATGTATAATAATTACATCATAATCAAATTCAGTCACAGACAGGTTTTAAGTACAATTTGATTAAATATTATGTTAATTGTTTTTATAATCATTGTTTTTCAATTCAGCTAATTGTTTGCGTAATTAAAATTTATTCATGTCTTTGAACTTAGATGATTGCTATTGACATTAAGGACACAAGTCACCAAGTACGGAGCTGCAAGTGCATAAAATGTAAACAATTATTTTGATTCTAAAAAAAGTTGCGGAGGTCAGAAATTGTCATGTCATACACCTCAAACATTCTGAGTTACATCAGTGTTTTATTGAAATGATCTTGTTCCCTGTCGGTTTAATTTCAATATGGTGAACAGCCATGTACCTCCCTATATCAAATTCTATGTACTTGGTCCAATTTATCAGTGGGAAAATTAGAAATAGGGCATTGTGTGGGCTTAAACATCCTGAACTTACAATGTTTTATATTTGTTTCATTTCGTAAAGGTTACTTCTGTTACTGTGGATTCATTTTTTTTCTTTGGATACCAATTTTCGTGGATTTTGTGGGTAAAGGTGAACCACGAAATAAAATGTTTATGGAATGACAAATTTCCTATAGGCTTGTATGCAAACTTCGGCAAAACCACAAAATTGAATATCCAAGAATGTGTAATATATAAAAAAGAAGATGTGGTATGATTGCCAATGAGACAACTGTCCACAAAAGACCAAAATGACACAAACATTAACAATTGTAGGTCACCATACGGCCTTCAACAATGAGCAAAGCCCATACCGCATATAGTCAGCTATAAAAGGCCCTGATAAGACATTGTAAAACAATTCAAAAGAGAAAACTAACGGCCTTATTTATGTAAAAAAATGAATGAAAAACAAATATGTAACACATAAACAAACCACACCACTGATTTTACCGGGTTCCTGACTTGGGACAAGCACATACAGAAATAATGTGGTGGGGTTAAACATGTTAGCAGGATCCCAACCCTCCCCTAACCTGGGACAGTGGTATAACAGTACAACATAAGAACGAACTATAAAAATCACTTGAAAAAGGCTTAACTCATCAGATAGTCCGGGTACTTATACATCCCGACACAAAAGTTTAAGTAAGTTTTCCTTAATCCACAAAATGGTACATGTACCAACGAAATTAAGTAAATCTAGAAAAATAAAGTGGTCATGCATGTTACTTATGTATTTCTGCCTTTTGTGTGACCTACTTCGGTTTGACCTAATTGTAGCTTGGCTTAAAATCAAAGTTGGTCAACCTGACCAATATTTTATATTTTCTTACTTTTTTAAAAATTGCTTTTCTGTACCGACTTCAAATATAATCTTTCCATGTTGTCTTCTCCTGAATTAGCAGTTTTCTGCTTTGAAGTTGACATGAAAATTTAGTGTAGAAAAAACCAGTAGACTGTAAAATTATCTGTGTTATAAAACTTATACTGTTTAGAAGAGTATTTAAAGTTAACATAAAGATTTAATTGACCTAACAATTATAATACCAGTATGCTAAATCAGGTTTCTTTTTTTCACCTAGTTTTTCAAGGATTATTATTAAAGTGGCTTTAACTTGCTGAAGAATTTAGGACAACTAGAGAAGATTGTCTTGTTCTTTAACTCCTGAACAAATTTTGAAGCCCTAAGGAAGATTTCTAGCCTAAATCGTGTCTTATTTAAGTTATTACACAATTTTTAGTTTATGATGAATATATGAATAGTTATCAAGTTAAATGAAGCAACAATTTTAGATAAACTCCAGTTACTGCCAAATGTACTATTCTCTATGTGAGTGTAATATATACCAAACCTTATACATTATCTTGTTGTCTGGACTGTTAAGATGTTTTTTAATTACAATAGTAACAATCACTAAATAGGACCTGCTTTTTTTTAATACAAAATGTCAATGTAAATGATACTTCAATTTCAGTAACCATCTTTCAGTTTTGTATGTGAAAAAAAAATGTTTCATTTAGTTTATGACTAAGTGTCACTGTCTCGAAGATGCATTTGTATCAGGAGTGGGTGCTACTTCAATTTAGCTTATAGTTTTTATGCAGACTTGGTTCATTAAGCAATGTGGATGTACTGTTTCATGTTGGTCTAATGATTTTAATGAGGAACAAGTGTGAATTGCAAATTATTTTTTGGAAAACATTTTATGTAAAGAGCTTGGTCATTGTTATGTATTACGTTCCATTAAAAAATTCAAAAAAACATAAGCTGTTTTCAACCTAGAAAAAAACCTGTATCAAATATGAAACTGATAATCGTCCAGTCTAGAGACTTTGTCCCGCTGACAGATGACCTGATAGATAAATAGATTGGTGTTAGTGGACCGGTCAGTTTTAATACTGAACAGTGGTCAGTTCACAATAATGTTTTGTTAAATCTGGCCTGAGGGATGATATTTATACTTGGTGTTAAATACGTGTACCTTGCTACTGATAGTCTAAAGTATAATCGTATGTTTACAAAGCAAATCAGACGTTACGAATAACAACAGCCAGTTACGAATAACAACAGCCGTGTATTGAATAAATGAAATTATACATGGATAAAAATAATATAATTAAAATGTTTAGACTCATTTAAGAATATTTCACTATTCAGTAAAGTTCATGTTCTAGGCCGAATGAGAAGTGGTCAGATCTACATGTGACAAATTTTCAATGAATGAAACATTTGATTTACAGTGAGTGAAGTTCCAAAATTCCATTAAATTCTTATGTGCTGAAGTTTTCGATTCTACCATACATTTGACTGTTTTTTGAATGGCATGGAAGAGCTGTAAATAGTCTGCTAGCTATGTATGGAGTACTACCATCTTCTCTCACATGTGTGGGGTATTTGTAAATAAAGTTCTAAAGGGAATGTTTTTTTTAAACATAATAGATTATAACATGAGCTGTGGTTCACTTGTATGAATTTGTGGTCAGTGTTTTGGACTTTGTGACATATTGCATCAAACTTTCACTTGTCAAATGAAATAAAAAGACCTGAACCACAGAAAACTTGTACAGTTTTTGGTGATTTTAAGACTTTATCCTAAAATACTTGTAGCATGATCAATCATTTTACATAATTACGTCAAATATTACATTGATTTATGTTTTTTCGAAGTTTGTGTTCACTCGTACTTTTGATGAAATTGGGTGTTCTCTCATTTCACACAGGTTATTTGTGAAATTGACAGATAGTTTTCTTTTTTTGTTTACTGGATTTATTACAAATATTAAGGAAATGTGATGTATTAGAGAGAATGGATTCATTTTTAAGGAACTATTATCATGAAGAAGACCTCTATTTGGATCCCTTCGTAAGTATATGTTAATTTTTGGGATAAAAAATAAAGTTGCCAGATGGAGGTGTGACAAAGATGGATTATATTTAACGGAAATGAAATCAATCGAATCATTGATAGAATCTAAATGAACAGTTACTTTATGATTTTGTATGTCAAAGTCTTTTTTTTTGTCTCATGTATATTAAGTACAGCCTATGTAAAGTTTAATTTGTCTTAGTTCTGTACGATTCTGTGCAATTGTATGCAATAGGATGGTACATGTATATGAATGGCTCTTAAGTTAATATTCCTAGTCGTTTTTGTTTACAACCAGTGTTTCGACTTTTGTGTCCAGTGTATATGTTTCTTCACAGTTTGGCTTTGGTACCTTTCAATTTCTTTGATTTGTTTTGCTGATACTCTTGTTATTTGTTTTGGTTATAAGTATTTGCCTCATCATCAATGAATTGTACTTCAGAAGGTCTTTGCTCAATAGATTGTTTACAAGAATTAGTTGATATTAAATTTTGTTGTACAAGGTGAATTAAAATTAAATGAAACAATATGAATTGACAATAACAGACAGTTTAAATGCAATAAGATTCATATGATGTCTGGAAGTCGAAAAATTAAAAAATGTTACACAACTTATTGGAAAACCATGAATGATGGGAACTGACGTTGTTGGCTTAAAAATTAATTACTTCATTATGAGCATTATTCAATATTTTAATATGATTTAATCCCTACAAGTTATTTTCAATTGACACTTCAATATGTAATTAATTTTTCCAAATATAAGTCAATCTTATAAAAGTACAAACACAGATTTAGTCAAAGTACTGATGCACTTTCATTTTTCCTACATTTTTTAAAATGGTTAATGTATTCCTGCATCAAGCTGCGATTTCTAATAATTTGAGGGTAATTGCCGAAAATTAATGGTGTCATATGTCACTTCGACAATTTAACGGAAAAATGGTTTAGGTCACATCCATTACACCATAATTTCAGTATCCATTTAAAATTTAGTTTTATGGTAGTGAATTTTAAAAAGGAGGACCTATTTTTAAAATTCATTGAAATTTTATATGTCGCCGAAGAAACTGTGACCAAATGGTACATTTTTTATTGTCTGTTTAGATTTAGAGGGATATATGGGTTAAATATCATTTAAATTATCCCTATATAACCTTAGGAGGTCTTCTTTACTATAAGATTGATAGCCACAGCAGAATTATATATAACATATTTATTGACACAGTATAAAATATTGCGGTTATGAATTGATCACTTTCGACTGACTATTTAAATCATCAATAAAATAAAACTTTACCGTTATTCACAATTCTTGAGCTTGAGAACCTGCCCTTTTATTATACATGTGTGTTTGCGTAACTTTCTCTCTTTACTTTGACCGTGTTTAAATTGCCTGGAATTATATGTATATCTAAAACAAGTACCCCGGTACTGTATACATGTCTACAGATATAGAAGGATATTGCAATATCTTGATATAAGTAAGCCGTAATAAGTGTGAAAAAATTAAACCTAAAATGAAGACTTCGTTTACTTCGAACAACACAACAGATTACTTATGGTACTTACAGAAAGGATATTTTATAAACAAATATACCTGACAGTGTTAATTCTTAATTAGGTGTGAAAATAAAAAGTGACGTTGATTTTTGATATTGAAGCATGTACATAAGTATTTGACAGTGTTTGGATATATGTGGACAGCAAACAGTGAAAAAGATACAAGTCTTAATTAGGTGTTAAAACAAACAGTAAATATTTAGTAGATGTTTAAGGAACAGGGGTAGTTACATGAAGAGACACGACAACACGTCAAATCAGCGAAAGTTTTTAAAAGTCTCAGTTACGAGTATTGTTTAAATGTTTATAACGGGTAGTAAACTATAAACATAGATATCAAGAAAAAAATGGATGTATGTTCGGATTGTGAGTTTGAAGACTAAATAATGGGGCATGCTATACAGAAAGTTACAGTAAGTTCTATAAATCTTTTCTGTGTTTTCTGTAGCCAATACGTAAAACTTTTTTAATGTTGATATATTGAAATGCTTCATTTAGGGATAAAATAAGAAAAGGAGGATCAGATTTTCGAATGAGGTTATAATATTTTTTAAAAACAACCATCATATAGATCTCATGCAAGATTGAAAATAAGGACAATTTTTTAATGACATAATCTTTTGTAAAAATTTATTCTTTGGTGGGTTTTTTCATATTATGATTTAAATGAATAATATTTATTGTGACCAGTATTCTGCAAGCATGCAGTTTGGTTTGGATTATTTGTCAATCTTTTTTTTTTTTTGGTTTCCTATATATGTGACTTTTATAATGGTTTCAAAAACCAATGATTTAAAATTTGTCAATATCTTGCTTAATGGTTTATTGTGCAATAGTCTCGGATGAATCACAAAAGTTTTTTGAAATTGGACTATTTCTTCATTAAATGAATAATGTACTCATTAAAAGTAAAGCAATTGAAATTCACCTTTTTAAATAGAAAATAGACATATCAGAAATGTACCTGTAAAATTTGGAATGGAAATGGAGAATGTGTCAAAGAGACAACAACCCGACCATAGAGCAGACAACAGCCGAAGGCCACCAATGTTCATTTTGTACTTGTTTATATCATGATGCACTCAAATAAGCCACTCATTCTTCAGTTTATATATGACAAAATCTGCAAAATCTGAACATTTTGTATTATTATATTTTAGCCTGAAGAGTGACAAGGATAGAATAACTTAATCAGTGTGACATCAAATTTTCAATGTTATAATGTGGTACTAATGTCCCTGTACTGAATGCTCTCGACATGCATTATTATATAATGTTACAATCTAAATAGGTATCAACAATTGTATTTGATATGAATAACAAAGAATGATTAGATTTGGTTTATTTATAGCCTATGAATGATATTTACGTCTAAACAATTGTGTTTTATAACTGGAAATCAAGTACACATCTTTTTTTTTTAAATACCTGTCAGAGGTGTGACAATTGAGGGAGGTGAAATTGCAGGATTGTTTTTAATCTTCCTACGCAGAATTTTTTCCATAATTTACAAACTAAGATTAAGAATTTTAGACCCTTGTAAATCAGAAAAAAATTTAGACGAAAAAAGTTTCTTCATTAAAACAATGATGGCTTATTATAATAAAATTAAATGATAAACATTAGGCAGTTATCTCCCTTTAATTAATTTAAGGGAAGATAGTAATTATGTTGACCTTGAATGACCCAGAAGAAAACCTGGACAGTTGTGAATCCAGGATAAGTCACAGAAGTCCCAAAAATAATCACATGTGTCTCCATCGAATTATGCATACTATGCATAATTCGATGGAGACACATGTGATTATTTTTGGGACTAGTATGCATAATTCGATGGAGACGCATGTGATTATTTTTGGGACTTTTTTTGACACTGCATAGGCAGATCAAGGGGACAGGGGGCCTTTCGTGGGGAAAATTTGGTTGATTATATAGGAAATCACTGAAGCATGATTTGAGTGGGCCCCCTTAGGTCAGTCAGCAGGCCTCCCCTTATGAAAAGTTCTTGATCCGCCACTGTTATGTGATCTTTAGCTATAAAATCATCCCATAAAACTTTCATCTTACTCTGATCAGCAGTTTCTATTATGATTTCTGGAATTACCCCTTCCTCCACCTTTTGAGAATCCTGGGTCTTCCCTGGTTATAGTCTAAGGAGTTGGTTGCAGTTAAGACTGGTGAAATAAGTTGGCACACTATACCTTTTGAAAGTACATTTTGTAAAAGCTTTAAAGACCTACATAATTCAGTTTACTTATATAATAGACAGGGAGGGGTGTAGTAAATGTCAAATTCCTGTATGCTATTTGTTATTTCTCAAACACCTTTTTTAATCAAGTTGAAATGATGGCAGGTTAAAAAAAGAAATTCGGTTAAACGGTTCAAGCAATAGAAGTGAGACATTTTTGTTCAACGCTTTAAATGAATTAATAAATAACGTTTTAAATCGATTTTAATAAAATTGACACCTTTATTTTAGGATTTACACAAATAACTGTATATACCTGTAAATTGTGAATTAACCAACTTGTAGAATTGATTGACTCAATTTAGGTGTAATTTGTTTCAGTTTATATTGATTAGATATAGTTAATATTTGTATAACTGTAGTAACAGACATTTAAGTCTGTCTTAGTCAAGTTGTTTTTTATTAATTTTAACTTATGGAGCATTTCTTATGAAATATTAATAACTCCTTTACCCTTTCAGAAACATTGTATCATAAAATCCATTTAAATGAATGAATGTCAAAATGTTTGATTTCAGTTAATTTTTTGAACACCTTCATATTGATGAATTAACCAAAGTTTGATGCCCCCCCCCCCTTTTCCTGTATAATCTAAACCATAATTTTCATGTTCATGATGTTGAGAATATTAAGGACACCTGAACGTGGGAATCCTTGACTAACAGATAAATTCAAATTCTCATGTTGTTTGATCAACTCCCAAAACATTTTTTCCTTAGAACCAATGATTGCAAATATCGAACAATATTATGCATATTTAACCTATATTAGTAGGTGTCTTTGATATTTTTATTGGTTATATGGTATTTTTAAAGATGTTACTAGACAAATGGACCATTTATAAAACACCTGTGGAATTTGTTCCCATTCATTACAACCCTGGTATATCAATCGCTTTGCTTGATAAATAAAAGTTTTTTGTACTATTAATTTTGAAAAGTTTTCGTCTTGCATGTAAACTTTCCAATTAATAAATTTGGTTAACAGCTTTAATTGGTCTTTGTAATTTATGCAAATTTTTGTAAATTTATGCCAAAGTCGTTAAATGTGTGATGTTATTCAAGAAACGGTTGTGGAGGTCTTTGATAATGGTTTCATTTATTGCCCAAAAAAATTTATGAAAGAAAAGGAATATAGAAAAAAGTGTTTTAATATGAAATAAATCAAATCCTAGGAATACTTCACCATTTCATCATTGATGTGAGAAGTGATTTGTATGCATGTGCAGAACGTGTAACTAAGGATTCCTAACCTATAAACATTGCTGCACTATTAGAGAACCTTCACAAGTGTTTAGCAGTTCGTCTGATTGGACACTTTAACTTTTTCTCAAAGATGTTGTTTTTCGGATAAGTTCTGCATTCTTAAATTTAGATACCAATCGAACATCACTGAAGAGTTTTTACCATAGTTTTATTGGTCATTGTAACTTTCTTGGATTCTAATAACTGACAGGACACCAACTTGTTTCGTGTGACTTATTTTGAAAAGATTGTTACATTTGAAATGCATTTGATCTTTCATTGGATTTTTGTTTGACTGATATGTTTTATGATTAGATACCAGTGTGACAGACTTAATACTGATTATTTTAGTACTTGTCTTGGATTATCTTAAATATTTGAATTTGGAGGAATACTCACAAATTATCACTTGTTTGTCTTAAACAGTTGTCACTGTAGGAGTTGACTACAGCAGTTGAGGCAGGTGTAAGTGGAATATGTATTTTATCTATAAATGCAAAAGTAGCATAATATTTTTTATTGTAAAAAAAAAACGTTTGAAGGGAGAGAGAAATCTATATGTAAAATGCTATTTTAAAGTTTACTGTTTATAATGCCTCCATTGACCATTTGCATTGCACTTAGACTCTAAATTTACCAAATATAAAAAGTGGATTCTACATTTACATGGAAGATGTGTAAATTGATTATGAGTTATATTTTAAAAAAATTGTCTGTGAAGTTATGCACTGATCATTAAAAATGTAAGACTTCTTTGATGTTCAATTTAAAAAAAAAAGTTGTACACTTTGATAATCATCAGAAAAACTTACAAGCTGATAAATGCATTTAAATTTTAAATGGTTTGAATATATTTTTTGAAAGTATAAAAACAGTTATGTATAAGACAAGATAGGGATGAAAAGAATTAAAAAACGGTGTCAAATCTATCTGCATTATCCATGGCCATTGATATTGGACAATAAATTGTAGAAATGTTATATTTTATCTTCTTAAAAGATTAGTTGCAAAAAAATAGATCAAATTCAAACAATATTTGAGATAAAAACTATAAACATTAGACTATTATGCTACACCATTTCAAAACAAAATTTTGGACCGCATTCAGCTAAGGACACCTGTAATTTTGCTTATCTAATTGTTACCTGTTAACTTTAAAATCTCATTATATGTAGGTAAAGGTAGACAAACAAACTCTTCCTTTTATCTCTGGCCAGGTTTCAAAGGTATATAAATTTTAAGTCAATATTTAACGATTTTATTACCATATCTATAACTGATGTCAATTCCTGTCAATATTTCTATTACCTACTCATTATTATAATTATGATTGTAGACACATTAATTGCACCTTCTGCATTTTGAAGTGCAACTTAAAATTCAAGTAATAAATTTTATTTTAATTAACTTCATTAATAAATGTCTAGTCACAAATTTGCAATTATGATTATGGTCCTTTATGTATTTATAATATAACAACCAACCTTAACTGGTATTTCCATATTAAGCAGCATTAATTTTACAGCGCTATATTTTTTAGTTTGGATATTCAGGAAGTTGGGATTTTATGTGAAAATTTATTCCATGTTTTGACAAGAGGCTCCTATTTTCAAGATTTCCTGCTGGACTCAATCATTTGGCTCATATGATCTACCAATAATTTACTTTAACATGTTAAAACGAACATGACTTTAATATTGATAAGTACTTTTATGGCAATTAAGTGAAGGTTCCTAGAACATTTACTTTCAAAATAAAAAATATGATTTATGATAATGATCATTATGATTGTAAGTAGAATTAGAATTTTAAAGTAAGATTTATATATTCAAAATCAGCCTTCCCACTCAAGAAAAGGATATTTCAAAATGTAAATGTACAGATACTAAATCTTGGAATATATAAATGAAAATAAAGAATAAGCCTACGACAGCTAGGTTTTACAAATGTAAGAAATAGGTACATGTAATGGTAGTGCAGACTTGCTATTTAAGGTTCTTGTACAGTACACAAAACCATCGTTAGTTTGTCAAGTCATGATTCTGAAACTTTCATGGTGCATTTGAAGTACATAGACTTCTTATTGGTACTTATTAGTATGTGAAGTCATTATTCCACTACTGTCAAAGCTATATTAACATGCATATGCTGAATTTTATACAATTAAAAAAAATGCCACTTTTTGTCGAGCCTGCAATCTCTATTGCAGAAAGTAGTGAAGATAGAAGTTTTTTATAACCTTGACTGGCTATACAGCCCTTGCATGGTCAGTAATTAGTAACAATAGTGACATGAACACATATGTGATAGCTGACCACATCACATGTGTCACTAGACATGTAATAACCAACCACTAATAGATTCAAGTGCACACTATAGACAAATTATGGTTAATGGTCAGTTTGATGGGAAATTTAGTGACAATTTTATGACATGTCAAACATATATATGTTATTAATTACAATGAGGTTGAGATTATTGACATAATTATGACAGAATACACAAGTCAAACTCATTCTTGTGACAGTTTTACAAGTTTTATCAGAATTATTATACCAAAACTGCAACTATATCTGGTTTTAACAACCCCAAATAGAATCTTAATAGAAGCCTTTTTGACTACTATAGAGGGTGTTAAACGACCTTGATCAAGGTGTAACATGGTTGGTCATTTGTTTTTATGGAATATGTGTTCTAATTTTACTTTCATTATTTTTTGTCTCACAGTGATAAAGTTCCAAGAGGGAGACTTACAGTGCTGTTTTCATATTTATTCCCCATTTATGGGCATTATGTTTTCTGGTCTGTGCATCTGCCTGTTCCTTTGTTTTTCCGTTCTTTCGCTCGTTCGTTCGTTCGTTCGTTTGTCTATTTGTTTATCCATCTGTCGACCCGCTTCATGTCAAAGTTTTTGGTCAAGGTAGTTTTTGATAAAGTTGAAGTCCAATCAACTTGAATGCATGTTTCCTATGATATGATCTTTCTAATTTTTATGCCAAATTAGAGATTTTACCCAATTTTCACTGTCCACTGAACATAGAAAATGATAGTGTGAATGGGGCATTCGTATACTCAGGGTACACACTCTTGTTATGTTGTCTTCTGAATAGGTAGATGTTAATATTTAGATCACTAATGCAAAGCCAATGATATTTTTGGTATGCAGCTATATAAGCATTGGCAATCCTCATTACCATGCTTAGGACCCATCACTCAGTTTTAATCTCATTGACATGTATTCCACATCTCCTTATATAATATTCATATATATGACTTTGTTGCTTGGATCACTTTAGGAAAGGGGATGAAACTCATGAAAATACATAGCAACTAAAGTGTATACCAAAATTTTTTAAATTTAAAAAAAAAAAGCTTTTTTGTCTGTTTTAAAATAAGTGCTAATGGATTATGTATGGTCAAAATCCAACTTTTTGATTTAGAGTTGTCTTTCCTGTTCTTAACCGAAATTCAAAAGAAACATTAAGATTATGAGAAATAATGTTTGTGGTTTATGACATGTTATGGCAAAATGACAAAATACTCCTGATTCTGAATGAATGACCACTTTTTGACAACCAACCCAGATGGCAGGTAATGTTACCTGTCACAGAAGTAGGTCATCAATTTTACGATTATTTAGGATGGGTATTGGGTCACATCTTTATGACATTTAAAATCAGATAGTTAGAATAATTGTGGTCGTGAAAGATAAGCATTAAATTTTTTAATACACATCTTCAAATTTCACAATCCTGAAAGAAAATAAGGGATAAAAGGTAAAATAGAAGACGGATTGTCAAGTGTTTTCTGTTTATTTCAAAAGAAAGTTTTAATGGTGAATAAGCTAACATGTGGTATCTTTCATTCTTACTCGCTAAATAATAATATTCACATGAAGATAGGGATTGGATAAAAAGATAGTTAATGTCCAATAGATTTTCATTTCATTTGGCTATAAAACATAGAATAAAGTCCATCTATTCACTACAACTAAAGTTAAGCAATATGGCTATATATATTAAGGGTAGATTGCAAAAGGTTGTGTGAACATTTACGATGTTTTGCCACTCAGATTCCAAACTCATACTACCAACACACAGTTTCTATATCAACAGATTAAGTACTTTTAACAGTAAATCTCATTTACAGCAAGCATTTTTATACAAAATTTGCATTTCATTAATAATATTTTATTCCCTCTGTAATAAGAATATTATAGAGCTAAGTGATTTTTCTAATCCAGTACTTTTCTATGACGTACAACTCATCTTATTCTAAAGTTCACTGACAAGTGCCTGGAACAGTTTACATCAGAACGTGTTGATATAATTGTGAACTCCACGTTCACGTCCTTTTTATGAATAGAGATTATATAAGTTTGTCTATAGATTTAACACAAGTGCTTTTACATATTAATCTTTGTCTTAATGAGTTTTGTAAAAGCCTTTAAAGTACAGTCAATATTGGATTGTCTCTTACAGTATCTCAACATCATAAAAGACTCTTACAATTTAGTTCAGAAATGTTTTATGCTGAAATGCACACCCACTTTGTAAATACTTTTTGTACTCATGATAATTGCCGAATATGTGATATCTTAGTGCAAGATTCAATTATATACAAGTGACTGTTTATTTAGAACTGGAACTATACAGTTGATATCTTTATATAGAGAGAGCCACTCTCTATAGAAGTCTTCTGTACTCTGTAAGCATGCATGTACTAATTTGCCACTGGGTGTGTAGCAAACAACTATCAATCTCTTAAATTTTTGATATGAAAGAAGGAAAAAAAAGAAAGAAAAAGAATCGACATTCAGCCCTTTCAAGATCTATCAATTATTTATTTTAAAAGTTTATAGTGGGGTTCTTTAACAATTTGAACCATATTTTTAACAAGATTGCTCTAAGCTGGACTTCTTTATAGTAAATCATTGATAACTTTAACTTTTACAGTCCTAGTACATCTATCAATAGTCCTCAGTGTATATTTACTTTGCCAATATTTCTCATGACGTCAATGCTTCTATCATATCAGACTTAAAGAAATCGTAAAACATGTAATCTTATTATCCTGTCTATCTACCAACCATTAAAGGACAATAGACATAGGTACTTCATATCAGTCGTGATTGTCCTCTTATATTTGATGAAAGAAAAATCGGTTAATAATCTTCATTGATGAGCCTGTTAATGTTGATATATAGAATGATTTGTCCCTAGCTACAAGAAAACTGACCTGACGTTCATGGTTATATTGCAAAAGAAAGAAAAAAGAATTCTCTTTAATTGTTGCGTAACATTTAATTCTGTTTAATTGAGAAGTGGTTTTGCACTTTCCTGTTGTGCATAACAAAAAATGACACGGGTTATGTTCTTCTCATATATGTTATGATGGTATGATACTAAACCCCTTACGGGAACGATTGTGTCTGATGTTCATATGATGAAATCATAATTTTTCAGTCAGTTTAATTGAAGTCTGGAGCTGGCATGTCAGTTAACTGCTAGTAGTCTGTTGTTATTTATGTATTATTGTCATTTTGTTTATTTTCTTTGGTTACATCTTCTGACATCAGACTCGGACTTCTCTTGAACTGAATTTTAATGTGCGTATTGTTATGCTTTTACTTTTCTACACTGGTTAGAGGTATAGGGGGAGGGTTGAGATCTCAAACATGTTTAACCCCGCCGCATTTTTGCGCCTGTCCCAAGTCAGGAGCCTCTGGCCTTTGTTAGTCTTGTATTATTTAAATTTTAGTTTCTTGTGTACAATTTGGAAATTAGTATGGCGTTCATTATCACTGAACTAGTATATATTTGTTTAGGGGCCAGCTGAAGGACGCCTCCGGGTGCGGGAATTTCTCGCTACATTGAAGACCTGTTGGTGACCTTCTGCTGTTGTGTTTTTTTATTTTGGTCGGGTTGTTGTCTCTTTGACACATTCCCTATTTCCATTCTCAATTTTATTGGAATTTTTGCCACTGGTTGATATTTTTAGTTTGTGGACTTTAGTTAAGAACAAGGTTTTGTATTGTACAAAGCAATTATTTCTTGACTTGGGAAAATATATTTATATATAGCATTATATTATGGTGCGGAAATCCTTGCATGTAGAACAAAGTCCATAGAATTGTATTATGTTCTTAGCCTGGGAAAGTCGTATTTAACTTTCACAGGGGGAGGAAACGTCTTGTATTGAGCCCATGTAACTTCCAAATATAATATAATGTTTAATCAAACTTTATCATAAGATCGTAATCGTAAGATTAATAAAGAGAGAGATGATTTAAACATCGGAATTAAATAAACTTTATTGTTCTAATCTTTGTTGATAGTACTTTTCTTCATATATCGAGGGCCACTTAATAAAAACATGGTTTTTGTGTTAAGTCTGTTTAAATATTTTCTCACGAACTTATCAAGACTATGTCAAGGATGGTATTATAGGTGTCTAAAAAAAGACACCTACCATTATATACTTTTATATACAAAATCCATTTACGAGTTTGTAAAAAAGGATATTTTCATAGTAAAGTTACAATGGTTTTTAAATTAGAAAAATTCCTTGATTAAATTATTTTAACATATCTTATAGTAAAAATACAGGTGAAATTAGAGTTTGATTCACCAAGATTGTCACGCCATACCAATCCTAAGACATATCTTTACACGTTCACTCATCCCATACATCACTCTTCAATATAGGAGGTAAGAAATTTGTAAACAAATTACAAAAATTAATCACAATTTATCTGGTAAGTCCAGCATTATATGTTGACATTTTAACCTGTCCTATTTTGATTAGATAAAAAACATTTTATCAGATAGATTTTCCCGGAACTAAGGGATGTAATTGTTGACCGACAGTAACTTCATGGTTGTTTTTTATACTTGTATCCCAGAGCCTAATTGAAAATTCCTATAGGCATGTTTAATTGTATACGAAAAGTTTGTTTAGGGTACATTAGTGCAGAGTAATAGAGTTGGTTAGGAGAATTTGACACAGGACAGAGTCTGGTTCAGTACTTTAACCTGAGAACTGTTAAACTTTTCCATATTGGGATTTGTTTTGAAAGCTGAAAGTGACTTAATTTATAGGCTTAAGTTAGCTGTGTTTTTGTTTATAAAGATTCATGTGCTTTCTGGATTATAGAAGATAAAAATATATCAGCATTGAAAATACATGCATTTATGTTTCCAAGAGTGTTTGCTGTAAAACTGTTTGCCAGTGACGAAAAAATCAACGGTATTTATATGTTTGTGTTTTTTATCATTGCAGGTTCAAAGGATACCTGAGTATGACAAGTACTTAAATGATCTTCTTGATGAAACAGATCCAAACCATCAAGACTATGAGGAACTCAGCCGAGCTACCTCAAGAGTCCAAAATGTAAGTCTTATTCACCTTTTTTATCAACCAAAAAGGTTTGAACAATGCTTTGGATTTTCAAATATTTAGCATTGGGCGTCACTACAGAGACATTGATTGTTACGCACTGCATATCTGGTGCAGTATTATTGGTACCATGAGTTTTATTTTTGAATTAAATTTTTAAAAATGTATGCAGGACTCTGGCATAAATTTTGGTTGCATGGTAAACTGAAAATCACTCTTATGGGACTTCATTTCTGGAAAATCCTTATTTCAAACACATGTTATATACTGTAATGTTAAATTATGGTCTTTTATGCATTGAATTTTAAAAGATAGTTTGTGTCACCAATTTGTTTTATATATAAGGCAGACATGATGAAACCTTCCTTGGCTTAGACCAGGATGTTTTATTGAAGTCAACTCAGTACAACCATTGAGTCTTTATTGTTTTGATCCTCCTCATAATTTTATTATTATGTCTCCAAACCTATCTCCTGATAATTGATATTATGCAAATGAGTCATTATCTGTTTTTCAATTAACATTCTTTTTCCCTATTATACAATGCCGTCTTTCATACTCTGTACCCTATATATTTAATATACAAAAGTAAAAGATATTTAGTTAAGTTTTGTGTAATACAAGTCGGTTTCTTTGTTATAAGTTCTCATTTTACCAATTTAGGGAACGTTTACCACACAGCTGTTATATTTCTATTTACTTTATAAGAAATCTATTAAAGACATTCAAGTAGGGTCATTATGACCATAAATAGGCAGAAGTTTATTCATTTCCTCACGGAACAATCAGATATTTTTTGTAAATTGATTTTAGTACACAAGAAACCTTTTGTTTATTATGACCAATAATATGCTTTACAGTGATTCAGTTTTGAAGGCATCAAGTTTCTGGTCTTGGGACTTTTCCTGTACCTTTGCTCCATATTTGCTTGGGATCTGATAAATACACCCTATGTTTCACAGGCTTCAAATCCTAGATATGGTCTATAAGGGAGACTGTTATCTAATGGATAAAATAGGATTGAATAACAACATACTTAATGCTTTCACTGAACATGACTCTAACAGCGTTCTGAAACATTTCTAAATGAGGAAATTTCTTATTTTTAAGTTTTTAAGGAATCATTTATCTTGAATTTTAACTTATCTTCAATAATGAAATGAAATGGACAGCTCATTTTGAAGACACGTTTAAATTGACCACGTTTTTATTTTTCGGTCTTGTTTGTCACACTTCAAGTTTACTGCTCTTCTATCCACAGTCATTGGTCTAAAAAGGAAAGTTCATAAAGATTATGGTCATTTATATCTTATATTGTATTTATCTCAGGAGACACTAAAAGGGCAAAGCTTAGTTCATTATAAAACTTTTAAAAAACTAGTCACGTGTAAAAAAATAAAGATAATAAGTTGTGTAGTCCTTGGTCAGGTTTGTCCTTATTTCATTAATACTCTTGGAACTTTAATCCCTACAAGGAGGTCAATAATTGCGAGAAAATTTTTTTAATCCATATTTAAATTCTCATGTTTAAAATATTAGGTCTGTGTTCAGGATATACTATGGTATCTATGTACACTAAAATGTACCTTTAATAATGTGTATACAAATATGCTTATATGACATATCCATATTCAGTCAATTAAATACAAATTAATTAAAGGAAGATATTATTAATATAATAATTTGGCATGCACAATATAATATTCTACATAGTGGGTCATATCAATGAGCTCTCCAAGGGGGTAATATATATAAAACAATAACGTCGCTGAATCACCGAATTACAATTCTGTAACTATCGGCAAGCATCACTAAAATCGTCCGTGTTGAACATATTCATATGGATGTCATGGTCACATGATTTTGAAAGGCAGGGTATGATATTTATTGATCTATTCATAAAGTATTCATAAAAAATGTCTTTTGGTGTCATTATACACCTTATATTGACTTCAAAACAGATTTTAATGATCTTAAGCTGTAGAATTGTTAAAATATAAGTCTTATAAATATAAAGTTTTTTATGTTGTCGACATGGGGTGGTCTTATTTATAATGTCAATGAAATGAGATTGATGACCTTTTCCCCTGATTTATTGAAATATTATCAGAAAGTTTAGCTTATGTAATGGATACTTTAATATAAACTATACACCTACTTGCTGTAATTACTAGTGTAAATGGATTATATAAAATAGTCATTTTATTACAAAGAAGATGAATCTGAAGTTTTTGTTTTTTATTTTTTTCAACATTTTTTTGCGGTGGAGGCTCAGTTTATTAACTTATATGTACTTAGCTTCCAAACTTGAAATTTCTTGGAAGGATATCAATTATAAAAAATAATAGATTGAATATTGCTTTGAAAGGTCAAGGTCAAGGTGACAAACTATATTCATATCCAACTTAGAATTTTGACTGCCTTGAAAAGTAGCAATGATTCCTTTTATTATTTTTGCCAATCCATCACTGTAAAATGGTGTTAGGAGTTTCATTCTGAAATGTCAAGTACTCAACCTTCAATCTCAAAAAGGTTAAATTCACAACTTCAGTGTCAAGGTCACAAACTAAGTTCAACTTAACATAACCCATATCCAAGGTAGAGTCATTATATCAAGAGGAGAATATTTTAATGTCTTTAAAGATACTTGGTATGATTTATCCACCATTAGAAGATGGTCATAAATTTCTTTTTAATGTTGACACCTACAAGGTCTACATTACAAACAAAAATAAGTCACATTTATAATATGTTTGTTAGTTAAATGCAGACTGACAGACGGTAGCTTATGGTTTGTTCTGTGCCTTCAGTGTGATAAATACAAGTTGATAGATGATAGCTAGAGCAAGCAGGTTGTATAGTTCTTCAAACAACTGTTTGAAAATCAAAATTAAATCTATCAGCCGCTGGTCATCAAATAAGATAGTTGTCCAAACAACTGTTGGACATCAAGGTTGTTCTTAATGTTCTTAATATTTCTATTGATAAACAATACATACACATATGAATTTTGGCAAATTATATTAATATTAGCAAAAGGGTGGTCTTATTAAGATTCTTCTGAATAAATCCCCAGAGTGTGGCAATATTTTGACGGGTGATTGTCACACCATACCAGTTAATCCTGATCAGCACTATACTTAACAGATTAAAGTCTTACATACTAATGTTTAACAGATTAGTAAAACACAAGGCTGTCATAATAAGTGATCAAATCCCATTCATTTTACATCACCAGACCTTAATGTGCCGAGTCATGGTTAGTTGATACTTGTCCAATCTGAAGTGTGTCTTACTGAGGTCAACAATACAGTATCACTGAGAAATTCTTCTAGTTTTTAGCAGAGTCACAGTTTATTGATAAATATTTGTAATCTTTCTGTTATATTTTAACACTGATCAGCATTTACAATATTTTTGTATGACAACTTGGTCAGATTGTCAATTTTACTCAAAACTCCTTGACAATTTTGACTTTCTAATTCATAAAGTTTTTGTCTTGCCTATAACAAAGTCTTTCTAGGCAACTATACATAGAGATGACAGCATAAACAATTTGCAAAGTGCGGTCAACTTCATTGTTTCACCTTGCAGAACACACATTGGAATGGTCCTCAGGTTTTTCCTGATAAGACCTTGTCACTCATTTATTGTGATCTGATCTTGACATCCTTTTCATATTCCAGTACTATCATAAATTATTCAGAACTATTCATGATAGGTCAATGATATTTGGTATGCATGTTTGCCATAAGAAGTTTAATATATATGTCCATCTGTCACCTTTGAAGTATCCTTGCAACAACTTTGTGGGTTTTGTGGGTTGACAGATTCCCCATTTCCATTCTCAATTTTATTATAGTTGGTGGCCTGCTTCAAGGCAAAGTTTTTATCCCTATTGAACATGTCCTAATTTCTAGTTGGATGATTATTGCAGCCTTCATCCTCATCTTGTCCCATTAACCTAATGAACTTATCGTTGATAAGTTGTTTTTCTAAAATATTTATGAAATATTTGCCAATGGATGTTCTGCAAACAACAAACATCTATTAAACAGAAATGATTATAATTTATTATAACAGCAGACAGGCTATTTTTTGTGTCAGTCATGCTAATGCTTACTTACTGACTTTTGACCTTTGCATTCCATTGAATTTTTTCATTGTTTGTTACTGGTTTTTGTCTCTTGACTTCATTCTGCATCATTATTTATTATAAACATTACTGTGAATTTAGTGATTTGGTCCAATGGTATGCATGGCCTATATCAACGTACATACACAATCATATCAATTGTAATAAAATGTATTTATAACTTACTCTGAAAATAGTTGGATTTTAGGGACAATTGTATTTTATTGTCAGAAGTAGCATTCAATTCCACAAGATAAAAAAAGCTGCATGGTTAAACATTTTTTTATGACACTGCATGGAAGCCATAGAAAATGAATATTATCTTGCAGGCCTTTTATGTTACTGACAACTAGTACCTTATTTCTGGTCCACAGATCAAATCATTCTAGCAAACTATGTATAGTTTTATTACTCAAATCAATAGCAATAAATGCAACAACGCATTTTTTTAGTGTTTTTAAAACATCGTCATAAAATATGTTTCCTTGCAAGTTTTTATTTCTTATTTATGAAAAATAACTTACGATGACACAGGTGACCTCTAAAGTTATTATGATTTATGCAACATAAATTTTTAGCGGAACCCATAACAAATTTGGACAATTAGAGATGTATTTTGGTTAAGTAATGTTTATTTCTCTTTCACACTTATTTGCATCTTATTTTAAAAAGCATTTGTATTGAAAAGGAAGATCGAATCAGAATTGAATGATTTTAAAATTTGAAAAATGAGTGAACATCTTCCCGTATTTTTTTCTAGATGGTAAAGGAGCATGAGGATGAACTTGGAACGTCAGAAAATCAAACAAAAATGGATAGTATTCAGCTACGATTCCCAAATGATAACTTACAACTTGATGATAATCAGCAGGTAAGTGTTAAAGTAGTTAAGTCTGGTGTGAAAAATTAGGGTATATTTGAAAGGGACAGCTAGAGTTGTTGTAAAGTGTTCCTGTTACAATCAAATTGAGGATGGATGTTAAACAGGTTGCCTTATAGTGGGGATTACAGATCCTTTTATTAATTTTTGTTGACGTTGGTGTAACTCAATTTTTTGTTTTTTCTTGATATTGTTTTGTGGAATTTTGTGTCTTTTTGTTTTGTCTTTTTAGTCTTTGTTTTGTCAGGGTTTTTTCGCATGATTTTTATATTGCCTCATTTTTTTTCTTCTTTCTATTTTTCTATGTTCCATCAGAAAGGAAGGAGTCTATACACCATGATTTTAGCACAAGGTTATAAAACCTAATTGGTCCGAGACCACAATTGTCGTCCCTTGATTTTCGTTGTTCACGAATATAGTCCCTAGTGTTAACAGTGGGTTACTTGCCATTACTTTTTATACCTTTTCCAAATTTATTTCTCCATGTTTAATGCCTCAAATTGTAAGAAGGGGGGTGAAATTACACTGTAAAAAAATTAGGGTCCAGAATTTTAAAGGAAAGTAGTGATTTGGTCCAGGTGAAAAAGGTTGAAAAATAGCACTTCGGAAGCTGTCAAAAGATTTCAAGACGCCCTAAAGATAAAATTGTCCATATTTTGAGTTAGAGATGATGAAGTTTGCTATAATTTTGATATAATTTGTTCCAAAAGTAGTACAACACACTGTAAAAGTTTCATTGAGAAAGCGCAGGTGGGATTTTTTTAATTTTCATTTATGTTCTTAAAGAAATGCACTACAAATTAATTGTGTTCTCGGACCAATTGTGCTTGTATTTATGCAAGCTGGCTGTCAGTTACAGTTTTTGAGTTTTAAGAACCAAATAATGATCATAAATTTTAGATGCCAAAAAAAATTAACATTCATGTACTTTCTCTTTAATAGTATAGTTTGTTTATATGGGCAATTAACAAGCACTTTATCTTGACATTTCCTAAAAGTTGTTTTTTTAATTTTAAAAAGTGCATAGTATTTTGTGTGTGGAGTTAACCTTACCTGACCATTTTTTTTAAGAGAACCTTTAATAGGTAAATAACAGATCTTTTGTCAAAAGAAGAAATTCTGCAACAATCCCCTGAACAACTTATTATGAGACATAGTTTATATTTTTTTAGTAGATATTAGATAATAGAAGTTGATGTGGATGTGTCTTAAACTAGGATAATGTGTTATATGAATCAATTAAAATATAAGATCAGATATTCTGTGGAAGGGTGACAATATCTTGCCATTGTACTGTTTAGTCATTATTGTTTACCTTTTTTTGGAATAGTTAAAAAAAAATAATGAAGTTTATAGGCAAATTTTTCCTGTAATTGTTTTTCATCATAGAATAGCAACTGATTTTAGTATGATCACCTTCTTGACTTTGATGGTTTGACTTTAGAATATTTCTTTCCACTCATTAGTTTACTATGATCCATTTGTATAGTATTGAACGGTTCTCAGGAAAGTTAATGTTTTGATCCGATTTACTCATTCATCAATAAGATATTTATAGTAATAAATAGAAGATTTTGTACGTGTATAACTTTGACAGACATTTATAAATGTTTGGTTTTAGTTGTTTTGATAATTTCTGTATATGGTACTGTTTGGAATATACTATTTCAATCAAATTGCCTCTACCAAATCTGAAACCATTCATGCTTTTTGTGGTAAGAAAAACACACTTTTTGATAATTTATTGTAAGGTACTGTAATAATTATAAGCGTAGGAAATCATATGAGAGACCTCTCTTACATATCTACCGGCTCTTTCATATCTACCATACAGTCACTTACTGTTGGATGATACTTTTGAATTGTGTTACATATTACAATGGAAGTATAAATAAATGATTTGAAATTTGGTCTTTACCTTTGTTAAATGATAAGTTGAAATGACGTGCAAGCATATTTCAGATTTGCCAGTAACTTCCTTATGAACATTTTTAACTTTAAATTTTTATCATATTCAGTAAGCGTAGATTTTTTCGTCAATTTTTTTTCAACTTCTGTATTATTTGGAATTTCATTGAGTAATGTACTAGATATAAGTGTTTACATATATATATAATTGTTTGATAATTGTTTGATGATACTTTGATTTTTTTCTATACCCACTGAGTATATTATTTTCTACAATGTCTTATAAATGAGTTTTTGACAGGACATTACACGCAAATTCTTTTTGTTGTTGACTTTATAATTCACATATTCCATAATTTATATAATATTACTTGGTTATTTTAAGAATTTTCTCGGTATAGAATACATATGGCCATTTTATGGTTTATATCAACATTGTTCATTGAATTTCTAATATGCTTATGAATACTATCAGAAAGAATGTTTAGCTTATGCTCAATGTAAGCTTACATTTCAGTTGCTAAAAGGCGGAAATACTTCTAATAATATTTTGTTAATTCATTCAATTAAAATTCCAATAGCTTAAATTAATCAATCAAAATTTATACCATGAAAGTGCTACCGTAAGGCAATTCATTTGGTTTGTTGAATTATTGTTTTGTTTTATTTATTACACCTATATGAGGTTTAGACCAAGAAGTATTGAAATTTTAATCTATTTGAATTCAAAACTATTATTTGCGGGATTAAATTTAATATGTGACCTAAGGAAATGCAGTGGATTATTGCAATATAATGGAGTTCACTGAGGCAGCATGTTAATAAAGGAGGCAATTGACGAGTACTGTGAAAAGTTGGCAAGCTTCTTTGAAGTCTGGAGCAAATGACGTTATGAATAAATGCAAAGGCTTCATTTTGTTTAAATTATACAGCTATATAGACTTATTCAAGGAGTAAATGTGTAAAGCCTTCTTATTGTCGTGGACAAATCTTATGTTGACATCTTCTAGTGAAACGTATTGAATTCCGAAGGATAAAATTGACACTTCATATTACCCTATACATTATGATTAAGTGCTTATTTTAGATTTAAGACATACCGATATTTATCAATCTTTGCATGGTATCTACAATTTAATGTTGAACTTTTTGTTAAATGCTAGATCTATTTTGAATGTTATTGTTGCATTGTAAACATTATTGTCTTGGCAGTTTTAGTCAAGAGGTCAAACAAATATTCATACATTGTTTGGACCGTTTTAGAAATGTATGACAGAATAAAGACAAATTGCACAAACTTTAAAAATGCGACAGTGAAAATTTGCTCATTTTTTTGGACATAGAATGTGTTAACCGATATAACGGGAGATATTTAGGGGAGATATTTACATGCTAAGGTGAGTGTCATAGCTTTTGTTTATATTTTTCTTTCAAAAACATGGTTTTGATGGATCATTATGGACTTCCTACTAATTACTTGTTGACTGCATTTCGTAATGGGAAATATGTTGGAGAATTAATGACTAGAAGGACAGAATGTGCATTTTATAACCTATAATAGTCTGGCCTATATTATGCATCTAGTCATAAAAGTCTTGTCTGACAAGAAGGTTTCTGATTATATTGCTGCACATTAACCTGCACCTATTCCTAAGTACAGCAATAAAAGTCGGTTAAATGATATTAAGGACATTCACTCCAGCTTGCTTGGAATTTGGTCTTTTTTTTTGTTATTTTGAAACTCACCCATATTAATACTAATAATAGCATCACTAATGAAGCCAGTATTCTTTTGTAACTTTAAACTACATAGACATATATACTTTCTATAAAATTTTAAATGGATGTCTGAATATAGGTATACCGTATAGGGCACTTTTGTCGATGTTAAGGCTGTCTATGAAAACCAGAGTGGTATCAATAAGTAGATACATGTAGTTTATGCTCTCTTGATCATATCCAATACACTAAAAAGTGGTTTGAATGGTTTTATACTAGTTATTTTTGGGGGCCTTTTATAGCTTGCTGTTCAGTGTGAGCCAAGGCTCTGTGCTGAAGACTGTACTTTGATCTAATATAATAGTTTACTTCTACAAATTGTGACTTGGATGGAGAGTTGTCTCTTTTGCACTCATACCACATCTTCTTATATCTGTTAACACATGCATAGAATGTTTTTTTCATTCAGTTCAATACTAGTTGTTCTACCTTATTCAGTAGACATTGTAAGCAGTTAAAGTGGCCTATTCTATAACAAGCATCCTCTGTATTGTTACATATGTTAAAATTATTGAATGACCCAAATCATCAACCTGACAGACATAACTGTCATCCTAGGATGAGAATAGAAATTGAATATCAGAATGATAACTGACCATGAGGCCCCCTAGTAGAGTTAGTAACTGCCTTACCTTTCAGGTGTCCTATTGTTGCTTTGTTCTATATCACACAGTCTTCAGTGGAGACTTGTCTCATTGGAAATTATAGCAATTCTTCTTATTTTTGCATTAAAGTCATCACCAGCTTTTAATTGATATAAGAATAAGATGTGGTATGATTGCCAATGAGACAACTCTCCACCAAAAACCAAATGACAGAAGTTAACAACTATAGGTCATGAAACACCTTCAACAATGTAGTTCATATGTTGTTGTAGCCTGTAGTACCATGAATTTGTGTTCAAATTAAAAGAAATACCATAAGTCATTTATTTGTTGCTGCATCTTATTAACTAATATTAACCAAGACTTTCTTTTTCTGAAGTTAAAATTAAGTTGTTTTCAAAAAATCCTACAAACTGATGTTTTTACACCATATCACAAAAAAATGGTGGCACAGGAACAAGAGGGTGGTCCATTGTTAATCATCTACTAAAAACATGATAGAAACATGATGTTTTAGTCTTTTTTATAATTTCAACCGACCACAAAAATGTTGTCATCACCGTCCCTGTGTCTTTGCATCTATTTACGTCATTGTCTTAATACCTTCAAATGTCTGTTTCTTAAAGTGTAGATTTAGCTGTAAGAAATCAAGGTATTAAAGTGTTGACTTAAGCAAAAAAAAGTATGTTGGATTAAGCTTTCATCTTCTGTATACAAACATTAAATATGAGAAAGTGTGATAAACGATGTACCTAGTATTTGAATGGTTGCAGAGATATTTGAATTCTTTAAAATAAGTAAAAACTGACATGTTTCTCATGACACACAAAATCTTGACGTCACCATTTGTAATAGAAATGTTCATTGAGTAGAAGGAAGCTGGGGGTTACTTTTAACAAATCTACGATATGGAATGATGTTTTTGAAAGTAACTGTGTTTTGATATGAATAATGGGTTTAACAATTCAAAATCAAGAAGATCTTGCAGCATTTATGTTGGCCAAGGATAAAATAGGATTGTCAACTTTCTTCAGTAAATTCAAGGTATAGTGTGATGCTTTATCTAAAAAAAAATTCAATACAAAAATATGATGTCCAGCTAAGGACTGTGACCTCTAGGTGCTGGGTTTCTTGCTGGGTTGAAGACCTGTTGATGGCCTTCAGCTGTTGTCTGCTTGTTGGTCAGGTTGTTGTCTCTTTGACATAATCCCCATTTTGATTTTCAATTTTAATGTTCCTGGTTAAATTATCAGTATAATATCTATTTTTCAATCAATGTCATTTGTTTTTAAATTTTTAAATAGTTCACATTTTTGTTTTCCCTGTTCGTTGAAGGTTTGTAGTTTCTGTTGACAAAAGGCTATAAATGGAAATATAACTTCATATCTGTTTAACAATAAGAAAATTCCAAACATGTTATATAATCAATTTTGGACAAAAAGTTTGAAATTTTAAACTTTGGATTTTATTTATAGTCATCTTAGTGTTACTAAATAAAACAATGCAACGTTAAAATTTGTAAAGAATACCTGTGATCCAGGCTTTTGTGTTTGTATCATCTTTTAAGATACATAAACAAAAAAATAAACATATGGAGCATGAACCGATAAATATTTCAAAAGGCTTCTAACCAAAGGCATTCCGCTGAAAGAGGAGTTTAAAAACTAGGAGGCGGTGGTGTATCGAAAAAACAAAAAAAAAGGTTGAAAGATTTTAAAACTATAGATTGTTAAAGAAGATTTTGATAGAAAGGAAGTTGAACGGTTTCACAGTAGGTGTTAAGACATATTTAAAATGAAATATTTCAATGGAAGATTTCGTAATTGTTGAGATTTATTTTGATTACAAAGGAAAGTGATGATAATAAGATGGATTATGGTAACCTATTTTTATTTTTAAGACAACATTTTATGATGTTTTAGACATAACAAATATTCATATCTATAAATTTAAGATGAGATGGAGCAGGTTAAAAGTTAGATATTTTGTTAATTTTCATGTACATTTCCAAGGTTGAGATAATGAAATCGAAATTTTAGCAGAGATCAAAATGAATTGTATAAAGATCAGGATTAATGTGATAAATTTTTAAATGTTCATGTAATATTTTTTTTTCTTCTTTCAGAAGCGAACTTCTTCAACGAAAAGAAGAAAGTCTGCACCAGGAGCTATTCTACTTAAAAGTATCGGGAAATCTAAAAGTTCCAGTAATTTGTGGTAAGTAAAGGAAGTCAAATGTTAGTCTTTTTAAGATTGAGAGTAAGATTATCCATATAAGGCTTTCAGTTAACTCCTTGTCTTTCTAAAGCCCTATACTCTTAAAACAAAGTGATCAAGTCTTGTAACACCAGGTAATTGTTAATTGAACCATGTTTAGCAAAATTCTGACATTGCACAAGTTAGAAGCTTATCCTTAAGTTTCTGGTAGATTTTTTGAAACCAAATATATTTCGTCTTGATAATGAATCTTAATTTTGGAATTCTGTTTCTGTTAATTTATGATGTATAAGTAGACTTATTGAACTTAAGTCCAACAAAATTATCAAAGTTGTGTGTGTTTGTACCAGCCTAAGTAATGTTAACTATCACATAAAATTTTAAAACATTTCAATTATGGCAAAAAATGTTTATTAACATAATAAACAAATATGTTAGTACATTTCATAAATAGTTAAGTAAGGTGAGCTAGGGAAGAATAGGAATACTAATAAACCTAAAAGCATTTGTACATGTAAGTCATTGCGCTCTCTAAGAACAGAAAGTTTATCACCGTATAAGTGGGGATACATCCATCATAATAAAATAACCATTATAAGACGTTCAAAGAAAATGCCTGGTAAAAGTTTACACAAAATATTATCATAATAACCAAAGTTTGTAAACAAACTTTCATCGTTTACTTGTAATCTGTAAATCTCTTCATCAAAAAGATGTAAAGAAAACTGTTAAACCTGTGATGATCTTCCCAAACTTAATGAAATACTCGTAAAGATTAATCTCTAACTTTCCAATGGTGGGTGTTCAAGCAAAGTTGCTACAGAGCGGTGGAATTTTACACATCCTCAGCTGTGTAGAGATAAACGTATCTTATATCTATCCCTATGATTACCATATATAGTCAATATCATTTGAACATCTGCGATCCTTAATCTACTTTGTTTAACTAGGTATCATTGTAATTATATCGTCTCATTATGGTATGTCTGGTTCACTTCCAAATTCCTGTCATTATCCGTTGTTGTTCCTTAAAACCACATCCATAGTGAGGTTTATCTAGTCATTGGTTTATACAGATGTTGCTGCAATCCCACATTATATAACTTTTACGTAGAAACTATTTAGAGTTGATGCAAAAATTTACAAATGGCCGTGCATAGACAGAGCAGTCACTGTGATATATAAAATAAGAGTGTAATAATGCTAAATTTAATGGTTTATAAGTTATAATGATGTACTTTTTTCTGCATATGCATTTTGTTGTTTGATCAGGTGAAGATTAAGATAGAGAGGAGATAGCTTAGAACTTAAGTACTTAAAAAGAAGTATTTTACCTTTTCACATTTTAATATGTCTGTCTCAAAACTGTAACTTTTTCACCTGAAATTATTGAAATTATCTCCCCTTTCTGTCAGTAGGAGCATCCATATATCAGAACACCTCTTACTTGAAAAAATAACTTATACAGTAGTGAAATAATGCTGCCAATTTCAACCAAAACTTTATGTTAATTCTACAGCCTGAAGAATTTTTCCTTTTCAGCAATTATATTTTCAAAAGGGGGATATTAATTTTCGTCTCATTTTCTGATCTATAAATGGTTGTAATATCATCTTTCTTCTGATATGAAATATTTCAAAATAATCCTCGACCTAATTTTTAAAGTTTTAGATTTGACAAGAAGACAGTGATTTTATGATGATTTCACAAACAGATTTATGACATGTTTATATTGTACAAGGAAATGGCAGTGACAAAGGTTTCATAACAAAATGTCTTTATGACAAATTATTGCATCATAACATTAACTATTTCCATATTTTGTTGACGTAGTGTTGTGAATATAATAACCAAAAAAAACATCATGGTGTTGTAAATATAATAACAAAAAAATATAGTACAATTTAAAACTTTCATTGGATATCATATTTATGATTTCTCTTAGCAACCTACATGTATGTGTATAAGTAAAGTAAGACGATGGGTTATGTTTCAATTCAAAAGTTCAAAAACCTGCATTTCTTAAACATAATAAACAATATGAACTTTCTTAAAGAGGTTTATTTGAAAAGTCAACAAATAAGTTGACATGTTTCAAAGTTCAAAAACGTGTCTCAATCGCCAATAAATTAGTTCGAGTAGTTGCTATTTCCTCTCTTTTAAGTTCAAGGTTGAAAGTTTGAATTCAAGGGTATTGAAGAAGGTGAATTATACTATTCTCTAAAGTTTCCTATGTACCCAGATAATTTTTCAAATAATAAAGTTTAATGAAAGCAGGTTTATATTCCTAGCCAAAAATCATTATGATTTGGTTGAAACAATATTTGAGCAACATGGACTTCTTGAATCTGGCAGCATGGGTTAGGGGATACTTCATGAGGCAAAATGACTGATATATTGTTATGTTATAAACTGACCACACTTTCATGTCCTAAATTTGTATGAAATATTTGTCACTGGACACATGAACTACCAGTTATCACTGTCTTCTGTTTGTAAGGGATCTGTCTAGCCATCATTTAACATCATTCATTATAAGAGATATTTATTTACGTTGTACTCCAATATTATACCTATGAATTTATGAATAAAATTCTGGACCAAATTTCAAGTCAAATTAAGTCCTGATACTAATATAGATGGCCATTTCTATAGATCAGACGAAGAACGGTACTATTGTAATGTACTCAACAAAATGACAACAAAAACAATTTATGTTGGATGTTTATGTGAAATTACTCTGCAAATAAACTATCCAATACATTTATAAGTCAAATACATAACTATAAGTTCATATTATAAAGAAGTATATTTGAAAGGCAAATAAAGAAAAATTAGTACATTAAATATTGAAATAATATTTGACATAATGCAAGGAACTTCAAACATGGTCCCGTCAGGTTTGTAAATATCAGGCAAGGATCAAGATCGTATGTTAAATTTCAATTTATTCTGTTTCATAATAAGACCTTCGGACTACTTATATTTCTATGCCATTGTCTTGGCGCTGTTTTATTGAGGTAAATTAATATTTACTATAATTTGATTTAATTGCTGTCAAATGAACATAACTTGGGCTTCATCTATAATTGGATTAAGTTCATTTAAAGATTTATACAAGGTTGATCTATACCAAAGATTTCCATTGTTAAAAGTTAAATAATATTTCAACAGATATAGACATATAGTTTATACTCATTCATAAAAATTGAAAGATTTTTGAATAAAAAGATGTGGGGTATATAGACAGAAATCCAACAATGATCAGATGTCTTTGCAATACATTTTGTTGTTTTCCTCCGCATCTCGTGGCCTGTATCAATGTCAATCATACCACATCTTCTTTACATATCTTCTCCTAAAAAGTTTTTTTAGATAAGATTTAATTGACTATCAAAGATCTGACATCAACTCAAGGTCAGACATCAGAATGACATCTTCATGCGAGTTTAGTTTTCGGTCAACCCATTGTTTGAACTTTGCTTTGTATTCATTACGTCAGTTATACGTTAGCACTTTTATAATTCACACACTTTTTTTTGTCCTTATATTATTTAGCAAATTGCTAAAGCCTCTTTTATTTTAGATTGCAATATATGTACTAAATATTTTCTTTTGGTATGATTCAAGTCTGTTTGAGACTTAGAAGAAAGTTTATGTTTGTTTTGACATAGATGTTCTTAAAGTTGTATTAAAACAGAGCTTTCACTGGCCATAAAGATTGTTTTTTATGTTGATTTTATCTTTTAAAAATGTTCAAACATGAAAGTATAATTGCGACATTAACAAATAAAGAAATAAAGATCTTTATCTGATTTGTTGATCTGTTTTTCTCTCTAAGTATATTCAATGGGTACTATCACCACATATACTGATCCATCACCACATGTACCGTGCGATCACCATATATGCCAAACGTTATATATTTATTCAGTGCCTGACAAATATGTTACAAGAGGAACGGAGAATATAGAATTGTCAGTACATTACTGATATTTATAGTATTTTTGTCCATTGTATAATTCTTCAATAAATTTTTTGTACTGGATTATAAACACAGGGTTTTTGGGCATCAAGTAAATTTAAATTAGGTTATCCGATTATACAAGTGGCTTTAAATTTATAAAATCCTGATTTTTTTTTCTTAGTAGCTAGATTTATTCCAGTTATCACAAGATTCTAAAATCATAAATCAACTAGGATGTAAAAAAAATCTTAAATCTTGATAAGTGTACAATTATAGTCATACCCTAAAAGTGTTTTGAGTGTAAAAGTATAAAAGACATTTCTGCCTTATGAGTTTAAAGTTTACTTAAAATATATTGCAAATCTTATCTTCATGTCTTTAAAATGATGTACCAACCATACAGAAAAAGAAGTACAGATTATTTTAGTAGAAAGGTCCTCATATTTGACCAGAATTATCAAGTTTTGATAAAGGTTACAAGGTCAAATTAAATGACCGATTATAGAACCTGATGTCCAATGAAGGTAATTGGTCGATATCTACCAGTACAGAAGACTTAAGATTTGGTCCAAGAAATCTGTAAATTTTTAACTCTTCTTAACCAGCAAAAAATAAATAAGTTTTATACTTTATTATTCAATCATTTAGTAAGTGCAAAACTTTTAGGTTCTTCTCTAGGAAACTTAATACATATACTGAAGATGCAGTTAAAACCTATTCAGTCTGACAAAAGCATTCTTTATCATTTAACAATTAACATCCAGACATCACAGTAACATGCAATAGATTTGTTTTTAAGTAAACTCTTCCTGTACAGTAACTTAATATTTACCTATTTTATAATTATTTAGTTTTCTCATAAAGGGGTGACATCTGCACTTAAGTATGTAAGACATTGTGATCGAACCATAAACCAAAAATAGTTTTCAGTTGGACAGCCCCTTTCTACATTTTAACATCTTACACCTTGAATAATCAGAAACATTGAAACTTTGAAACTTTTTTTTTTTCAAAACCCCATCAGGCCTAATTCAGCACTAAACTGGTAAAAAAACCCTGAATTACTCATTATGAGTTAAATAATGTGTTTTTTTAAGACTCTCAGTCTCTGCCAGTGCTGCTTACTGTCCTTGAACCAGGTTTTTATGTAAGATGCTTATGCTGATTTCATCCTGGCAATTGAATTATCAGTTCTACTACAAGTAGGAATTATTCACAGTTGACACAAACAATACAATCTGGTAGTATACTAAAATGCAGAGCTTCTACTAACTATCATGCAATTTTGACCTTATTTATTTTAATCTTTTATGAGAAGGTTAAACAAATATGAGATTTAAAACCAAAAATAGATTAATTTTTCTAATTATAAAATTAAAGTGAGGATAATTACCAGATTTGATATCAGATAGCCGTCATTCTGGAACCAAAACAATTTGTCCCTTTGAAGTGCATTTTATTCTTTTAAAAAATATTGTGATAATGGCTAAATTAGGGTCATCTTCTTTCTTGTTTACCTGCTAGGTAAAAAATAACGTTGTCTGTCTTGTCTTTTGAAATTTTGTAGGCCTTTCGTGTAAACTTGTAAATATGTTTACTCATTGAAAACAATCGTAACAGCCTTTTCATGCTGTATTGAGATTTTTTTTCTGTCATTGAAAATAAATATTCATTTGATTTTTCTAAGTATATTATTCCATTAAAATTGTCTAGATATTTGGCCTAAATTTTTGACTAATAACAAAAGAATGACATTGTTTACCTAACATGCTTTTAAAGTGATTATCCATTCAAAAATATTTTTCTAACAGAGTGGGGAACGTCTTATGAATGAAATTCACAGCAATTGTAGGATTACTCCTACTCATTTGTAAAAGAATTTAATGAATGAAATTTACAAAAGTAAGAAACAAACATGGGTCAACATTCTCGTTTGTTTTAGAATCGTTAGAAGTACAAGATTTCACTACATCAAATTGATCAGTCATTTCAAGTGACATTCATGTTTTGTTGTATTATAAATATCCTAGACCACATAATGCATCAATGAAAATATCAAGGTTGCCTAGTCCATATAGAATCAAATTAGGAATCAAAATGCACCTTTTCCTGTTTTAGTAGTGTGCTGAAAGTTTTTTCTTTTTTTCTTTTTTTTCGTTTTCACAAACAAAAGATATTTATGAGATACATATACATTTAAACAGCATATCTAGTGAGTGATCTGAGGTTATTCCTTTTTAATAGTTATAAAAAAATAATACAAAATTGGATGTTTATTTGAATGTAGCCATCAAATTTTGATGCATAAGCGGTATGTTTTCCAAAAATGTAAATAAATTTGTTTTAAAGTAGATCAGTTTTCTTAGTTCACATTAGGAGCCTTAAAAGTATCATGTGAAAATGCAGGACTTTCAAAAAGTATTTGAGACAGCAGACATTTTTTTTCTTATCCTGATTTTTTTTCTGACTTAGTAACAAAAGGCAATCATGGTAATCATAATTTGAGATAATGACAAGTAAGCATCTGGGAAAATGTTTATAAAACACTTTTGATTAAGGCAACTAAACACTAAGAATAATGTAAACTAAACACTAAAAACTGGAATATTTGGGCAACTAAACACAACACTAACATTTCCAATGCTGTGATACACAATTGATAACATTCATATTAATGCTGACATTTATCAAAGTGTAATTTTGTAATTTATAAACTCTTATTGTTTTCAGGGCTGGTGCAAGCATGGGGAAAAAAGAAACTGATTTGGCGAGTCCTGCATCCAGACTCCCAAATCAAGAAAATCGTCAGTTTGTGATGGAAGGTCAAGTTCAGTTTGCTACAGTAAGTTTTCTCAAATAAAATTCATAAAAGAATTTGATGATAAACAATAGCCAGTATAAAACCACAATCTAAAAGAAGTGACTGAATACATACAAGACTACCAAAGATTACATGACCTTAAAGTGTGATAATGTCACAATACAAACATGACAGGATCGTAAGTTCAAATACCAACTCAAAAAGTTTTATTACAGGAATTCATCTTCATTACAACAAACCAGATAAAACAATATGTCACAAACATTTTATTGTCATTTGCATAGTAAAACAAAGAACAAGTTGTGAAACACACCTTGAAACAAAAAAAATAAAAACCAAACTCCTAGGTTGAAAACCACAGATACGCCTAAAAATATGTCCATAATTTATCTTCTGTGATATGTATCACGAAAAGATGTGTTAATTATCTTAAAGCAGTCATATCAGTTATAATCTATAGAAAAAATGTTTATAAATGAATGCCTCTGAATAAAGGACTCGGCTTTTGACCTAATTAACCATGATTTATGGGTGTCCGATGATTCCCGAACTTTTGTCCCATTGGCCATTTCGATAGTAATCCCAACAAACCGACAGAGTTAAGATTACAATATTATAATTCTGTGCTTACACGGATGACGTGAGACGCATATATTTTCCTGAATGGTTCATTGTGCTACATACATCATTTCCAGTGATTGATTTTCATATTTGTTGTTTTTTTACTTGTTTTTGTTTAAATTGCAGATTATGGGAATTAAAGTTGAATGATAATTTTTAACGATAGATAAATCATAGACATTTTTGGTATCAAATGATTTTGTAATAATGTCTTAAAACCAAATAGATTATTCTCATGGGATTTCTAAAATGGCATTCTTATCGACAAAGGTCAAAATTGTGTCAATCATTTAAGTCTTTAAATGATTATCAAAAGAAAGAACACTCAGATTGATGTGATAAAAAAATAGATAAAAAAATCTGCTTTATTTGCAAAATATGAATGAAGAAAAAAATGCATCTATTGGGATCTCATCCCATTTTTTTGTTGAAAAATTTAGAGGATATACTTATGGTATGGGCTTTGCTCATTGTTGAAGGTCATGCAGTGATCTATAGTTGTTTTAATAACTGTGTCATTGGCAATCATACTACATTTACTTACTTTGATATTATTTATTCAAAATTTTATTATTTTTCAGGGTGTACAGATACAAGATAGATATATGTTCCTATTTAATGACCTTTTACTGGTAGCTAAACAGAAGTGAGTATCAGCATCTTTATATTTTTACAAACATGTTGTAAAATGGAAACCAGACAAAATAAGCTACCCATATAGATATAAATATGTCACAATGGCATCATCCAAGGTGATCAAACATCCATAAACAAGGCAAGATCTAAAACACTGATGTCAAAACAAGTTGTGAATTTATTCAATTGTCTTCAGAATCTTATTAAATGCATTCTGGGTAATAATTTTAGTGTGATCATTAAAATGGTGACATAACTTTGCAACTTCTTAATATTATTCTGTAAGGTTATTTTCAATTTGGTGTATGAACGATTGGAACGACGGAATTTGCTTTCCAATTCACCAAATATTACAAAGGTCAAACATCAACTCCAAACTCTGAATGGAAAAAATTCATAAGATATCGTCTTTCATGATGTTAATTATTATGTAGCAACTAATTGAACTATTTTGGTTTCACGTCTGCCACAAAACTTAAGTTTGATTAATGTCACTCCTACAAAGGTCAACCACATTTCAAAAACTTACTTGCCTTTATCCATCAAATTTATTTTGAATAAAGAGCATATTGTTTCTATTGTTTAATCTGCAAATGCTCAGTATGCTCAATATGTTATATTTGTTTCTAAATATGATGCAACCCACAATTAATCGGTAAACAGAACCATTATAGACAAAGGAAACTATCCATTTTAATCAAACCAAAATAAACGGTTATATAAAAATGTTTAATGAATATATAGTAAAGTACTTGTCTTAAATTGGTGTCATCCATGTGTAAATAGTATCTAAACAAATAAATTGGTTAACTTATGAAAGTTTGACCCGTAGAGATAGATGTCTGTACCCGTGCCTGCCTCTATTATCAACCTACCCTCGGTTTTGTCAATATTATTAATGATAGCATATCTTATAGATAAACCTCACAATATTATCATACAAACTCACTTTCTGTTTTGATGTTAACTGTGTTCTCCTAAGAATGGCACATACCATATAAGTGGCATGGTTGAGTATTATTCCGGCCTTTTGTAAATGTGTGTGTTGACTCCTTTTGAAACCTAAATACCCTACTGCTGTTTTAAGTCACAAAAGCATTAGCGGTATTGACTGGAGATAATACAAACTACAGTATAGACTGTCTATGATAATGACAGGTCCTTCAAATTTTCTCTTATTCTGACTGAATCTATCTCTACCTACCAATTTTCTGGCATTCTTATCCATCAGGTAAAAGTTCATCCCGTGGCCAATGAAGAAAAAACATACAAAATGAACCCAGCACATTATCTTCTTCATTTTCAAATGAACAAATCACATACTTAAAGTTTACCTTTCTACCCAAAATTAAATTCAGAAAACCTTGATAAATTCTGTATAAAATCCAATATTATTTTGAAATTTAAAGTTTTCCAATTTAATGTTTTCTTCTGATTTTCAGGACATCAACAACATTCAAGTTGAAGCAGAGAGTAAGAGTCTGTGAAATCTGGTTATCAGAATGCATAAATGATGTCACTGAATTGACGAGGTCTACAGAACTGTCGTTTGTTATGGGATGGCCATTGTGTAATTGTGTTGCCACATTCAAAACACTTGATCTGAAACAGCAATGGCTGACCAAACTAACTGAGTAAGTTTGTTATACATAGTTTATTTTGATCTGTGTAATTATGGGCAGTGATGCCAAGAGAGGTGATGCCTACAAACTTGTATATATTTATATATTTTTAAGATTTATTTAGGGGGGGATTATGCCCTGTATTTCAAAAAAAAGAATTAAGTATTAAATTTATTATTCTAGGTGAACTTTGGTTACTTTATAGAACAACAAAAAACTGTTTTCAATATGGAAGCATAAAAAGGAAGAGGAAATAAGAAAGAAAAATAACAAGTTCAAAAATATCTTTGGAGACCTTGCTATATCATGATTATGAATAAGAAAGACATATTACAAACACAAACAAACAAGGGAATACAGATTCAGGACATGTAATAATGAATCATAGTTCCTCAATATGCTTCGCAATGTCAAAATCTGGACTTAATTTGGTAACAAAACATTTAAACCTTAATAAATGTCAACCACCAGAACTTCTGTAAGGAGCAAAAACAATAATGAGGAGAAATAAATGTCCAGGATTCAAATCTATTTTGTTTGTTGGGTGAATTACAAGTTTGAACTTTTTTTGGCACTACTTAAATGATTTTTATTTGTTAAAAACATCCGGGAGTCTAGATTTTTTATTTGAAACAAAAACAAAAAATAATCTTATCCTTTAAACATATGGAAAAAAAATTATGAGACTTTTTAATCCTTGTGCTTTTAAGTTTTTTTAAACTTTTCTTTAAGAAAACTTGTACAGAGTAAGAAATAATGTTTTAATTAAAGTTTTATCTTCTCTGTATCTGTAAATATGATTTATTTTGCTCTGGAAACTGTAATTCTGTAAATGTATAAAATAAGATGTGTTTTAGTTTATTCAGTTGGCAAATAAGAACTATCTTTAGGTGGGGTATAAAGAAGGTACATTGCCACTGATCAAAACATGAAAATCAACCAAAAAGAATTTGCCTTGTTTCTATCACCACTAGTTTAAAAAAAATACATATTTACACCACACTTTTCCCTTGAACCCTTCAGTTAATACATCAAGTTCTGCTGAGTACTCAACAGGTTCAGTAAGAGTACTAACTTTTATCTTTTAACAAACCATCTGTCTCTTGGTTCTGTTTACATGTTGATTAAAGGCAAATCTTAATTATATGGAAATGTACTTTATGTAATTTATGCATTTCTGATATTAAAACATCTATAAAGATTCTCCTCAACAGGTGTTTTGCATTACAGATAAAAGTAGCTCACCTGACCCCAAGCTTCCGAAACAGGTGTAATGCATGACAGATAAAACTAGCACACCTGACCAGTCTGAGTTACTTACATAATTTTAGGCATACAAACTCACAAAAAAATGTTGTAAAATATGAACTTCCAAAGTACAAGTGGAAAGATTTCCCTTTGAACCTTCTCTATTGACGGAAAAGGCACAGACATAAATGAAAATAGGGGGAGGGTTGAAAATTAAATCTGGCCTTACATTGTTCATAGTAAAAATTCCTAAATATTACATTGGTTTTAGTGCAGTTTGTTTCAATAGTACAGTTGGCCATTATTTATAAACCAGGCAAGCATTTATTACTGCATGACTCCTTTGGGCCTCTTGGTTTGCAGAAATAGATATAAGTACAAACAAATAGCTATGATGGATAATTAACATCCTGTGATATGTTTTTATAAATGATGATATTGTATACTTGTTTGTTTAAAATAATGAAAAGTGACAATCTTTTCTTCTGACATAAAACATTAATGAATAAAAGATAGATTGATGTGTTGTTTTTACAAAAATGCATTTTTATCTCCCTGAAATGTGTGAAGTGGTCTCTCTTATAAAGATTGATATGTTTGAATTTTTATTCTTTTAGACAAATTGAAAATGAAAGATTGAAAGAACAACCAAGGGTGATCAAGTTAAAAGTTGTCAGTAGAGAAATAAGTGAGGTGAGTTAATTACCTGTACAGGTGAAAAACATCACAGAAATTAGCAATTAAGGTAGTTATGCACCTTTGAAGATTGACATATGTTAACTTAATTAATGCTAATTAGCCAGATATTTAAGAATATGTGTATTGTTTTGCACTTTTAAAAATATATTAAAGTAAAATATTGTTAATTTTACATGATTATGATTTGGATTCAAACATACATGGATAAGTGAGAGAATATTCCAGTTGGAATAATTTGTCAGCAATGCGTAGTCTTTTGAACAGGAAGGTAAAAGTAAGTGTTTTACATCTTCATCTTTAAAAACATGCGATACTTCTAAATACCACTTAGATTTCATGAAGGAATTATTAATTTATTTAAATTGATGTTATCATTGTATTGTAAAAGTTGTTTTCTTATTTTAGCCATGCATGGTTGACGTAGATACTAATATGGATGCTCAAAAAGTCCTTAAGGAATGCATGGCCCATTCCCATTTATCTGTAAGTAGACCATATTGGCACTTATTTTCCTTACTATAAAATTTTATTGTTTTCAAACATGTTTTTAAACAAATATAGTAACATATTCCTTGAGCTTGTGTAGTATGAAATATGTATCTTATGTTCATAGTGATCAGGTATTGAAATACTTAAGGGTGAGATGGTCAAGCCTATTTCAGTCCTCTGACCCATTATGTATGTTTTTGTTTTAAGGATTCACATATCAAGTTTCACTGATATAGTGACCAGGTTGTGAGATTTTCTGGCTGTTTGTCAAAATTTACATCAATTTTCCATCAAAATATGACCTATAATGTTAGCGGCTATTTATGTATACAAACAAACATTGAATTTATCTGTGTATTGCCTTAAATATCTCTGATGGCCATCACAATTGTTAGTGATCAATTATTATTGAGGCCCTGTAGGTTTCAAACTGTCAAATGTTTCACTGATTACATTGATGACAAGACTTGTACGCTGTGTTATATTTTAAATCACACTTTATAAAATTTTATATGATTTGAATATGGATGAAATGTACAAATTTGAAATGTTTTATTAGCAATTCCCCCCCCCCCCCCCCCTCAAATCCCCTATATACACAGTTTCTGCATTTAACATAAATATACATTAGAAATCTACTTCCATAGATATTGAAATCAGATCGCAAAGATAACGATAAATATTAATTGACAGATACTTATATTGTACTGTATTGTTATTTGTTAAAATTTAGTTTTCATGACAAGAGGGTGCTAAAATTGTGATTTCAGAATTTAGGTATTTAATTTATTCATTGATTGGGAAAAGTCTATTTGGCACAGTTTTTCTCATCATGCAAATAATGATTGATTGATTGTTGTTTGTGCAACGTCCAGTGGCAACTATTTCATGCTTTTTCATTATGATGTAAATGATGAATGCAAAACTCAAATTTAATGGAAAGTGTACACTGAAATAAGGTCCTATTTCCTTTTCTATTCCTTCATCAATCATCAAAACGTCCAGTATATTTTAAGATGTTTTAAAATAACTTCTGACACTACATGGTTAATACAATACACAAAAAATCTTCTTTGCTGGCAAAAAAATTTATAACCAACTTTGTGGTTTTTTTTGTTAGAAATACCTGAGAAATACGATGTTGACCTCATATACCGTAATTTCTACATTTATTTTTATGAGTATGAATCTGACTAGTACATGTCAAGTTAAGACAGCTAAGTATTTTGTCCTTCTCCACTAAATCTATATGAGGAAGACTCAGTCAATCAGTAACACCTGAATTGAGGACAGTTTATACTTTGTGACTTCAGACATTGTAAGATAAAAGTCAAAATTTGATTATTTGTGCAGAAACTGTTATCAATGTGGTACAGGTACACAACCTTCTAATCTGGATGTTTGATGACCAATTACGGGATAATGAATTCGATTACATCATGGTTATATGTACAAGTATCATCTCAGAGTGATAAACTATTTATCTCATCGTCAGATTTATAATTTGCCCTATCGTTTATCGTAATTAAAAATAACTGTTATCAGTTATAAAGAGAAATCAAATTTACAACCTTTGCCAAAATTTGGATATATTTTTTATTGTTTACAACTTTTGGGCAAATTGTGTTGAGGCTATAATACAGTTAGTTTGTCTTTGTGACTCAAGCTAAGAATACACATCTGTATAAGGATAAAACAAAACTTGTGTTTTATATCATAAGGAAACTAGGATGAAAGGAAATTTTATTCACAGTGAAATTTCTGTAAAAAAATTGTGAACAGGAACTTTTTTTTTAGAAAAATTGGAAGTTACTATCAGTTTTTGTGTCAACAGGAGTAAAAAAACACCGATCTATTCTTGGCCGCTGAACACAATCCTATGTCATTATTTTCAGAAAAGAAAGTATGTGATGTTTTATCATATTCAATGTTGATATCTCTCATTACATCGAATTACACAATTTCTTCTGAATACAAACTATTGTGTATATCTTACGAATCCTCAAATTTCATCATTCCTGTGTGTATTTATGGGTCAGTGATGCATAGACGAGGTAAATATGTAGTGAACGGAGAACCAGACCAATGTCTAACATGTTGTTTTTGCTCCTCACAGGATTCCGATCCCAAGGATTACCAGATGTGGGTGAGATATGGTAAAGAGGACAGTCCCTATCCACTAATTGGTGAGTAAGATAGTCCCTGTTCTCATGGGGGTGTATTATTGTTTTAGGTTGGGTATATGGTAGCTGTATATTAAATGTCAATATAAGATACACTTACACTTTAACAACTGACACAATTTTAGAATTCTTTTAATGTGTTCTTTATTGTTTAGTGAGACCATTTTAGATGGATCAATGGCTAGATAGTTTGTATTAACTGTAAATGAGACTATTTTAGAATCTTTTGAGTGTGTTCTTTATTGTTAGTGAGACCATTTTAGATGCATCAATGGCCAGAAAGTTTGTATCAGTTATAATTAACATTGACTCTTTGATTTATTTAATGTCTGTCAATCATGTTTATTCATACTCCATTGTCATAGAATTCTTTATTCTTAAAAATGACTGTGTATTTGGTCACATTGAAGTAGTTGACACATGTCCTTCACTTCTAAGGCTTTATTGTCATTTCAAGGATTTCATTTTATTTTGGACAATAAACGTAAATAAAAGAAAAATCTTAGACATTCTAGTAACACTCTTACAGTTCATTTAAACAAAACAAAGCTTGATCATGCGGATGAATTTGATGGTCATTTGAAGAATTGAAATTGTTATACCATGTTATGAATTATGTGTATCTTTTAGAAATAAACTATACATTGTAAATACAGTGAAAGTTTGATCAGGTGCTTGAGAAATGAAGAACTGGACACTCGACATGTTTACAAATGTCACAGAAATTAAAAGTATCAATTTTTTTGCCTTACAAGTCCTGTCAGTAGTCTTTCCATTTATAACTAAAAGCAATTTCTAGGTTTGACGACATGTTTACAAATGTCACAGAAATTAAAGCATCTAATTTTGTGCCTTATAAGTCCTGTCAGTTAGTCTTTCTATTTGTAACTATAAACAATTCTAGGTTTGACGACATGTTTACAAATGTCACAGAAATTAAAAGTTTCAAATTTTGTGCCTTATAAGTCCTGTCAGTAGTCTTTCTATTTGTAACTATAAACAATTTCTAGGTTTGACGTCCTGTAATTTTCAAAGTGTTGTCTATGGTTTGATGCCCTGTCAATTACAAAGCGTTGTTATTAGGATAGTATCATTATGGCTCTCTTTTTATATTTATATATTTTTACATTTAATGTAATGTTGTATTATATATTATTGAGAGATGAGACTTAAATAAAATATTGAATTGAATCATTATATTGTTAAAGGTCCAAAAGTTTTAGCTACAAGCTTATATAAGTGTTTTAGGATTAAGGGTCGTCTTTATATATTCATACTTATTTGGCAACCGGACAATTGAAAGACAATACTTTAAACACATATGTAAGATAGTATTGTAAAGCATGGATTTTTCAGTGCAGAATACGAATAAAACTTTTAAAAGCATAAGAATAACATGAATTAATTTTTTAAAGATTTTTCAATATTTACACAACTTTTAGTGAAAGTGAAACAGAACGAAATGTGTTGGGGATATTGCAAAATATTTTGTCACTTTAAATTATGTACAATTAAAAACAATACTTTACAAAAAAACTTGTGTTTGTCTGAGCACTCCTTTCGGATTATTTATCTTTATAAACCAATAATGTATGAAGGCTAATGTCCATCTTTAAGTCCTTGACCACTTAGAAAGAGAATTTTTATCTTTGTTGTGAATAGTCAATGATTTTAGAGTCTAATCTGTGATATCATTAAAGTAAGACTGTTACTCGGTATTCAGGTATGAGTGAAATTAATTAGATACCTGTCCTTTTACCTGATTGTTGTACAAAAGGTATGAAATCATCTGTATAAATCAAATATACCTGTGAAATAGGTCCCATTTATTTGAAATCACCTTGATAAATGGCTGAAATTTACTATTTAATATTTGGATAATGACAGTTTAGGGCTTGACTTAGTTATTTATTGCGGATTGAAAATATAAAGTAGCAAGGTATTTTTCTTAGTTAAGAAATTTGTAAATAAGAATTTAAAATGGCATTCATCATAAATGTGAAAACAACATTTTGTTGATGTAGCAGATAATATCTGTTATTTAAAAGGAATTTATGCTAAACCATGTATATGTCCTTAATGGATTTAAGTTTATTCCCCTTTAAATTTCCTACAAATTCAAGAATTTTGTTCGTGAGGCATATTTATAATTTTAAAGAATATAAGTAGTCTTTGGCTAATTTCTGTTTATGGTCTATCTATTCCTGTTTCAAGCTTTTTTGTTAAAATTATAATTCACGTGCAACTTGGGTCCTTTCCAAATGAAAGCTAAAAATAAGATAAATCCTTCCCAGCAAGTTTATGTTACATATGAAGTAATTGTTTACAAATAAAATTGGACCCTGTGGCCATCAGAACCAACCTCAACTATTTCAGGAAGGTTTATACATATTTGGTTAAGGTTATCAAAACAGGTGTACTCCATCAAGTGGGTTCTCATTATTTCTTAAAACATTAATTTTAGTTTATTTATGGATTTTAATTAATGATAAACAAATAATTGCGGTCTACTTTTTAAAGAATGAAAATTACTCCTCTAAGTTAATATAGTTTATGCAAATGAGTTGTAGGAAGAAATTCTGATGTGAGGCCAATTAGTACTAAATAACCTGAAATTGAATATTGTTTTATGCGAAAAAAAATAATAATTTTGTAACAGAATACCAAAATTTACAATATATTGACAAACAGTCTGAAGTTTAATTGTAACTTTAGTTGACCTTATGTGGGCATTTCAACAACATTCTTTTCTAACAAAACAAAAGGAGTAACCTATTATTATTTGAAATGTCCAAAAATTCTAAAGGTGAAAAATATTTTGATAAAAACATAATAGGTTCACAAATTGTGTAATACATAATCACTTGTTTGTTACCTGAATTGTTGAATTTGAATGACAGGTATGTCTGTCTTTTGATTGGTTGAAAAATTTATTGCTCCACCTACATGTAAATTTCAGGTCAACACAGGTTGACAATTTTTGGTTGTAAAGTAGGTAGTTGGGTTAAATTGTGTGTAAACATCACAAGTATCTATTTACTGGGAAATATATCAAATTGATTAGGAGAAATTAATCATAAGTGAAAGTTTGAAATAAAAAAGCTACTACTGCAGTAAAATGGATTTTTGTGAAATTTTAGTGACATGTTAATTTTCACTTGTGACAATTCTTTGGATTTTATTTCAAATGACAATATGTTACTTTTCTTGAATGAAGGTAAGTAAAATGTCTGCCATTTAGCCTGTGGTCATCTCATATCATACATGTATAGGTTTAAATTTTCAGATATGATAATTCATACACTAATGCATTAATAATTTGAATACAATTTTATAGAAAAAGAAAAAAAGCTTTTGTTTTCAATTAAGAAGTTTAATAACATGTGCTGTTGTAGAGATTTTTTAATTAGGAAAGAAATTATATTTTATTTTTTTTATTTATTTGTAGGTCATGAATTACCGTATAGTATTAAAATGAGTCAGTTGAGAGATAGCTACCAGTCAAAGAACGGAGACGTAACACTGCCATCAAACGGAGAAATTCTTGACCTGAATTCTGCGGGAAGCAATGTTGAATATATTCTAAAGCACAGGAAATCCACAAAAAAGACAAATTTAGGTAGATAATTTTAACTTTCATATACATGTACATGTTTCCAAGGGATGTAGTAGTGTTGCTGCTGTATTTGGGTTAATATTTTTTTTAACACTGTTTACTCAGTTGTGCCAATAAATTTTTAAATGTGCCCTTAATCTAAACATTGTACCAATCGTAGTAAAATTCAGCATAATATTCGCCAACCAGTGTTCAATGATAAAAATCTATCTTGGTTAAATATTATAAAAATGTCAGTCAGGTGTGTAAAATTGTCAAAATTAAATGGTCATTTTATAATTTATATTGTAATCCTATTGTCTTAATTAACACCTTAACGACTTAATTTCTACAAAGTCATGAAGTAAAGTTTGACAAAAATATCTTTTAATCTTTGACTTTAATCACAGTCCTTCACAGTGTTGGGTAGTGCTACGATTTGCTTTTCTACTTCTATTGTTTGAGTTGCCGATTTTATTATCTTTGATTAATTTTTCCAATTAAATGCCTTGGTAAATTTTAAAAGAAGAATTTTCCATAAAGAAAGTCTATAGAAAGCAAGAAATGTGATCTATCTATTGGCACTGACGTAAATTTACATAATAGTTTAAATCTTTGTCTTTTCTATGTTTAGACGGAATCACATTGTATTGAATTTGTCTAGATAAGTCAAAAATTAAATAGTGATAACAAGATAAGTATTTAGTTCTTTGATTATAACAGAAAAACAAACAATATATATATTTATGTAAAATTGGAAATATTTACTCATAGATAATCTAAAATCTCTTTATCATGTTATGTGAAAGATCATTGTTAAAGCCTCTTGTCTTAAGCATGATAAAGCAGGTATATAAACAACAAAAATATGCTAGTTAACAACCAACAAAATTTGACTTAAAAGAAAAGTATCCAAAATATTGTCGTTCATATTTGGAGTCTTTTGGGAATAAGTGTCTATGGGACTACAGTATATACTAACTACTATAGTTTAAAAAATCTGTACACATGTACCTGGTATATGAATAAAAATTCTAAAAGCCACTTTTTTTACAATTTTGGATGAAAATGGCATTAAATAGTATTTTGCTTTGATGGCCTTTTTTTATAATTACCTTTTCAATAATAAAAATGTGTCAAATTATGAATTAAGTATAAAGAGCTATAATTTTTTAATGTTTTTTGCGGTCTGGCAGTTTCGTATTTTGTCTAATCTTGGCATTAAGATTTAGTTAGACATCATTACTGATGCCAATACATGGTTACAACTTTATATGAATGGATTCATCTAGCTTATAACACCTCTGATTACAAATTACCCTTGAATAAGAAAATAACAGAATAATTGTACTATGGACTGAAATGTTCTAATCCTAAAAATTTAGACCTTTGAAGCTGTTAATCTCCTTAAAATCTTAAAAGATTTACACACAATGGATAGATAAAGGATTATTTAAATAAAAAGCCAAGATGACATTCAGTGAAAGGAATTAGAAAGTAAGTTCTGTTATTGGTAAACAACTTTCAACTAATTAGTACCTGTATTCTTTACACCTTTATAATATACCTGGAATGAAGTAATTAATGTCAATTGTAATTGCCATCAATTAAAATATCAAAGGAAATTAATATGCAGATTTATTCATATAGCGCAACACAAAAATAGCATGACGTTAGTTCTGTGAATGTTTGTATTACCTATTGAGATAAAAAAATTTACGTACAAAATTAAATTTTGTCACTCAAATATTCATTATGATTAATAATAAATGTACATACAGTTCTATCGAAAACAAGTAAAATTTATTATATTTTCCCTTACAAAAAAATCTTGATTTATTTATGACAATGTAAAAAGATTGACAGCAAATTGAAGGAAAGGTGATTTGTCAAATGCATTTGTGACAAGTTGCATGTCCAAAGCATGTTATACTATGTAATATTTATTGTGCATAGATGTCACAATCTGTTTTGTCATGCTGATATAAAAATAGAAATTGATCAAGGTACATGTACATGCATATTAACCCACATGTATAAATATATGTAGTTAAGGATTTTAAACATGCAAATTAATTACTTTTTTTAAAAAGATTTTGTGATTTTGATCTAATTATAAGATATTGACAAAACTACCTTAACAAAAGTGTCCAAACAAATTGTAAGTTTTTTACATGGACGTAATTAACACTTATTTTTATGTGAATGGATTTGCCATGGTGAGTTTTTCATTCATGACTTTGACAATCTCAGTCACATGGGGGTATAGTTACTATAATAATGATGTAATTGACTTATTTACACAAATTATAGTTGATACCTCTTCATAGAAACTAAACATCAAAAGGGTTGTCAAATTTACCTGTAGTTACGTAGGTGTATATATACCTTAAAGGTAAAAATTGACTTCCTTAGATTGATTGATATCGGTAAACCGTATAAACCAAACACAATTAATCACCCCTTACAAGGACCAATACATAAATATGATTCACGGACATTTTACCTACCCCGTTTACTCATTTTGTGTATGATGTGTTGTGGTGCACTAGGCAGGAAATTGCTTCCTGCGTTTCGTCAATAGAATTTGGATGATTTAAATTTTTGTGTTTTGGAATTTATATTTTTCGAGAGAGTAACTTTTTTCGTTAAAAAAAGATGAGATCGAAGTTAATTCATAAAAGCAAAAGTTTGGGTGACTTGGATTTCCGGAAATTGGGTAAGTTGTTATTGATACATAGTATTACAGAGTATGAAAAAGTCATGTTTAATTTGTGATTTTAACATTGTGTGATTATTTTTAGTCGGTAGAATTGTTCTTAAAAAATAATTCTTTGTGTTTTCAGACGAAAACTCCTCAGGAAAAAGTATGAAGAAACCAAGACGTTCACCATTTAGTATTTTTCGTCGTGGTAAAGATGACAAAAATAATAATTCTTCTCCAACTGGAAAACTGTTTGGAAGACCTTTGGATGACCTGGTCATAGATGGAGGTCTACCTAAAGCTGTTATGGTAAGGAAAACTTACTGGATTTTATAAAGAAGAATTTTTACGGGAAAAGAAAAAGAAAATCTTTAAAAATATTTATGTTCTTTTCAAATATGCCAAAAAATTATATCATTTATCTCTATCCATTACAGAAATTGTTTCAAAACAAAGTAATATATTATTTGCAGAAGATTAAAAAAAAACCCATGTGTTGGAAATGAAGAGATTCTCAAAAAATGATTGCCAGTATTTTAAATTTTCTGATTGTCATTTTTTAGTGCCTGCTAAGGATAATGTACCGTGATGGTCCATATACAAAAGGAATATTAAGGAAATCTGCAAACTCTGTGAAATGTAAAGAAATCCATGAGAAACTGGACGAAGGAGAAGAATGTCTTGATGATAATACTCAAACACTAGTTGTTGGTGCAGTTCTCAAGGTAAATTCAGCTAAATATTATATGAATATGAAGCTCAGTTTTAATATTACCGTACACAAATAAATTCTAAGATTATGAAAAGTACATATTAAACTTAATTTACTATTATGAGATAAATTTTGAATATGGTGAAAAAGTATAATCTTAAAAATACTGAACTCATATGAAAATTCAGAACTGAAAGTCTGTTGTCTCTTTGACACATTCCCCTTCTAAATTTTATCTAATCAAATGGAAAAATAAACAGCTCAAACACATCAAACAAATAAGTAACAAAGTTCTGTCATATTCATGATTTGGTACAAAGAACTTTTTATAAAAAAAACAAGTATGAGGATGATTAGGGAATCAACTGTCTTTTATAGATTTGACGATTTTCTTATAGTTTTCAACAAAGAGAGTATAGAATTGATGTATGTATATTTTTTCAGGATTATTTAAGGAATCTACCTCGTTGTCTGTTATTGGAAGACCATTATAATGAATGGGTGGCCCTAAGTGAGCAGGACGACTCCTCAGCAAAAATGAACAAAGTTAAACAGTAAGTACAGCAGAACCATTAAGTTAGGAAAAAAGGGGGAGGGACAGTTTGAGAAAATGGAAAATAATAGATAACTACCAGTAAGTTTATATTTTGGAAATTGGTGGACAAATTATTTGGATTTCTATAACGAATGAATAATTTTGGTTTTAGTTTATAATCTTATTGTGTAACTTGCCTGTTATGAAATGGTCCAAAATGAGATTGGACATGCATAAAGTACAAAAAAATTACTACCAGTGACCTTCAATTATATTAAAAACCTAGTTGTTGTAATTTTACATAGCGTTAGCAATTATTAAATTTATTCTGCTTCATTTAATGTTAAAAAATGTACATTTTTATAAAAAGTAAACACGAAAATTGGTGTTAAAATGGCGTGTCAATTTCAGGTATGTCAAGTTGTTGACATTTGTCAATGTCGATAAAATCATTTGACCCAACTGACCTTACCCATACCTGTTCAGCAGGTCACAAGGTTTGAAGTACGTAATTAAAGGGAGTGAATTTCAAAATTTGGTTTTAATTTAATTACGCTAAACATGGATCATTGGATAAGGGTATACTGATCAATATCATTGACGACCGCCTGGAGGACCAAGCTACTTCCGCTAATTTTAGTTTGTAGGAGTAACATAATAAATAATCAAAACCACAATCCTTAGAGCATATGAATAGTCATAAATAAATTGTTCAGCTTTAATTTAAAAGTCAAATTTGCAATATTGTAATAGTATAGAAAAAAATTGTGACTTTCATTTTTTGATAAAAAAAATTTAACCACGTGCCACAATTTGTCATATATTTCAAAAACAAAAAAATCATGAAGTTGATACATCTTTATATATTTGTGTTATAAAAGGTCATGGGAAAGAATAATCATATGCAAATTAACTGTATTTTGATATTGTTTATTTGCTTTTGTTAAATCTGAAATTGAAGATGTGTTCTTTTTATAAGATTCCTACTAAATATACAGAATAATGCTGAGACCTTCCAAATGTCACCAATGTTAAAAGGTACACCCTTATTTCATTTCAAAGAGTGTCATTTATGTAGAAATATTTGAAAACTTTAAAGTTAATTTGAAAAATTTCATACCTTACAAACTTAATTTTATTGTTGCCATTTAAGTAAGTTTAAAAGGCAATAGTTTTAAAATGAAGTTCAAAAGAAGATAAATACCAAAATTATCAAATAATACAAGCTTTTGAATCCTCCCTTTTACTTCGGGTATAGTAAGAATTTAAACATAATTATATAGGTAACATTACAGAACATTACAAGATTTTAAATAAACTTTACATTAAATATCTCATAAACAAAATAAGATGAAAAATGTTTTTTTGCTTTTTAAAAGTTTGCCCTTAGCTATTACTTTTGACAAATGGATATTTTTTGTTATCATAAAAATCTGTCCTTTTATGTAAACAAAGTGACAAAAGATTTGATCAACAGGATCTATAAATGTTACTTGATCTCAAAAGGAGGATTGTAATTATCAAATAATTACCTGTAATTATTGCAAAGGTGTGTCAACAACAACAAAGTCAAAAAATATAATCTCAAAGACGTTTTATTCTGTAATAAAATGGATAAGCAATTTTACAACCCTATAACATAGAATTTAAATAGAAAGACTGAAATAATCAAAGTACATAATCTCTACAGAACAATTTTAATCAAAAAAGTTTGAAAACTGAAAAAAAAAGAAGTTTAATTTATGTTAAATTAGTTAAACCAAGGATTTTACAATACATATTCATGGTAAAGCTCATAAAGTTATTTTGAATATGAAGAGACTAGACTTTTTATGTATCAGGGGAAGTAACTCTATTTTAATTGTATTTTCAGATTGCTGTTTAAGTTACCACCTTCACACTTCGACCTTCTACGCCATTTAATCTGTGTTTTACACCATGTTCAGGAAAAACACAGTGAAAACATGATGACCTCATATAATTTAGCCGTGTGTATCACACCTAGTATTCTGTGGTCTAAGGAGCAAATCAAAGACCCAATGGCCACCCAATCACCACATAAGGCAATAATGTACCTGATTGATAATTGTGGTTCCATTTTTGGTGTAGAAACGCTAAGTCTGTTTGGGGATGAACAGAAAATCAGACAAGACTCAAGTACAGATTCAGATAGTGTACATAGCTATCTCAGTACACAAGATTCTGGAAGTAAGATATTTATCTTTTTTTTTGAGGATTTGCAAATGATATTATTTATTAAGTTCACAGTAAAAGAAATTTCACTAAAAAAGACATAAAATAAATAATACAGTATGAAAAAAGTTATTATACATAGTTTAGAAGATTCCCCTCAAGGGAGATAAGTCAATACAATGAAACAGTTCTGTAATCATCCGTTTACCAGAAGAGAGACATACAATATCACCTTGAATTATTTAAATAACCCTCTATTTAAAATGATTAGGGAATTTAGTTTAAAACATCTGAACTTTAACACTAGAAAAAAGTTCAACATCAACAAAGAGGATGTTAAACTATAAAAATAGTTACTTTAAAACAAACAATGAAAGTTCTGCTATTTATTTATATGTATGAAAAATAATAATTAATATAATTATGAATGCTTTAGAATATTTTGCTGTATCATAAAAGATTTCAATAACATTATTCTTTTTGTCCACAGGTGGAATGCGCCCAGATAACTCTTCTATGGATAGCCTAGAACATGATTTATATGGAGAATTTGATTCCAGTCCAAATCTTGTCAAAAGCCATTTATCGCCTTCAAATCTAAGCCGAGATTCAGGACTTACTCTTAGTGATGCTCAGTTATATGATGACGATGGTAGCATGGAGAATTTAACAGACAGAAAAAATTATAATAGGAGTATATCGCAATATATGGATCGTGATTCTGACAAATCAAAACATTCAGAAAATGTGAGTCGTAGCTATGAAACTTATGAAAATCCTAAACCTCCTCCAAGGAAACATAAAAAGCGTGAATACTCAATTGAAAAGGACCAAGTGACCAAAGGTGTTAAAAATACAATGCATCAAAGTTATAGTGCCGAAGGTTATCAAAAATACAAACGTGCCTCAGCCGAGTCTTTACAGTCGTTAGAAGATCACGACGATCAACGGGTAACTCCATATGAATTTTTACGCCAATCAGATTACGGAACATTAATCAAATCTTCAAGTGGTGCTCATTTATTTCTAGATGAAAATAATAGGGAATCAAGCAATAATAACTTACGCTATGTATCAGAGATTGAAATTCAAACTCAACGCTCTCCACAAGGAGGAAATGGAAAATTGACACGACAAGCTTCAGTTACTGAAAGTAATCCTCCTATGTCACCTACTTCTAGACTGTCATGTGGAAGTTCTTTTGATAGTGGAATTCCTCATTCATTATCTTGTTCTTCATTCATTCAAGGACAAACGTCACATGAAAGTGATTCACATTATTCCGAATGTAGCTCAAGTAGTGATCGATTACGACAGAGTCAGGATGATAACTCATTAAACAGTCAGTATTCTAGTGCTAGGAGGACAAGTCCCTCTAAAAAATATGTGAACTCTCTGATATCGCCACCTATCTCACCGAAAAATTCCCGTAAAGTGTTCAATACAAACTCTAAGGAAAGTGTTTCAGTGAGGAGATCATTTCCTTTAGAACTTTCCAATCCATCTAAAGGATCTGGATCACACAGTTACAAGGAAGCTGAGGACATTATCAAACCAAGATTTGAGCTTTCTACTTATGAATTTAATGAACATAAAGAAAATGATCACATGTCCCCAATTTTACAAACAAAATATGGATCTAGCGCTTCTGCAAATGATGTTCGACAGAATTTGCCTTTAAAGGCTTTCACCAAATATGGACTAGGAACATCACCGCCACCTGGTGTAGTATTGAAATTACACCAGAAACAGCAAAAACGTGATAATACACCAATGCGTGCAAGTCATGACAGTGCCATTATTTCACAAGTACGTAGAAATAGCACCGATAGCTCAGGAAGTGATCAAAAGAGGGAACATGAATTTCATCATTCAGAACTTAATATTGGAAAGTTAAGCACACCTCCATACCCTCTTGTGAAAAGTGACAGTGATAGTGATATCAATAGAACTTTATCAAACTCACCAAATCGACCAGATAGGCCTCCATCTTATGATGAGGCTTGTCAGAGAACTTTTATGCTTAAACATGGAATTCCATTAGAGATTTCCGAACAGGATAGCCAGAAACAAAAGGAAGCAAGTTTACTTGCAAAACAATTGTATGAAGAATCCCTACGCAAATATATGGAGGAGCATTTAAATAGCCCAAGTGTTCAAAATATTGACCGCAAGGAAATTTCAAGAAAGGAGGAGGTAATAATAGAACAGGAGGAGGGTGGCAGTGATTCCTCTGATGGAAACGAAGAGGATACTACACTGACGAAGAAAGACCCAAAGAAAATTTGGGAAGAATCTATGAAAGCTTATGAGCAAATCAAAAGTAGTTCACTGGATACTTCCTCGGCCAAAAAATCATTGATTCCTGATAGTAGCCTTTTATCACCTGTTGCATTACATCGTAGTGCAAGTGACTCATCTGACAAGGCTGGAACACTAAGCAGGAGGAGTCCTACACGGGAAAAGTCTCCTCTAGCTACGGACAGGAGAATACATGAGGTTAGTCGCAATTCATCACCAAATGCTCAGTTGAACTACTCATCTTCTAGTGTATCCAATAGTTCTTCAGATACTGTCACAGAGAGTCAACAAATTCCACCATATCGACGGGATCGATCAGATTCGAGTCCTGTATCAAGTCGTCACTATTTTCCCAAAACTTCAGACAATTTTGCTCAAAATCGTAGTGCTCACCCTCAACAACGAAGCTCAATTGAACAAATTCAAAGTAGGGAATCTTCAGTAGAGACTAGATACTCGTACAAATCTAGAGACTTCTCACGATCTCAGGACCGTTCAAATTTATACTCTAGAGATGTGGAACAAAAAGAAACTAGTGTGATAAGAGACTCTGCTAAACCACGATTTTTCACAGGTGCTAGAGAAAGTAGTAAAAGTCAGGAACAATCTCCTAGTAAAACTGTAGGTGCTAGTGTGACAACTAAAGTTGAATCTAAAAATTCAATTCAATGGAAATCAAAAAGAGAACCAGTAACTACTCCAAAGAGAGACTCTTCCGCAGATTTACCGTGGAGTGTTAAAAACTTACGTTCTGTATTTAACAGTTCGGGACAGTCATCAGTGAGTAGTTCAAGTGAATCACGTCCTCCGCCTCCTCCATACCAACCTCCTCCTCCATTTCGTCGTGACAATGCTCGAATGAGTTCCTCCTCGAGTAATAGTAGTTGTAGTAGTTCTAATACAGACAATAGTGCAAACATTCCACAGACTAAATCATCTCTGTCACATAGACGTTTAGGTGGGCCACAAGCCCATGACAGTTTCAGTGATGATTCTGATACTTCTAGTCGTAGCTCAGGACTTCGTAGAAATTCTACTAACAATTCATCCGATCAGGAATCGTGGACATATCTTGATACGGAAGTGACGTTTGTGTAATGCCTGTGATACATGTATTTGTTATGTTCTATCATGCCATTAATATTAATAAACATTTATGTATGTTCTTCTCGGTATACTTGTATTGTATGAAAAAGTTAAATTTGATAAAACAAAAAGAATTGGAAAGAGGAAATTTTAAAAAACTAAATATATCAAAGAGATACTTGAAAAAAAATCAAAAGTTCTTAAGAAATTTTTTTAATACAAGTTTCAGACAAAAGGGAGATTTTTTTTTGGCAGGGGGGTAAATTAAAGGGAAGTCATGCAGTAATTGTTAACATACTGAGAATGTTATTGGCAATACCTCAGATTTTACCTCATATAAATGGTTGATATACTCTAAAATATTTGTATATCTATTTTATGTATAAATACAGAATAATACTCAAATTGTACATTTGTAATTTGTATATATGTATATCTGTCAAAATGTGGTATACTGTACAGTATCTATGTGTACAGTGTTCTGTTTGTAGTTTTGTACATTTTTACGTCAAAATCTTGTAAAGTCTTCACATCTTTTCTCCAAGATGGAATTTTAACCTGTATTGTAAATAGGTGAAAAAAATTAATCAAATCTTGCCCAAATTGTATTTGGTAGTAATTAAGAAAAGGATGCCATATTTTAACTGTTGTATAATTTGTAGCATTTCTTATATTCCAAGTGCCAAGTATATAAGGTGGACAAATAACGATTTATTATACACAGAAAGTATAAAGAAAACAGTATGGCATGTTTATATAAAATTGTGAAAGTGCTATTATTTATTTATATTTTTATCACAAAACATGCACTGACTAAGAAACTTCAAAGTTGTCATGGAGATTTTTCTGAATAGCAACGTTTTTATATACCCGTATTATTAATGTCCTTACTATATAATTTATACAAAGGAAATGTTTTATCGAAACTTCAATAGTATTTTTATATGTTACCTATTTAGCAAATAATGGAAAATGTATTCTATTTTCTATGATTTACTATGCAATTATATAAACGATGCAATGGTTTTATATGTGATGATATTTGTTACTGTAAAGTGTAGATTTTATTTGTTACTTTTGATACACTGAACATTTTGTATCAAAATGTCATCATGAAAACCATAACTTGATCAAAATAAAAAAATAATATGAAAAGATTTGATGTTTTTATGTCTGTTGTGATTACAAATGTTTTTATTTGAGAAGACAGCGGTGACAATTCTTACATATTGATAGACCAGACAAACAGCATAAAACCCATTAAAAAGTTGAAAGACACAACATTCATATACAATAAATCAAATATAAAACAACAAAAAGTCAACCACAAAAGGACAAAGAAAAAAAGACACTAGACTTTCTAGGGATTTTTTTTAAACAGAAAAAAATAGCAAGCACAACTAACTTGAAAGATTTTGTCAGTTCGAAGTAAAGCAATCACCAATCAATGCTATACCTTAAGGCATGGTTACAGGATTACCAGTAATTATGCACTTGCTGAAAGGAAAAAGTATAGTGGTTTACATTTGTCTGTCCCATGAATTTTTTGTACATTTTTCTTTTGAAATACAAATCAGAATATTCAGAAATCTGCATTTCACTATGAAGTGAACATAGATATAAGGAGATGTGGTGTGAATGCCAATGAGACAACTCTCCTTCCAAGTCACAATTTGTTAAAGTAAACCATTATAGGTTAAAGTAGGTCTTCAACACAGAGCCTTGGCTTACACTGAACAGCAAGCTATCAAGGGCATTTTCTCATGAACTATGAACAAGAGTTTCCTGACATTTAATTGTGGTATGAAGTTTCATGTAAGCATTCTGTACTATGTGATGAGGTTTCACATTCAGAACTGATGAACCTACTAAATTTTAGAGGTATCATTAGTGAGCAACATCTCCTGTTTCAACTTGTTTCAATAACACAACTAAAGATATGACAACACTTAAAATGATGTAACCATCTTATCTCCACTGGTTCTTGTTCAATGTATGTAAAATCGTCCTGAATGCTGTCAACACTTGTATTTTGGAACTGCACAATTTCATGCATTCCCCTACTTGGTTATGATGGTTTTACTCAAAATCTGATGAGATGTACAGATAAAACATGGTCTAATTATCCATTGAAGTTTGACTTTGAACTATCTTTCAGTAACTGCAAGAACTATTAGAATGGTTATTGTTGTCATGCAATGTGAATTTTTGTGTTTATTGAAGATTTTAACAGTCAAGCCCTTTTCAAATGATTTTTCCTGTTTGTTCTATTGTTGAACTGTTTGTGGTAAGCTGGAGAGTTTTGCACTTACACACATTTTTAACCTCACTAAATTCTTTGTGTTCTTTTCCAAAGGCAAGAGACTAGTCTAGAAGTTGTGGTTCAATCTGCCAAGGTTGTTTTTAGTTTATATTATCTTACAATAAGGCTGTTTGCTTTCTGATTTGAATTTTATCTCCAGGTATCAAAATGTGATCTGTAAGTGCTTTTTGGTAACTCTTATTGGCAAAAAGTAAAAACACAAAAATACTGAACTCTGAGGAAAATTCAAAAAGGAAAGTCCAAAATCAAAAGTCCAAACGCATCATTATTATTAATGAAAATTATACCTCTTTTCCTATTTTAGAAAGATTATTTGATAGGAACACTGCTTTGTATTACAGTTTGTTGGTTGGATATAACAGCTGATTTCATTGAGTGTGTAGCCAAAGGTAATATTTTTGGTTAGCTTGCTTGTTATCTGAACTGTGAAGTCATTGTAAGGTTAGGTAAACTGCCCTCCTTTAAGAGTAGACTAGAACAAAAGGTTACCAATCTATCTGTCTGTTGGACTAGGCTACTTCGAAACTAATCAAAAATAGTATATTTGGCTACACACTCAATGAAATCAGCTGTAATATCCAACCAACTTGTAGTCTTCTGAAGACTATCTTAAGCACTAAGGACCATCAGCATTGGCATTTGTTATTGAACATAGAACCCTATGGGAAAACAAGAGAAATCTTTTTGTCAGAAACAAGTCAAACATTAAAACATACTATCCACACTGATCTGTGTCCACACTTCTTATTGAAGGAATAAATGGGACCAATTTGTTCCGATAAGACTAAAAACCTGACTGAAAATGGGACCTGTGTTTTCTAAATAAAAGAATGGTATACCAAATAGACAGGACCAACAAAAAATTTCACCAGTGACAAAGAAGTCAACATCCTTTCTAGAATAGCAAACCTGAGTCCATACCATATTACATTTTTTACAATTTGTAAATTTCCATGATTAAAATCATGTATAACATATGCCATCAGCACCAAATTCAGAAATGACCAAAATAATGACATTGGCGTAATTTAAAAAAAATGTTCAGACTTTGCTGAAACACGGAACAAATGGCTACCAACACAACCCATATTTCCTCAGTCCGTTGAGAAACAACATATATCGTTTAGAACATACAATTAAAAAAAAATTGAATAACAATCTAGTTGTTTAATATTCTGGAAAACCGAATACAAAAAAAAAAACAAGCCAACCAACCAAACTGACTGTGCTCACGCAGGAGATAACAGGTGCACTAACCAATATAGAAAAGTAGTACGGTAAATAATAAAAAGCTCAATCATTTCAAGCAAATCATACGTGTATAATACGAAGATATAGAGGATCCAAGCAAAACAGTGTTAACACTGTTGTGAATACTAGTAGATATAGGAAGATATGGTATGAGTGCCAATGAGACAACTCTCCTTCTAAGTAACAATTTATAAAAGTAAACCATTGAAAAATTCAAGGTACGGCCTTCAACACGCCGCTAGGAAAGCATGCAAGAGAGACCATCGTACACAGGAAAGCCCTGTAAGTCTGCCCATCTTGCATTGCATAGGGAAACCTGTCTATGGATTCATCTTTTATATAGAATAGCCACAAATGCCATGTTTTAATTTGTCAGAGTGATTTTCATAGTTAATCAAATAAATGTCCTCACAAACGTGGTGTGCCAGAGTCTTTCCCAGCAAATTGAACACATTGGACAACTAAAAGCAACACGCTCGGTCAAGATGTAGCAAAACATACAAATTTAAAAATCTTTGTATTGTTATATTGTCTTTATCACAAATGGCATGCATTGTTTATTTGTCAGTTATATCCCCATAAGTTTCATGGTATTTTAAAGTGATTTTCCGGTCTCAAATTTCGTGGTAATTCAGCGTGATACCAACAACTCGAACATCCTTGGAAACATTAATACTACACGTTAGGTGGAGAAGCATCCAAAAATACCAACTTGAAAGTATCTGATTGCTTTTCCCGCATATTTCATGGTTTTATTTGTCAGAGTGATTTCCCACAAAAAGACTGATTTGAACTTCCTTGTTACGCTACTAGGAATTTTTTTAATAGCATCTTAGGCCCCATAAATTATATCAAATTCACCATAACAAAGACTTTTTTATTAAGGAAACAGACTCGCTTGAACTCCGTTTCAAAATATTAAACTTTTCAAAAAACTAGTTTATGTTGATAGGGGATTAGTAAATGAATCCAAAGAGCAAAACAAATACATTTGTATATAGTATACAAATCCTTAGATTTACAAAAAGAAAAATAGGGGTCACCGGGCAATTTTTTTCAATGCATTCAAATAGATAAAACCAGAGGATTATGAAAATCTGACAAAAAAAATCCAAAACATGACAAGCCAGCTTCCTTAAATTGCGACTTGGATGGAGATTTGCCTCATTGGCACTTATACACCATCTTCTGATACCTTTATGCAGTTAAGACTATTCAGTGTATTGGAAATTTAATATGATTAAGAGAGCCTAAACTGTTGACTGGGACTTGACTTATTGGTACTACTTTGATATTCACAAGTCGCCTTACTGATATTGACAAACATTCTACCTATATTTATAAAGGCAACCACTAAAATTATTATAGAAAGAATACATGTAGTTATAAGTTAACAAAAATATATGGCTTCACTAATGATGCTTTTATTAGTATTACGGTGGATTCATTTATTTTCGTGGGTATCAATTTTCCTGGATTGCTGAAAACTTGCATTTTCATGGATATTTGATTTTGTGGTTTTGACAATCTCTGTATCCAAAGCCTATCAAAAATATGCTATTCGATGAACATTTGATTTCGTGGTTCACATGTAGACATGAAACCCACGAAAATTGGTTTCTAACGAAATTATAATGAATTCACAGAAGATTTATATACTAGTACCCCAAAATGTCTGTTTGTTATTTGTGTCGTTTGGTTGCTGTCAACACAAGAAATTCGATTTTACATCCAGTACGATATAGGTGTTGGCAGTGTACGCGAAAATAATGACACCACACAGTACATAGTTAAGGAAATATCAAAATACAAAAAAATGTTTGGAAGCTCTGAGTATTTTTATTTAGACGTAAACTATTGCACAAGATAACTGCCGTTTCATTAAATATTAACAATAAACAATTATCTATCTCCATTTCTAAAGTTACCTCAATATACAGAAAAATAAGAGGGTTCTATTCGCATATCTGTTAAAAAATCACTGTTGTTAATACATGAATATTATGAAACATATTACATATTTGAAACGCCGGAAAAAGTAAAATATCCTAGCTTAACGAAACAGACAACTCCAAAGTAATATTATAACAGTCAAAGGAAAGTAACTCTGGTAATTTGACATAAAACAAGACCATAGTCACTGCCTAATACATCTGTTATATATCTATGTTTCTCATTATCACTACCCATGCCAATTTATAAGTTCCAAATGTGGGATCATTATATACAACTCCTACTCGTAATACGTTTGAAGTTTAAGAAGAGAAAAATGGAATTCAAACAACTGCTGTTGGCAACCATATCAAGGCGAGTTTTGGCAAATTCAAAATATGACTGTTCATTTGACTTTACTTTTATTCTAACTGCAGTCATCAGAGACGTTCAATACCAATATGGAAATTATATGTTTCTTGAGGGTGCTCATTCTATCCAACATATTCACTTTCCGATGATTACTTTAAGTACATAAATTATAATAGCAGTAAACTCTGCGACTTTATAAATTCAAAACATAAAAATACAGCTTTATCACATTACACTATCCTCTTAGACCCACGTCATAATTTAGTAAGTGGCATAACAAGTTATTAATTTGTTAAGTTCTATTTTAGAACAAGAAATGTTGTGTTACTGCTTTATATTTTTTACCGACATGCAAAATTAACCAATCATTTCACTAAATTTTCTTATTCTTTTTGGCCTTTCTATAAGATTTTTCCTTTCACCAACGAAATATTTAAGAAGTCCATTAAAAAGCATCGAAAGAGAGTCTTGCTCTCGCTCGTACGCATGCATAACAGAAATCATGGACACACTGAAAAGTGCAACGGAACTGTAACGTACATGCTTTATGAGTTTCTTTTGCAGACCCCACTGATATAAAGCATACAATGTATGAGGAATCAGAAACAGTGACAGCTCTTTCCTTCTATTTGCTCTCTCAAGTAGAACACTTAGTCCACAGACCAGACCAGCAACAACAGGCACGTGGGTCTGTAATGGTGGCGGTCGCTGATGGAAGTTTCGTAGAAGACATATGACATACTTTGCTAGCATCACCATAGCTGCCAGGAAAGCAGTCGAGAACACCGTATTCTTTATCAATGACTTCAACACTCTTTTGGGTCTGAAATCATTAAGAAAAGTAATGAAAAAACGTCAAGCCATTCATCAAGTGTACTATATCAGGATAACTAAATTATGATTTTACTTAAATTGAAAGCGCAATGTTTCTTAATGTATTCAGGTATCGCAATATTTATTAATGTTTTCAGGTATCGCAATGATTATTAATGTATTCATGTAACGCAATGTTTATTACTGTATTCGGGTAGCATTTCTATAAAAGGATATATAAGTTCAAATTAAATAACAGCTAGCGTATTAATAAAAAAAGTGCTTCAGATCATCTCCAAGAAGGGGTATATTTCGTCCCTTTTTTGTCAAACCATTTATAGATTGGCCAGATAAGCTTTAAACGTAAATTAAGTTTATGTAGCTTCGTCTGACAACTCGGTAAACCGTCTGACGGAATAATGGTGAGACAATTTCGTACTTTTGGTTGCTTAAAATATTAAAAATTAAGAAAACCAAATATACCTTTCCAGTAATAGTTTTCTTCTAAATATCACCACTGGTGTTAAGTGGATTGGGAAATATAATTTTGCAAATGCTGGAATGCTCTGAAAGAAATCTTTTATTGCATGCTTCGTACAAGAGTCTTTGTGTAGTCCAACCTCACTGCATGTCAGAAATTTTTCTCCTGGGTTGCGGAAAAGAGTGTTCAATTTCTGGTCCGTATAGTCCCGAGACCATTTCAAAACTGAGTAGTAATACCCTGTAAATAAAAGTCTTGGATTCAAAGCCACTGCATACACGAGGAATCCACAACAGACACAGAAAAGCAGGGTTTCACTGTATTCAATGTATGGAATTTTGCCGCGAACAACAAGTGTAGATATCAAGGCACCAAATGCACGTGCAATTGCAAACAAGGTTACCACTTGTCGTCTGGTCGGATCCTCTATGATAATGGTTAATCCTGCTAATCCTCCTGCTATACAGTTGTTCCAACCATCCTGGAAGTAAAATAGTATACATACATAATATATAGATATGAGAAGATGTGGTATAAGTGCCAATGAGAAAACTCCATCCAAGTCACAATTTATAAAAGTAAACCAGGTCAAAGTAAGGTCTTTAATACCATGAGCACGGAGCGTTGGCTCATACTGAACAGCATATATTGTTAGTTTATTTAGAAACTACAAAGTCAATGTATTTATTTTTACTTTAACAACATTTTGACTCCGTTAACTTTGTAACGGATTACTCAAAATTAGTTACACTTTCAACACCAAAAAAAATTGCACAGTATAGATCGTTTTAACTAGATTCAATATTTTATTTATTATCTCCAGTCTGGGAAGAACATCTATTACATTTGTTCCTGTTCGAGTGCCGTCGAAACTATTACCTTTTTGTCACGAATAAGTTGAAGCACCTCTCGGACAAGTTCATACACACTTGGGTACAGTCCAAAGAAACCAGCAAGACGAAGACAATCAGTTGATGCTATCTCTTTTAGAACTCCTGGAATTCTGAAAATAAAACCTTAGACACATACTCTTGAACGACAAGGGATAGTATACAATGCATAAGTGCTCTAGGATGTTTTATAGGTGCATAATCTGTTATTATATTTTTAAGTACTGTACACAGCTACTTTTGCATAGGTCCTATTTCTGTTTAACTGGAAATCTACTTTTAAACCTCAGTACTTTTTTTACTCTGAAATTATTGTAATATTTAGGAACCTGTATTTTACAGTACTTGATTTGTACTTGAAATAGTAGTTACAGACTTTTGGTTACATCGTTACATTTTCAGCATTTTGAAAGTTCGTCTATTTCAAATCTATAAAAAATATGATATTTCAACATGGACAACTATGATCACTATTATATTGGTATAATTTCGGTGCCATTTTTTTTAGTACAAGTCCGTCTCGATAGTTAGTTATAGATGGCGTCAAGACTAAAATACACACAAAACGAAAGCTAAATTTTGTCGAGCTCATGCCTTGTAAATTTTTTATTCTAGACTTTTTTAATACTTTGAGTAAATGTTTTACATGGTTATAAATCAATTATGAGAATTTGAATCATTTCGGGGGACATGAATTTGACAGCTAATACCTCTTTAAGCGGTTGTTTTATAAATTAATGTGTGTAGTAGATAAATTCCTATACCAAGAAGGTCATATAACCTCCTTGCCTATACTAAGGAATAAAATGAACGAGGTTCTTATTTTCTGCTGTTTGTTAACAGTAAACAAATAGTTCTGAATAAACGTAAATCTGTTGGTTTTTTTTTAGTGATCGGCTTACCAAGACTTTCGAACGCCTTACGCCTTAAAATAATCTTCTCCTTTGACTAGCCTTGATACCATTTATTCCCTTGGTCGGCGGGATAGTCGCTCCGAACGGCCTTTCAGCTCCCCGCCTGATGCCAATTATACTAAGATAAGCGTTTTTTTATCGATGTTTGTCGCATGATAACTTTTAAATGAGACGTTTATAAATACTGGCAAACTAGTCAAACGCCACAATCATGACAATGATATAGATGTGCCAGTCTCATCCCAGGAACCTAGAGAAGTTAGCGTTGATTGTGCTTTTTTGTTGTTGAGAATTTAGGAAATTGTGTTAACGACATGTCTTTTCAAGTCTCAGTTATATTAAGATTTTCTTTAAATATATTTATGTATAAAAAACGGAAACGGATTAATATAACATGCATGTTAGAAAACAGATTAGTATAAGCAAGAACATATATATTGATATCCTGTTCCCAGCTATAAGTTGACAGCTTGTTTCCAGATCCTATTAATTATCAATTGTATTATAAATATGTAAGTGACAAATTGTGTTCATTATTAAACTTGCATCTGATTAATAAATATATGTCACTATATTTATATCGAAAGGACCACTATAATGTGTTGACCCTTTACCGTCGCTTTTAGTAACGTTAGATTGACCGTTTATCCTCAGCTCTGATGAATGGTTGCTTGTTTAATTGATTAACATCCAATTACAATATTTCATGCAGGTCCAGGACAAAAAAATAAACTAATTGATATATACGGAAGTTAGTTGACAAAAATGAAGAGCATAGTTATGTTATTTGAAATGCAATTAGAAAAAAGAGTAAAGGCTGGCAAAGCAGAACAGTTGCCTGGTTACCTGATTATATATGGTTAAATTAAGCTGGGACTATTATACTATAGTCCCAGGTTTTAGCCAGCAGAAATATATGCTATAGTAACTAACCTCTCTCTAAAAGGATTCCGTAATAATGCCGACACAACTTTAACGCCAGCATACAGAACAACTCCACTACCAAAACCTTTGCAGAATCGTTTAACGATTTGTGTTGTCAGTTGACGTGCCTTTTTCTGTTGTCTGGTTTCTTGAGGTTCATCGCCGTCCATTTTTGTTGTTAGTTTGTAAATAAATGATTAAAATGGTCATACTTTTTATCTATCGTCAAACAGAAATCTCCGATAACGCTTATCACGTGAAAATATTATCCATAAAATATAGATATATACATATCATGATAGATACATGATTATTTTAACCCCTCAAGCCTGGTGGATAGACACTGAAACCGGTTAGATTCCATGTTAGACCCGGACACGATGACGTGGATACAATTTACATGTCTTCCTAGTAAATGTAGTTTCTGTTATCAAAATTATACATTGTTTACTGTAAGAGTACAATTGCTAGGTGTTTACATTAGCTTACTATCATTCATTGCAGAAGTACATTTATGGTAAGGTTCATATTCGGTGTACTCTATTAGTAGAACATCTATGGAAAGGTTCAAATTTCTTGTATTTTGTCAGTATTACATCTATAGTAAGGTTCGGGTTTTGTGTTTTCTTTCAGTAGTACACCTATATTAAGGTTCAACTTCAGTAGTTTATCTATGGTGATGTTCAAGTTCTATGTATTTTTTCAGTAGTACACCTATGGTAATGTTCAAGTTCTATGTATTTTTTCAGAAGTACACCTATGGTAAGGTTCAAGTTTTATGTATTCTGTCAGAAGTACACCTATGGTAAGGTCCAAGTTCAATGTATTCTGTCAGAAGTACACCTATGGTCATGTTCAAGGTCTATGTATTCTGTCAAAAGTACACCTATGGTAAGAATCAAGTTCTTTGTTTTATGTCAGTAGTACACATATGGTAAGGTTCAAGTTCTATGTATTCTGTCAGAAGTCAACCTATGGTAATGTTCAAGTTCTTTGCATTCTGTCAGTAGTACTGCTATGGTAATGTTCAAGTTCTTTGTTTTCTGTCAGTAGTACTGCTATGGTAATGTTCAAGTTCTTTGTTTTCTGTCAGTAGTACTGCTATGGTAATGATCAAGTTCTTTGTTTTCTGTCAGTAGTACTGCTATGGTAATCATCAAGTTCTTTGTTTTCTGTCAGTAGTACTGCTATGGTCATGTTAAAGTTCTTTGTATTCTTTCAGTAGTACTGCTATGGTAATGATCAAGTTCTTTGTTTTCTTTCAGTAGTACTGCTATGGTAATGATCAAGTTCTTTGTTTTCTGTCAGTAGTACTGCTATGGTAATGATCAGGTTCTTTGTTTTCTTTCAGTAGTACTGCTATGGTAATGTTAAAGTTCTTTGTTTTCTGTCAGTAGTACTGCTATGGTAATGTTGAAGTTCTTTGTTTTCTGTCAGTAGTACTGCTATGGTAATGATCAGGTTCTTTGTTTTCTGTCAGTAGTACTGCTATGGTAATCATCAAGTTCTTTGTTTTCTGTCAGTAGTACTGCTATGGTAATGTTAAAGTTCTTTGTATTCTTTCAGTAGTACTGCTATGGTAATGATCAAGTTCTTTCTATTCTTTCATTAGTACTGCTATGGTAATGATCAAGTTCTTTGTTTTCTGTCAGTAGTACTGCTATGATAATGATCAAGTTCTTTGTATTCTGTCAGTAGTACTGCTATGGTAATGATCAATATCTTTGTTTTCTGTCAGTAGTACTGCTATGGTAATGTTAAAGTTCTTTGTTTTCTGTCAGTAGTACTGCTATGGTAATGATCAGGTTCTTTGTTTTCTTTCAGTAGTACTGCTATGGTAATCATCAAGTTCTTTGTATTCTTTCAGTAGTACTGCTATGGTAATGTTAAAGTTCTTTGTTTTCTGTCAGTAGTACTGCTATGATAATGATCAAGTTCTTTGTATTCTGTCAGTAGTACTGCTATGGTAATGATCAAGATCTTTGTTTTCTGTCAGTAGTACTGCTATGGTAATGTTAAAGTTCTTTGTTTTCTGTCAGTAGTACTGCTATGGTAATGATCAGGTTCTTTGTTTTCTTTCAGTAGTACTGCTATGGTAATCATCAAGTTCTTTGTATTCTTTCAGTAGTACTGCTATGGTAATGTTAAAGTTCTTTGTATTCTTTCAGTAGTACTGCTATGGTAATGATCAGGTTCTTTGTTTTCTGTCAGTAGTACTGCTATGGTAATCATCAAGTTCTTTGTTTTCTGTCAGTAGTACTGCTATGGTAATGTTAAAGTTCTTTGTATTCTTTCAGTAGTACTGCTATGGTAATGATCAAGTTCTTTGTTTTCTTTCAGTAGTACTGCTATGGTAATGATCAAGTTCTTTGTTTTCTGTCAGTAGTACTGCTATGGTAATGATCAGGTTCTTTGTTTTCTTTCAGTAGTACTGCTATGGTAATGTTAAAGTTCTTTGTTTTCTGTCAGTAGTACTGCTATGGTAATGTTGAAGTTCTTTGTTTTCTGTCAGTAGTACTGCTATGGTAATGATCAGGTTCTTTGTTTTCTTTCAGTAGTACTGCTATGGTAATCATCAAGTTCTTTGTTTTCTTTCAGTAGTACTGCTATGGTAATGTTAAAGTTCTTTGTATTCTTTCAGTAGTACTGCTATGGTAATGATCAAGTTCTTTGTATTCTTTCAGTAGTACTGCTATGGTAATGATCAAGTTCTTTGTTTTCTGTCAGTAGTACTGCTATGGTAATCATCAAGTTCTTTGTTTTCTGTCAGTAGTACTGCTATGGTCATGTTAAAGTTCTTTGTTTTCTGTCAGTAGTACTGCTATGGTAATGATCAAGTTCTCTGTATTATTTCAGTAGTACTGCTATGGTAATGATCAAGTTCTTTGTATTATTTCAGGAGTACTGCTATGGTAATGTTAAAGTTCTTTGTATTCTTTCAGTAGTACTGCTATGGTAATGATCAAGTTCTTTGTATTCTTTCAGTAGTACTGCTATGGTAATGATCAGGTTCTTTGTTTTCTTTCAGTAGTACTGCTATGGTAATGTTAAAGTTCTTTGTATTCTTTCAGTAGTACTGCTATGGTAATGATCAAGTTCTTTGTTTTCTGTCAGTAGTACTGCTATGGTAATGATCAAGTTCTTTGTATTCTTTCAGTAGTACTGCTATGGTAATGTTGAAGTTCTTTGTTTTCTGTCAGTAGTACTGCTATGGTTATGATCAAGTTCTTTGTTTTCTTTCAGTAGTACTGCTATGGTAATGATCAAGTTCTTTGTTTTCTTTCAGTAGTACTGCTATGATAATTATCAAGTTCTTTGTATTCTTTCAGAAGTACTGCTATGGTAATGATTAAGTGCTTTGTTTTCTCGCAGTAGTACTGCTATGGTAATGTTAAAGTTCTTTGTTTTCTGTCAGTAGTACTGCTATGGTAATGATCAAGTTCTTTGTTTTCTGTCAGTAGTACTGCTATGGTAATGTTAAAGTTCTTTGTTTTCTGTCAGTAGTACTGCTATGGTAATGATCAAGGTCTTTGTTTTCTTTCAGTAGTACTGCTATGGTAATGTTAAAGTTCTTTGTTTTCTGTCAGTAGTACTGCTATGGTAATGATCAAGTTCTTTGTTTTCTTTCAGTAGTACTGCTATGGTAATGTTAAAGTTCTTTGTATTCTTTCAGTAGTACTGGTATGGTAATGTTGAAGTTCTTTGTTTTCTGTCAGTAGTACTGCTATGGTAATGATCAAGTTCTCTGTATTATTTCAGTAGTACTGCTATGGTAATGATCAAGTTCTTTGTATTATTTCAGTAGTACTGCTATGGTAATGTAGAAGTTTTTTGTTTTCTTTCAGTAGTACTGCTTTGGTAATGATCAAGTTCTTTGTTTTCTTTCAGTAGTACTGCTATTGTAATGATCAAGTTCTTTGTACTCTTTCAGTAGTACTGCTATGGTAATGTTAAAGTTCTTTGTTTTCTGTCAGTAGTACTGCTATGGTAATGTTAAAGTTCTTTGTTTTCTTTCAGTAGTACTGCTATGGTAATGATCAAGTTCTTTGTTTTCTGTCAGTAGTACTGCTATGGTAATTATCAAGTTCTTTGTTCCTTTCAGTAGTACTGCTATGGTAATGTTAAAGTTCTTTGTATTCTTTCAGTAGTACTGCTATGGTAATGATCAAGTTCTTTGTTTCTTTCAGTAGTACTGCTATGGTAATGATCAAGTTCTTTGTTTCTTTCAGTAGTACTGCTATGGTAATGATCAGGTTCTTTGTATTCTTTCAGTAGTACTGCTATGGTAATGATCAAGTTCTTTGTTTTCTTTCAGTAGTACTGCTATGGTAATGATCAAGTTCTTTGTATTCTGTCAGTAGTACTGCTATGGTAATGATCAAGTTCTTTGTATTCTTTCAGTAGTACTGCTATGGTAATGATCAAGTTCTTTGTTTTCTTTCAGTAGTACTGCTATTGTAATGATCAAGTGCTTTGTATTCTTTCAGTAGTACTGCTATGGTAATGATCAAGTTCTTTGTTTTCTGTCAGTAGTACTGCTATTGTAATGATCAAGTTCTTTGTTTTCTTTCAGTAGTACTGCTATTGTAATGATCAAGTTCTTTGTTTTCTGTCAGTAGTACTGCTATGATAATGATCAAGTTCTTTGTTTTCTCTCAGTAGTACTGCTATTGTAATGATCAAGTGCTTTGTATTCTTTCAGTAGTACTGCTATTGTAATGATCAAGTTCTTTGTTTTCTGTCAGTAGTACTGCTATTGTAATGATCAAGTTCTTTGTTTTCTGTCAGTAGTACTGCTATGGTAATGATCAAGTTCTTTGTTTTCTGTCAGTAGTACTGCTATGGTAATGATCAAGTGCTTTGCTTTCTTTCAGTAGTACTGCTATGGTAATGTTAAAGTTCTTTGTTTTCTTTCAGTAGTACTGCTATTGTAATGATCAAGTTCTTTGTTTCTTTCAGTAGTACTGCTATTGTAATGATCAAGTCCTTTGTTTTCTTTCAGTAGTACTGCTATGGTAATGATCAAGTTCTTTGTATTATTTCAGTAGTACTGCTATTGTAATGATCAAGTTCTTTGTATTATTTCAGTAGTACTGCTATGGTAATGATCAAGTTCTTTGTTTTCTTTCAGTAGTACTGCTATTGTAATGATCAAGTTCTTTGTATTATTTTAGTAGTACTGCTATGGTAATGATCAAGTTCTTTGTTTTCTGTCAGTAGTACTGCTATGGTAATGATCAAGTTCTTTGTTTTCTTTCAGTAGTACTGCTATGGTAATGATCAAGTTCTTTGTTTTCTGTCAGTAGTACTGCTATGGTAATGATCAAGTTCTTTGTTTTCTGTCAGTAGTACTGCTATGGTAATGTTCAAGTTCTTTGTTTCTTTCAGTAGTACTGCTATGGTAATGATCAAGTTCTTTGTTTTCTTTCAGTAGTACTGCTATGGTAATGATCAAGTTCTTTGTTTTCTGTCAGTAGTACTGCTATGGTAATGTTAAAGTTCTTTGTTTTCTGTCAGTAGTACTGCTATGGTAATGATCAAGTTCTTTGTTTTCTGTCAGTAGTACTGCTATGGTAATGTTAAAGTTCTTTGTTTTCTGTCAGTAGTACTGCTATGGTAATGTTGAAGTTCTTTGTTTTCTTTCAGTAGTACTGCTATGGTAATGATCAAGTTCTTTGTTTTCTGTCAGTAGTACTGCTATTGTAATGATCAAGTGCTTTGTATTCTTTCAGTAGTACTGCTATGGTAATGTTAAAGTTCTTTGTTTTCTTTCAGTAGTACTGCTATTGTAATGATCAAGTTCTTTGTTTTCTTTCAGTAGTACTGCTATGGTAATGATCAAGTTCTTTGTTTTCTGTCAGTAGTACTGCTATGGTAATGATCAAGTTCTTTGTTTTCTGTCAGTAGTACTGCTATGGTAATGTTAAAGTTCTTTGTTTTCTGTCAGTAGTACTGCTATGGTAATGTTGAAGTTCTTTGTTTTCTTTCAGTAGTACTGCTATGGTAATGATCAAGTTCTTTGTTTTCTGTCAGTAGTACTGCTATTGTAATGATCAAGTGCTTTGTATTCTTTCAGTAGTACTGCTATGGTAATGTTAAAGTTCTTTGTTTTCTGTCAGTAGTACTGCTATGCTAATGATCAAGTTCTTTGTTTTCTGTCAGTAGTACTGCTATGGTAATGTTGAAGTTCTTTGTTTTCTTTCAGTAGTACTGCTATGGTAATGATCAAGTTCTTTGTACTCTTTCAGTAGTACTGCTATGGTAATGTTCAAGTTCTTTGTATTCTTTCAGTAGTACTGCTATGATAATGATCAAGTTCTTTGTTTTCTTTCAGTAGTACTGCTATTGTAATGATCAAGTGCTTTGTATTCTTTCAGTAGTACTGCTATGGTAATGATCAAGTTCTTTGTTTTCTGTCAGTAGTACTGCTATGATAATGTTAAAGTTCTTTGTTTTCTTTCAGTAGTACTGCTATTGTAATGATCAAGTGCTTTGTATTCTTTCAGTAGTACTGCTATGGTAATGATCAAGTTCTTTGTATTCTTTCAGTAGTACTGCTATGGTAATGATCAAGTTCTTTGTTTTCTGTCAGTAGTACTGCTATGGTAATGATCAAGTTCTTTGTTTTCTGTCAGTAGTACTGCTATTGTAATGATCAAGTGCTTTGTATTCTTTCAGAAGTACTGCTATGGTAATGATCAAGTTCTTTGTATTATTTAAGTAGTACTGCTATGGTAATGTTAAAGTTCTTTGTTTTCTTTCAGTAGTACTGCTATTGTAATGATCAAGTGCTTTGTATTCTTTCAGTAGTACTGCTATGGTAATGATCAAGTTCTTTGTTTTCTGTTAGTAGTACTGCTATGGTAATGATCAATTTCGTTGTTTTCTGTCAGTAGTACTGCTATTGAAATGATCAAGTGCTTTGTATTCTTTCAGTAGTACTGCTATGGTAATGATCAAGTTCTTTGTATTATTTTAGTAGTACTGCTATGGTAATGATCAAGTTCTTTCTATTCTTTTAGTAGTACTGCTATGGTAATGTTGAAGTTTTTTGTTTTCTTTCAGTAGTACTGCTATGGTAATGATCAAGTGCTTTGTATTCTGTCAGTAGTACTGCTATGGTAATGTTCAAGTTCTTTGTTTTCTGTCAGTAGTACTGCTATGGTAATGTTCAAGTTTTTTGTTTTCTTTCAGTAGTACTGCTATGGTAATGATCAAGTTCTTTGTTTTCTGTCAGTAGTACTGCTATTGTAATGATCAAGTGCTTTGTATTCTGTCAGTAGTACTGCTATGGTAATGTTCAAGTTCTTTGTTTTCTTTCAGAAGTACTGCTATTGTAATGATCAAGTTCTTTGTTTTCTGTCAGTAGTACTGCTATGGTAATGATCAAGTTCTTTCTATTCTTTTAGTAGTACTGCTATGGTAATGTTGAAGTTTTTTGTTTTCTTTCAGTAGTACTGCTATGGTAATGATCAAGTGCTTTGTATTCTTTCAGTAGTACTGCTATGGTAATGATCAAGTTCTTTGTATTCTGTCATTAGTACTGCTATGGTAATGTTCAAGTTCTTTGTATTCTTTCAGTAGTACTGCTATGGTAATGATCAAGTGCTTTGTATTCTTTCAGTAGTACTGCTATGGTAATGATCAAGTTCTTTGTATTCTGTCAGTAGTACTGCTATGGTAATGTTGAAGTTTTTTGTTTTCTTTCAGTAGTACTGCTATGGTAATGATCAAGTGCTTTGTATTCTTTCAGTAGTACTGCTATGGTAATGATCAAGTTCTTTGTATTCTGTCAGTAGTACTGCTATGGTAATGTTCAAGTTCTTTGTTTTCTTTTAGTAGTACTGCTATGGTAATGTTAAAGTTCTTTGTTTTCTGTCAGTAGTACTGCTATGGTAATGATCAAGTTCATTGTTTTCTTTCAATAGTACTGCTATGGTAATGATCAAGTTCTTTGTTTTCTTTCAGTAGTACTGCTATGGTAATGATCAAGTTCTTTGTTTTCTTTCAGTAGTACTGCTATGATAATGATCAAGTTCTTTGTTTTCTGTCAGTAGTACTGCTATGGTAATGATCAAGTTCTTTGTACTCTTTCAGTAGTACTGCTATGGTAATGATCAAGTTCTTTGTATTCTTTCAGTAGTACTGCTATGGTAATGATCAAGTTCTTTGTTTTCTGTCAGTAGTACTGCTATGGTAATGTTAAAGTTCTTTGTATTCTTTCAGTAGTACTGCAATGGTTATGATCAAGTTCTTTGTTTTCTTTCAGTAGTACTGCTATGGTAATGTTAAAGTTCTTTGTTTTCTGTCAATAGTACTGCTATGGTAATGATCAAGTTCTTTGTTTTCTTTCAGTAGTACTGCTATGGTAATGTTGAAGTTCTTTGTTTTCTTTCAGTAGTACTGCTATGGTAATGATCAAGTTCTTTGTATTCTTTCAGTAGTACTGCTATGGTAATGATCAAGTTCTTTGTTTTCTTTCAGTAGTACTGCTATGGTAATGATCAAGTTCTTTGTATTCTTTCAGTAGTACTGCTATGGTAATGATCAAGTTCTTTGTATTCTTTCAGTAGTACTGCTATGGTAATGATCAAGTTCTTTGTATTCTTTCAGTAGTACTGCTATGGTAATGTTCAAGTTCTTTGTTTTCTGTCAGTCAGTAGTACTGCTATGGTAATGATCAAGTTCTTTGTTTTCTGTCAGTAGTACTGCTATGGTAATGATCAAGTTCTTTGTTTTCTGTCAGTAGTACTGCTATGGTAATGTTCAAGTTCTTTGTTTTCTGTCAGTCAGTAGTACTGCTATGGTAATGATCAAGTTCTTTGTTTTCTGTCAGTAGTACTGCTATGGTAATGTTCAAGTTCTTTGTTTTCTGTCAGTAGTACTGCTATTGTAATGATCAAGTTCTTTGTTTTCTGTCAGTAGTACTAATATTGCTATGGTAAGTTTCTAGTTATACACTCTGTCAGAAGTAATTCTGTGGTAAGGTTCTAGTTCTATGCACTCTGTCAGAAGTAATTCTGTGGTAAGGTTCTATTTTTATGTTTTTTGTCAGTAGTTATTCCATGGTAAGGTTCTGGTTCCATGTATTCTGTCAGTTGTACTTCTTTTGTTAGGTTCTAGCTCTATGTATTATTTTGGCAATATATCTATTGTAAGGTTTGAGTTCTATTTGTCCTTTTAGCAATAGATCTATGGTTGATAATTTAGTTGTCTGGTTTTTTTTCAGTAATAGAAATATGACAAGGTTTTAGTTATTTCAGTAGGACACCTATGGGGAAGTTTAACTTTTGAAATCATTTTATAAATGTTCAAAATGAATAATTCTGTAGCATAGTCTACATATCCTCAGTCTTCAGAACAATATCAAAGTACTGGAGTAAACATAGTATCAAACAAATGTTATTGAATATCCAAAGGTAAAGTTAGCTTGCATGATTTCTTCATAATACTACACATTTTTTAATAACAGAATTTCCTAATTTTCTACATTATATGTAATCTTAGGCCTTTCGGCTATTTTTTTATACTAAAAGATAAACAACCTTATTTTTACCTACATTCACTTTCTGCTTCCATGTTTTGCAATATAAACAACATTACAGTTACTGCTGGCTGGCTGCAGTTAAGCCATTTACATCAGCAAAAAGAAAAAGTAGCAATCTGAGATAAACCTAAAATTTATCTGTATTTAGCATTATTAAAATGATAGGATCAGAAACACTGGATAACTCATTGTATGGTTTGGGTATAATTTGGATTTGAGAAACATGCAAAACCAAGGAAACTCAACATTGACCAATGCAATTTGAATGAAAATAGTGTCATGGTCATATCAAACTTGCCAGGCAGACATATACACATTACCATCATTCCATACACCAAATAAAGCAGTCGATGGCTAGACATTGGTTATAGTATCAGATATGGAGACATGCATGAGAAAATCTAACCTTGATCATTGATAAATGAAATGAGCTAGAAGTTACATTTATACCTTGTAAAGATCCCAAATATAGTCATGCAATTGCCTGTAATAACTAACCATAAAAATATTTTTTTAAACCAATGCTGAACCAGGAAAATGAAGATGTAGCAGATACAGTTTAGAATGGGAATGAAGAATATGTGAAAGAGACAACAACCCTACCAAAGAAAAGATAACAGCCAAAGAAAATTTGTAACATAAGGCATCTATATACAAAGCATGATACATCCAGGTCTTCAACCTTTTGAAATTTTAAGCTGTAATCAAATAGTTAACTCCACCACATGAATAGAATCCCTATGTCTAGCTTTCTGGGGCTTTCAACTCAGGCAAGACAATAACTAATTTAGCCCCAAACAACACATGTAAATGTACCTGTCCAAAGTTGAAACCTATTCTGTGGCTCTGTGGTGTTTTAACTACAAATCTCAATCTCTGATAGTATTTTTTAAAAATTAACAACTTACTAAACTATTTATGTGGTTAGGAGTATGACATATTGTATATGTTTAACCCTGAAACGTTTTTTTTGTGTCTGTCTTAAGTCAGGAGGATGTAATTTAGTGTTAGTCATTGTTTCATGTGTGTAAAATTTGTTTTTTGTAAACAAATGTATTATAAATTAGGTTGTTAGTTTTCTTGTTTAAATTGTTTCACATCTTCCATGTTGAGTCATTTTGTAGCAGTCTATGAGGTATAGGTTTTCCCTACTGTTGGAAACCATAGGGTGACCTACAATCGCTTACATCAACTTTATTTGACCTCTAGAGGATTGCTGTCTCATCAGCAATTATACTTTATCATCTCCTTATGCAGCCCTTAAGATGGTTGCTGTTTTTTTTTTAGAGGGGAATCTGGGTCATTAACCCTTTCCTCCATTGAAATTTTTGTTTTGCGTACTTGATTTTTCAACAAAATATTCTTTGAAGTATTAATGCATTGTGAAAAACAAATATTTCATCAAATAAATTTTGGTCAGATATTCTTTTGAATATCTTTTTCATATTGGATACAAATTTTATTAAGTCTGATGTAGTCAAAGCATTTCAACTGAGGTACTATACAGGCGTCAAAAGGCGTCATAATGGGAGTAAAGGGGGTGGCGTCAAAAGGCGTCATTATGGAGAAAAGAGTTAAAATGAAGTTAAAACCAAACAAATCAAGTATGTTGGACTTCATTCAGTCTGTAAAAATTCAAAGAAAGTCAAAAATGACATAATAAATTTATTAAATATATCACAAATATGATATAAATTTCCATTCATAAAATGCTCTTACTCATAACTCTATTCACAAGCAAAAAAAATGGAAATTTACTCAAATACTCATCACAATAAATAACATTTCATGTAAATAAATTGTTTATAAAATATAAAGTTTCTATCACAGCACATAGTAGTCAACTTTTCTCTTCAGTATCATTAAAAATCAACAAAAAACAGTTTTTCTTGATAAAATGAAGAGGGTCATTAGATCCATGATATCATACAGTCATAAATTAAGTTACATATAAAATTCTGATTTTCAGAGGCAGGATGGAATATCACTGTAAAAATCACAAACACTGGACGGAATCTGGATAACTTTGATTGTTGTCTAGATGGTACCTAAAATAACAAAAATTTAATATATACTTTTACTTCAGACAGAAAAAAAGGTATACTAGAAGGTTCAAAACAACACTGCGTCTTTTTCAATTAAAGTAGTACATAACATTACAGAAAGATAACTCTGTAAAAATCAGCTGAGCGTTTTAATTGCATTCTATTGTTAAAATTGGAGTTTGCCAAACTGCTATAATATTCAAGAATTTTTCTGACAAAGTGTGTGGTTCATTTTTTTGGAAATTTTTATATCTTTGTCAAAGGGTCAAAGTGAAAATTTTGTCAAAATTTTATGAAATTTAAACAAGTCAAATTTAGTCCAGGTGTTTGTAACAGCTTAAGGATACAAATACAGATTCCTAAGCCTTCGTGTCCTTCTTACACTTCTAATTTCATTTTTTATCCTGCCCTACTTTTTTTTTTAAAGTTTTGTTTACAAACATGTTCAACAGATGAACAGATGGACAAAGTGGAAACTTTAGTGGTCCTGCATACTTGATGTGGAGTCCTATTTTATTCCTTACCCTTATCTTTTGTGTTAACAAGACAGAATGGAATATTACTAATTCAGAGAAATTTCTAAAAAAAAACAGTTTAACATAACACACAACTTTTTCGCGGATTCATTTGCCTTGAGATTGACAAAAACACTCATATTATGTACCTGAAATTAGCTGATCCCTCCTGGGACGTATAATACCAGATGATGCAGGTGGTTTTAAGGAAACCAGTTTTGTTCCTGGAGATTTACCTCCCTTTGGACTGTTTGGTTCTCTGTTCTCAAATTCATATGCAGTTAAAATAGGTAATATGTGTTAAGGAGAAATATATCACATAAACCAGTAAATAAAGGCTCATACAGTTCTAATAAAGAAACATTTATATTTTCAGTATACATTTTAAAATAGCTGACATTAACTAAACTGCCCAATAAAGTAACGTCAATATTCTGTTTGAAATCTCCAGTTTACTCAGGTAGAAACTACAACATTTACACTTAAAATTTGCCTTTTTACTCAGGAATCTATAAAATATACTGTAAACCAACTTATTTTGTTGGAAACTTTATTTCGTGTTTACCTCCTTTCTTGCCAAATTTCGCTGCAACTTAATATTGCTATTTTAAATGTACTTATGTAATTAGACAAGAAAAGATCCAAGTTTTAGATTTTTGCGACAATTTATAATCCTGTTATTTATCTTCTCAATAAAGTCGCTAAAAAATAGCTATTATTGTCGGTTAGACAACTTTCAATAATAGAACATAGAACATGGATGTGAACAACTTCAGGTCAAATCAAAGCCTTCAACAATGAGCACAAAATGTACTGTTCAGTAAAAACTGTATAAGGCCTCTATAATATTATCTTTTGCATATTTGTTTACATTATAAAATCAAAAAGAAATCTGTGTTAATTTTTCATCATGTTGGCAGCTTTATTGTTCAAACATAACTAAAAGAATTCAAAAACACATATAAGTAGAAATTAAATATTCATGAAATATCAAAAAGATGAAGCCTAGCCAAATGTGATGCAGCTATATACCATCATTTTTTCAAAAGGATATTTGCTGATATAGGTAGAAATAAAACATCTGTTTCTGTGACGATCTCTAGTTCGTGACTTATTGACCCAACCCCAGACTCTCCTTCAACACCAACAGCTATGGCATAAATTTCTAGGTTCAGTTCTGTCTTCATTCCTGCTGCAATCTGTAGAAAATAATACAAATTATTACCAGCTGACATAATATTTAGACAAAAGCTCTCGCAGCTTTGTAAATTTTAACAACATTTGATTCTTGTTTTTAGTTATTAGTATTTTGGATATATGTTAGCAAGTTGCTTTCTCATTGTTGAATCTCCCCCCATTTCCTTTTATTCATATAGATGTGATATCCTAAATCTCTTGACCACTGTACCCTTGGATTGTTTAATAAACATTTACACATATATTATTATAGTCTATCTTATTATCTTATGGCTTTACTAAATTGAAATAATATACAATTTTCCACAACATCATAATTTGGTAATTTTTACAGAATATTCATTTGGGAATATTCATATTTTCAAAAGATGCAACTCCTCATTATGAAGCATTATATTTAAACAAATACCGGTAAACTAAATATATTCAGACTATATTTCAGTATCTGATTTCATGTTAACAAAGTATATCTAGCTTTGGTATATATGACAACTTACTGGGCCTGGTTTGTAGACCACTCTGAGGCCTGTTGAGGGAGGTGGCTGTTTTAATTTAAATCGACCAGAGTCTACACCAGTATTTTTCAAATGAATAGTAAAACTGTATGTATTTCCTTCCTTTAGAACCCCAAAGTCAACTTCTTGTGGTAACAGAATAAGTCCCTTCATCTGATTTAACTCCATCTGTCCTCTTACAGAAGACCCTACTGTTAAAGAATTCTTCACCTTCCTTTTCACTGGGTCCTCTACCATCTGAAACTGTAAAAACAATTCTTTATTATTACTACTTTATATAGGAACATTGAATACTGAATATCTCCATATGAGGTCAAAATAATTAAAATGATGCAAAATAATCAAAATGCTTTTCATGTAAATATGACATTATTTGTATAAGGACTTGATTGATTGATTGTTGGTGTTTTAAGGCCACTAAATGTGGCTCCCGGGTCTAAATCAATTTTTTTTATTTAATATAGGATTTCTCTATATTTTTCTATTAATGAACTTTATCTTATACTGAATAGAAAAATGAAATATAAAAATGGGGTCACTGTTCATTTACGCTCACAATCTGCCATTGAAAGAAGCATACATTTTTGTTAATTTCCTTTTTTTCTGTTGAACTAATAGGTAAATGGCGGTAATATCGAAATAAAAAAAGAACTAAATGACAGAAATCGCTTAAATTTTACAATTATTTAGGTTATGTACAGCTTATTCGGAAACAACAATAAAAAATATAGGTCACTGATGAGTTAAAAAAGATATTTCAATTTTAATGCCTAAAAATGGCATTTTTACACCAAAGGGAGATAATTTGGAGCTTTTTCAATGATATCTAAATTTTAAAAGTCACCTGGGGCCAACACAAATTGATTTTTTGGAATGATTGTTGTACCATATGATAAAGTAGCAACTACTTAAGGTAATAAATAAAATTTGTAATGAAAAATTTATGTTTATTTTTTTTTCTGAAAATCTTATACCCGGGAGCATCCTTAACTCTTAGGGCTATTTTGTGGCGGCCAGTTTTTATTGGTGGAGGAAGCCAAAGTCCCCGTAGAAAACGAATGAACTTTGTTAGAAACACTTACAACTCAAGTCAATTAAGATTGGAATCAAGTACACCTGCAAGAGTGGGGTTCAAACTCACAACTTCAGTGTTGATTACAGTAACTTAAACTACTTGGCAAACGAGGCCCAATATAAGGACTTGAAATAATATTTTAAGAGCATAATTACCAAATTAAGGAAGTTATATCCTACCTTATTATTAGGGATAGCTCCTGGTTTTCCACCTTTAGGAGGTACTGGTACAGGATTTCTACGAGGTTTTCCTGTCACATCCATTTTGAGACTTCTAATCATATATGCCTCTCTCTCGCCATCTCCAATCTCATCTTGAGTATCTGCAATATATATAACAATTCAAATATAAATCTCACAAGGAACCATTTTATTTTTTATTTTTAAGTGTGCTACCACATAGATCATCTACTGTGGATTGATTTAACTTTGTGGATAGCACTGATGCAGCTGAAGGGAAAAATTGTATCTTTGTGGATATTTGGAGAAAAAAAATCTATATCACAAGCCCATTGAAATTTTTTTCTGCGTTGAACATATAAATTTATGGTTTACCTATACCCATAAATTCTTGAAAATTGGAACTATGAAATTTGGGTCAAAAGCATATTCTGGAAAATGTTTTAAAAAGTTTAAATAATAATGAACATTATGTACAGTAAAACCTGTATAAACTGGCCGGCTACGGGACTATGAAAAAGGACGGTTTGGACAGTGAGCTGGTTTATTCAGGTTTCCGTTTTGATCAGAAGTTAATGACTTGTGACGTCCGACATTTTGCATGTAAAAGTTCTCATTGATTGTAAATTATATCTGATAAATTGAAATACTTTCACTTCGTTTTTCATTGTTTGCATTTGCATCAGAATGCTCGCGTTGTTTGGATTGTAAGACGAGAGTTTCGATTTACTCCCATGATCAATAATTTGAAATGTTGAGATGTTGGAATGGCCGAATAAAAAGCCAGAATATTATCAAACGTAATTTCATCACTTTCGAAACTTTGTCGTACAGTGTACAATATCCATTGATTGTTGTCATCCGGGTGTTTTTCATTATCAAGGTCATTTGTTTAGGGGTTCACAACAGGGAACCCAGGATTTCGAAATCACGATGTGAATTTCTTACTCCGCGATTTTAATATGTTTATCCAAGTTAAAACGTAAGTTCAATCCGAGATATATTCGGTGTGTCTTTTTGTTTTATTGACACTTTTATAATGTTTTCATAAATAATACAGCTCACTACTGTACGGTTGTAGGTTCACAGTTTGACACCTGACTAATTGATTATCAAATATGTTTTGATTACATATCGATCACTGAAATTAATTAGACAAACCGGTTTTGACAGGTAATAATTAATGTAATTAAGAGTATTGGGACTTCCTAATTAGATCGGAATTCGGAATACACAGGGTCCGGTTTATAAAGGGTATTTTAACAAAGACTTTGAATGCAAAAATATGGGACTTTCATTTTCGGCCGGAATGGACAGGAAACCGGTTTAATCAGGGTCCGGTTTAATCAGGTTTGACTGTACTATGTTTCAAGTTGATGCAACAATAACTTAATGGTAATTTAACTTGACCAAAAAACTTTAACCTGATACCGGACAGAAGAATGGATGAAATATATAGCCCATCTACTATTAAGGGTAGGAAAATAAAAACATCTACCATTCACTATTAAGTAACATATCCAAAATACATTCCTTGCATCAAGATGGTTGAATGTTGAAGTATTTCTTGTAAAACTGAACATACAATGACTTGTCTGTTTTTAATTCAAAGTGTGTTATTCAATAATTATGGATGTTAGACACTTACAGCCCTCTTCAAGTGTGGGATGTTCCATTATTACTGCAGGGAAGTCAACTTGGGATGGTAGATCTGAAGGTGAATCTAATCCACCTGCCTGCTTTGGGGTTGGGTTTGCTGTAATATACAAAATGCAAACGCTTGACAGATATATTTTGCACTAGTGTAGTTAATCAAATTGAAATCAATAAGTTTATTTTATTTATCTATGAAGCAAGAGTTTATGTTCTGTAGTGTGCTGTATTCAGTTTGTGGAATCTTAGTTGGGTGTCACATGTGGAGCAGGATCAACTTACTCTTCAGGAGTACCTGAGTTTTTGGTTATGTTTGTGTTGCTCAGTTTTTTTAATTTTTATGTTGTGTTTTGTATACTGTTGTTTGGTCTTTTTCATTTCAAACCATGGTAGTGTCAATTTATTTTTGACTTATGAGTTTAAATGTCCCTTTGGTACCTTTAGCCTCTCCTTTAGATATATATATATATAGTTATAGCGAACCCTATTGAACCTTTCTATAGATTCACCTGCAAGTTACCTGTCCATTTAAACTTTTGGCAGTTCTATTGTCCCATCTAACAAATACAACAGGTATTGTTCTCTGTATAGTTTATTCACTCAGACCTTTAAATTTCTTCTAAGAGAAATATATCACTCATTGATTAATCTACCTCAGTAGAAAATTTATCTGCTAAATTGATAGAAATTACATGTTTCACATAAAAAAAATGCCTGTGATTTCGTGTTTATTAAACATTTATAATATTTTTTTCAATATGTTCAAAATAAATAATAACTTAATCATAAACAGTTTGTTTTTAAAATAAAAAGTATTGTTCATATGAAAATTTGCATTTTTTAGTTTTTCTTTAGTTATAGAATACTTTTAAGAAGGCCTTTATATGTAAACATCAACATTTTTAGGTTTTTTTTATCAATTTGTTTTTGGAAATAGGAATAATGTTAATTTTTTTTAGGAATCAACTTTTATTAATGTTTGAATCAGTGTTTACATTCAACAGATTGAAAATATAATACATTCAAACTCATATACATTTTTTTATAAATAGTACACATGTTATTTAGCAGATAAATTTTTTACTCAGGTAAATTAATCAATGAGTGATATATTTCTCTTAGAAGAAATTTAAAGGTCCTGGTGAATAAACTATACAGAGAACAATACCTGTTGTATTTGTTAGATGGGACAATAGAACTTACAAAAGTTTAAATGGACAGGTAACTTGCAGGTGAATCTATAGAAAGGTTCAATAGGGTTCGCTATAAATCTATTAAAATGCATAATAAGAATAATGACAAACAATATGAAAAAAATCCTCTGATTTACAAGACTACTATAAATTATAATATAGATATATATGTGTGAAAAACTGTTCCTGCACCAAGTGAAATTATAGTGTGATGTGCAGTGACCAAAGCTTTTATATATTTATACTGTGAAGTTTAACTTGGGAATCGGGTTCTTATTCAAAAATGGGAAACTGTTTATTTTCTAGACTTACTTGGGCGACCACCCACAGTTTTTCCTGCATGAACTGGTGTTGGATTGTCTGGTCTGATTGGTGCTGGTGACCCTTGACCTGCTGCATGTGCAGGGGTTGGGTTACCTGGGCGTATTCCTCCTCTAGAGGGCACTGTCTCTGGGTAAACTACAAAGTCATGTTGGAACATTTTACAGGGATATTCTGTTTTACAGAATTTTCATGTAAAGTTGGAATGGTTTTTAGATTTTCGAGCATTTATACATTTCTTTTCTGTAAAAATACTCTGTAGTTGTCATTCACAATAATATATATATATTGCATTTATAAAATCTTCAATTGGTATTTTTAAAAGACAAAAGAATAAGCTATATATAGATTATATAATAATAAAATAAAGCATTTAAAGAAAACTGAGCAACAAAATGTATCAAGCTGTTATATTTTGCTAAAACGTGATCCTTTGAAGTGAAAATGCATGTAAAATAAACTATAAGGTTGTAAGAATGTACCTGAATATGACATTGGGGTACCAGGACCTGCTTTATGTGTGATGGTCTCTCCAGGGGATGCACTTGATCGATCACTCTGACCTGACTTGACAGCCCCTAGTGCTAAAAATCAAAATAATATTTGTGTGCAACAAACACCAATGCAACCCATACCTTAATAGATGTATAAAACAAACACACACAGACTGCAAACTTTTAAGGTATAAATCTATTTGCTTATGAATTTTCTATAAATTTTTTCTTTTTTTCTTTTTTCAGATGTTTTACAAACATATTGTGGGCGATTCTTACATTAACTTCTTATTAAGGATAATCAGTACAAATAAATTCTACTTATAGTGCAGGAAAAAGGACAAATGATGAAATTTTTAAACACTTGCAGAAATTTTCCATAGGCTGGCAATGATACTTACATCTCGCAGGATGAGCACTGGTAGCTGGGCTGACTTGATCTTTATTACTATGACTAGAGGAGTTTCCCCTGACAGCCTGGGTTCCATCTTTCCTGGGATCCTCTGACAGTTGTTGTAAAATCTCATCAACATCTTTAGCCTGAAATAAAGAGTGAATATTATATGAATCATAAAATGGGTGGATTAGGTCAAATACACCCTTACATGGTCTGAATTGAAAATCCAATTTAACCTAACACATGGTTCTAAAGGACTTTCAGTTTCAATATTTAAAAGAGGTGGTAATAATCTATTAGAGGAAAAGATATTGGAAATTCACTTGGCCTTATTTTCCTAGCAAGTAAAAGTAGCCTTGAACTATATCTGTAACAAATTTTACAGGAATTTTTGTCCACACACAATGAAAATTGGAATTAGATGTCATATTACAAAATGTCATAAACTAACAATTTGTCTTAATCCTAAGAGAGTTATAATCCAAGAATACAAGTGTTTACACAGGAATTCTAGAAAGAACATGCCTATAGGATTTTAATTGTGCTAGTCACAAAACTTTAGGTACAAGATGTTACCTGTGATAGTAAGAAAGCCTTTCCAAATTCACTGTCAAAATAGACTGGTATTTTCTTATTTCTGAGAGCATTTCTCCCTTCCTGCTCCTCTGCCAGTTCTCTTTGATCCCTCTCCCAATCTGCCTTGGTCCTCTTTGGGGTCGGTGTTGGTGGAGGACTTGGGGCAGGAGGAGTCATTGCCTTTTCATATATATCTTTAACAACCTCTGCAACAAAAAACGTATTACATAGATAAACTAAATCTGATTATGTTTTTAACAAATTCAAATATAAGTCTCACAAGAAACCATTTTATTTTTTATTTTTAAGCGTGCTACCACATAGATCATCTACTGTGGATTGATATATCTTTAACAACCTCTGCAACAAAAAACGTATTACATAGATAAACTAAATCTGATTATGTTTTTAACAAATTGGTTAAAGTCATAAGAAACGAGTGACCGGTGAAAAATAATGTTCTTCCAATTCTTAAACCAATGCATACAAACATCATAAACTTAGTCTTCTGTGCTCGAATTTATCATTTTTTTCGTGTAAATTTCGTATAATCGTCAATTTTTTTTTCAATCGGTCAGTGTTGTTGTGAAAATATGGCAGGTAATTAAAGTTCGTGTTTTGAAGCTGAAGTTTAACGATTGTCACCTGTTTGTCAACAATTGACGAAAAATAAACAAAAAAGCATGGAAAATGAACACGTGTTTAACATGTAAATTCAGATAATAGTTAATTTAAAGGACATCCATGCGTATTGTGGTCACCGGATTTTTACGAGATGGGTTACACTGAGGTCACCTTGCATACGGAAAATATATCGGGGGAATTGCTTGCTGGAAGGAAGCAATTCAAATAAAGTAAACTTCTTCTAAATATGAATAAAATAAAGAATTTTCTTCAGAAAAAAGTATATGTACATAAGTTTTACAATGAAAACTATCCATTGAGTTATAAAAAACATATGCATTGGTTTTTTTTGATTTGAGGTTTCTTATGACTTTAAAATGTAAAAAGAGTTGTAGAAATAGCTTTCCTCATTATGTTCAGTTTCAAGTGCTAGTCAATTTACAGCCATTTATACAGTAGTTTTAAGCTCTACAAATCATTGATTTATGTTATTCTAATTCCAACTATATCTGTGTTTAAAGTAGAGAGTGAACAGTATATCATATGAATTTTTTGCCAATGAATACTACTGTTTGCTAGTTGGTATCAAATACCACTTTATGCACAGATTTTGAAGGAATGGTGAATTCCAATTGAAGTTGAAGTTACCTTTCAACCCTTTGATGTGTTCTTGGCAGAGATAAATGTTAATTGAATACCTGGATCTTTTGCTAACTATAACCCCTTCTTATAATTTAATTATTTTTTTTTATTAGTTCTTTCAATAAATCAATTTACCTGGTGGAAATTGTGGATTGGTTGCAGAGTGAAGACCCATTTCCTGTAGATCAGCAGCGTGGATTTTCTCCTCATCTGTTCTAGGATCTACTGGCTGCATAAACTCAGATGTTTTGTTTCTATTGATAACATACTCAGCATAATCCTTTAATCCAGCCTGTAATCTGTTATGCAAGATATTCAAAATAGTTTAAATTATTAAATTAACTGCAGCTATTATAATTGAAATTGAAAATTTTCCTCATTACTGTCTTGGTTTAACAGTTCTCATGATTGAATAAAAGTTGCATTTTTGTTGATTTGTCAAAGTCTGCATATGAGACTATATAGAAAATTTCAACTGTGTCGAAAAGTTGAATTGTTGGTTTACCAATACCTACAAAAACTATGCGCCATACCTAACTTCCTTCTCTGGGGAGAAAAAAACTTAAACTATAAACTGTGATTATTATCAGAAGTCCTAGCAGTAATGTTCATGAGTTCATGTAAAACTAAATCTGAACTTTACTATATTTGAGTTATCATTTATTTGATAACTGTAAATTCAGAAATTATTGCGTGCATTAATTATTGCGATTTTGTCATCTTAGACTTAAATGCGATTTTAAATTTTACGATTTTGAGAAAAATCCTGTTAAATCCATATAAAATATTTCAAAATGCGAGTTTAAATTATTGCGTTTACAACTCAGTCGCATTTTTCGCAATAATAAAAACCTCGCATTAATTTCTGAATTTACAGTACTTACTGATCTCTAAGCTGGTTAGACACAGGTTTATACTGTATTATTTGTCTAAGTTCTAACTTGTTGGGACATTTCAGAATTGGTATCCTAGCTGCTTGTTTAGACACAGTTCCAACATTTAATCCTTGACCAAGAGTTGTTCCGTATTTAGGTCCAGGAGTTTTGAATTCTTTGGGTGGAAGTGTTGTAAGATCTCTGCTCCTAATACCTGAAGGAATAATAGATTCCTGGTCATACTTTTTAAACCAGACATCTGACAGACCACCAACGTAAGGTTTTAGAATTGTAATTCCTTGAACACCAGGATAATCTGGTAAATCATCACGTAAAACAGCCGTTGCTTGGCTCTGTTCAGCATTGTTTATATATTCTGCCACATCCTGGTATCGCATCAGTTCAGTGCCACTTCCGTCAGCGTGACATATGAAAAAGCGAGGAGCATGTTCTTTAAAGGAAGCCATTCTCTTGTCCGCTCGACTTTCATCCTGACTGGTATCCGATAAGTCATCTTCATTGGCAGTCATTACAGCATAGTCCCCATTAGATTTGACATTAAACACATTCCCTTCAAGGTCAACACTTTCAATAACAATGTCTGCATTATGACGTAACACATATTGTAAATCTCTCTCTGGTAACATCTGTTCTGTTATTTTGTTTGGTCGTGGGTAATAAGTAACCGTTCCCTCAGTGTCTACCTCTAACCGACCACTGTCGTAATGATGAAGCATGTAATAGCCATCTGGAAACACATTGATTGTTGTACCATTACCAAAAATGGTCAGATTTTCACTGGTGACACTGTTAAATTCTACTGTGGCATAGGCTGGACACTCAACCTTAACAAACTTGATGGTCTGGACTTCTATTTCCTTTTCTTCACCTGTGTAAAGAGAAACATAAAATCAGTATCATCTTACAACAGAGTGACTTAATTCACAGTATAATTAATAGCTGATTATGAGGTAGGGGTTTGCTCATTATTGAAGGTCATGCAGTGACATTAGTTTTTAACTTATAAGTCCTTGAGTCTCTGTTTGAGAGTTTTTTCATTGTTTTAAAATCAATCCACATCTTATTTTTATTAAGAGTTCTGTTTTAAACATTTTGAAAAGAATATAACCTATAAGCCTAAGGTTGACATGTAAATGATCTTCAACTAAGTCAAGATATCAACAAATGTTTATACCTTCATAAGATTCCTCTCCACTGCGAGTTATCTGATTTTCTCTGTAATATGTTGTAATACGGGTACCATCAGCATGCTCCACTATAGTGGTGCCATCTGGATAACTAATTGTCATCACATGATCATCTCTTGTTGCCATGGTCTACAAACAAAGGGAGACAACATCAAATACTTGTTTTACTCTGATTTACTTTTTTTTACTAGCATCAGCATTGAATTTTACATCTGTTTTACTAAAACATCATAATAAAAAAATGACTGGAACAGAAAATGAAGTATTTCATATCATATTTGCCATTATATTTACATAAAACTAACTAAATAAGCATCAAAGTGTATAAAACATATACCCAACAAAACTTTAATTTACTATAACAAGTGAAACTGTGAGCTACTGCTCACTTATGATGCCCTGCCGCAAGTGGATAATATTAATAGTGTAAAAATATGCAAGTGTTTGGTAAACAGGAAGTTGTCGAGTGATGAATTTGAAAACGCATCACACGGTATAGCCGACTTATATAAATCCTGAATCCAAATTTCAGAAATCCTTGTATTGTAGTTCCTGAGAAAAATGTGACGAAAATTTTCAACTTGGCTATCATGTGTAAAATCATACAAGTGTTCGGTAAACAGGAAGTTGTCAAGTGATCAATCTGAAAACGCATCACACGGTATAGCTGACTTAGATAAACCCTGAAACCAAATTTCAGAAATCCTTGTATTGTAGTTCCTCAGAAAAATGCAACAAAAAATATTCATGGGACAGACGGACTGACGGAAGGACAGACAGAGGTAATACAGTATACCCCCCCTATAAATAATTATATTTGGTTTAAACTTAAAATTCAAACCGAGTAGATTTTCTTTTCATTTGCATTCAATCATACAATTATTGATACTAACTTGATTTGTTTCTGGATCCGTTGCCACACAGATCATGACAGGTTTTAAGTCTTCTGTCTCCACGTTTTCTTTATATTGTATTTTCTCTCCACTGGGATATGTTGTGGTCCACACGCCTTTCTTCTCCTGTTCTGGTGGTTCCTCTTCAGCTTTCTCTGGGACTGGTTTACCTCCCTTTGCTGGTTTTCCTGCTGCTGCAAAAATATACGAATATTGTTTGTTTAATAGAATTAAATAAGTTAGGTTAGACAAAGACAATTTTAAACCTTCATTTAAAGATTGCAATTTGCATACAAGTTATTTGAGGTGTTGTGTAATTTTGCCTGACAATATATACATCTAAAGTTAAGCAACTGTTACTTTAAATAACTAGGCATCAGACAATCTTTTTGTCATATTTGTAGTTATACCTTCATAGTAGTCTTATTGTTTTCATATTATGGTGTTGGGCAGATATTGCACCTTGTATTTAAGGAATTAGGCAAACAACAATTTTTTTTTATACATCCCCATAGCATATTCCTCTACTCATTGCAGTCCATGTAGCAAGCTTCAGTTGCTTGTTCTTAGTTCATATATCAATAAATATATAAGGCATAACTGTTGTAAAATATTGTGATTTCATTCCATGACCAATAGCAGATCTCAATACTTTACCTGTAATTAATAGAAAATGAAATAATTTCTGTTAGTTAACAGTTTAGGGTGGATTTAAAAACATGGGAAGGATGGGAAAATTAATTATGTTTATTTAAAATGAATCAAAATTAAAAAACTTTAATGTCAGAATATATTGATCGCATAATTAGCTGAATGAAAGTTCTTAAAACATGTTCTGGGATTGAAGGTTAGTATATCAGTTTTTAAACCCATTTAGCTGAATAATATTAATTTGCTGTCTTTAAAACAGCAAAAATTCCACATATTTATCTTTTTTGTTGAAAAGATTAAAAGTAAATTGTAATATAATAAAGTAATTTCAGCAAAAAATAGATAGTGGTCAAAAGGTCTTAATTCATCAAGTCACGGTTCATTAACATTTTTTCAATTAAAATTTCAAAACATATTCTGACATAACCCTGTTTACTTTATGGTTTAAAAAGATGTCAAACAAAGATTCCCTGTATTTTTCAATTTATAAAAAACAAGAATGTGTTCATAGTACAGGGATGCCCCACTTGCACTATCAATTTTCATGTTCAGTGGACTGTGAAATTGGGGTCAAAACTTTTGATTTGGCATTAAAATTAGAAAGGTCATATCATGGGGAACATGTGTACCAAGTTTAAAGTTGATTGGACTTCAACTTCATCAAAAACTACCTTGACCAAAAACTTAAACCTGAAGTGGGATGAACGGACGAACGAACAAACGAACAGATGTACAGACCAGAAAACATAATGTCCCTCTAATATCGTAGGTGGGGCATAAAATAAGGACAAATAACCACACCAATTACATTTATATCAAAAAAATAAAATCTGTTTCCTTTGAAATAAATATATTTTATTAAGTACTCAAGCTGCAACATCAAAATAAATTTAACAAAAGGAAGCACACATTTTTCAATTCAGTCATAAAATAAAAGATTAAGGAAGTAAACAAAGGGGGAATAACTCAAAATACATGCATTTGTTGTTATACATACCACTTCCAGGAGGAATACTTTCTATTTCACCTGAGGCTGATTTGAAAAAGATTATTTTTTGCATTTGAAAAGTCAAAACTATGATGTGAAAAATAGTGAATATCTATTAACTGAATGTTATTGTAAAGTACAGCATATTTGGTAAAGTATAAGCGGACTGTTTTTTTTGACAAATTATGAATCTTAAATTGATAAAACTTTATTACTAGTAATTTAATCAATATATTTTAATACTTGCATATCAAAATGTAGCAAGTACACATTCATTCAGTTCAGAGCTAACACACAGAAATCTGTTTTATTTACAAAGTAAATTATGCTTAAAGCAAAATACACAAAAATTAAAAGTAAGTAAATTAATATGTATTATTACAAGCTGATTTTAACAATTTAAAAAAAAAACATATCTCTTAAAAGCAAACAAACTTCTGTGAATAAATTTGTTAAAAAAAATCCACTGCTTTTTAATGCATTCAGTGCGTCTGTGTCTTCTCATTCAAAAAATAATAACACTGTTAATTTGATTTTGATAATAAATCAGCAAATAAAAATCATACATTTCATAAAGTTTGACTGCATGTGCATATAAGGTACTGTGGATTCATTAATTTTCATGGGTATCAATTTTCGTGGATTGCTGAATACTTGCATATTCTTGGATATTTGATTTCATGGTTTTGACAATCTCTGTATACAAAGCCTATCAAAAATATGCTATTCATTGAACATTTGAATTTGTGGTTCACCTGTACCAATGAAACCCATGAAAATTGGTATCCAATGAATAATAATGAATCAACAGTATCTAAATTGAAATATCTTATCACTCCACATTAATGAATAAACAGCCAGCCTTTATAGTTTGTATAATATTTTATTAAAACCAATACAAACTTTTCTTGGTTGGTGTTTCAGCTCTTTCTGGCTGGCTCATGGCACTTCCAGCACGCCTAGGAGTAGGACTAGGGCTACGGACAGGAAGTGGCCAGTGACCTGTGTGGACACTTATAGTACCATCAGCATATAAGACCTGATAAAATGATAAAAAGACATTTATTTCAATTTGATTTTATATGACACATCAAACTATAATTTCATCTAATGATCTATTATTATTTTGAACAAACTGCTGTGTGATTTGAAGGCTGTACTTACTGTAAATATCTAAATTTTGCATCAAAGATTTTTTTATTGTTAAAAGTCAACCAAATTTTTTTCACAAGGCAATTGCTAGACTTATATGTGTTATTTACAAAGTTTTGTTGCAGACATATATAACATGTAATTAGTACAATATACTAGTAGTCCCAGTTTATGATAACAATACATTTATATCTCAATATGGCAACAATCCTGTATTTGAAAGTTCTATTTATACATTTAGCATTGCATGGAAATTGCTACTTTTATTAAGCTTAATACATGATTATTTACCTAAATACAGTGAAAACAGTTGAAACTGAATCTTGCACTTTGCGATTAGATTTTCCTCTGAGTTCGGTATTTTTGTGATTTTACTTTTTTTTTTTTACACAAACCGAAACCTGTTTAATTCAAATATGTTCATTAGTCCAGTCATATAAAATTTAATGAGATGTTAACCTCACTAAACATCTGCCAAAACCAAATAAATCTTTGGTCTTGATGAGGTTCGGTAAAGACAGGTTTCACTGTAATGTTATTTTTCTTGGGACTTTTCTACTCACTTCTACATTACCATCCACCATGTTTTTAATGACCGTGCCCTCGGATGTAATAATTCTGGACACTTCAGACTGAATATATTTCTTCCTTGGAGCCTCACACTCTTGCTCACATCGTGTCTTGAATGGATAACTCTGTTTAACCAGTAACCTTCTGTCATCCTCAGTCATTGGTTTCATTCCTGGTGAAATAGATTATCTGAACATTATAGTTAACCGAGGAACATTTTGCCAAATGAAAGTAAATGCTGAAGATATGCACATTTTGTGATTTTGTAGAACATAAATAGCGTTATTTAAAAATTTAATGTGATTATTCGATATAAATAATTATTTTTGAAGTTTTGTTATGTTGTGACAAATAATATAGAAAAAGTATTAAGGATTTGAAATTTTTAAATGTAAATTATGCTTTTTTGTTTCTTTTTCCAGTAAATATTCAACAATATTGACTTATCTATTGTTAACCCCTTAGAAACTACTAACCTACAGAACTTTCCAATATATATTTAACATTCAGACCATCAGGACATGTAACATACAACTGTTGGAAGGGTTGTACTATTGGCTTTTCTTCATCTTTTTTCTCTTCATCAATCTTTTCTCCATCATCTGGTGCCTACAAAAACAACAAGTTTATCAATAATTTGCAAAGGACTTTTGTAAAATCATATAATGTCAATATCAATTGGAATATGTCACCAAATGTATATTTCATGAAGACGATTTTTGTTCATTTTACAATACTGGTGTCAATTTGCTTTAAAAAGAAGCCCTGCTCATATTAATAAGATATTGATACAAAAGAAAAAACCTGAAAAAAACCCACAACTTTCGACACAGAGATATGTCTAACCTAGGTAAATATGTCTTTGTCTTGATTAGCAGTATTTTTCACAAGCAAAACAAAGCCATAAATAATTGTATGAAGACACACTTCCAAATGATTATAATATCTCTATCATCTTTCATAAAGTTGAATGGATAATTTGTTGACTTACTGGAACCTGAGGTGGTGGTTCAGGTGTTGATCCTTTCTTATCTCCCTTCTTACTCTTTGCTGGTGATGGGGGTGGGGCTGGACTGGGTGTAGTGGGTGGGGCTACATAATCTTTTGGCTCATACTTTTTAGCTGCAATTAGAAAAAAAAGATCTTCTACAATAACTGGAAGTCAAAGACTTTTCTGGATAATATCAGATATGAATAATTTCATATAAATTTACATGAAAGGATATAAGATTGGCCTACACAAACCAAAATACTAATACATACAGTAAACACAAATGTAAATGTATAACATATTCTTTTACTGTACTTTATGACTTTACGGTATGGGGTTTTCTCATTGATGAAGTTGTAAAGGTAATCTATAGTTGCTTAAATCCAAATCATGTAGACTTTGATAAATAGTTGTCACATATGCATATACAACTTTTTCTTATTCTATTTTCAAATTTATTTCTATAATTTCAAAAGTAATCAAACAATTTTCCTAATAATCTTTACAATATATAAATGATTGTTCCATACCTTCTTCACAAGTTCCACTTTCTCCAAACTGACTAAGTGACATGGTCATGCCGTCCATCAGCTGTGCTGTTATAGAACCAAATGCACTGACTGCTGTCTTTTTATCTTCTGATTTAACAGACATGTTTGTTTTAACGCCGACACTCTCTGTATCTTTTACTGATTTATCTGCATTAAAAAAAATATTATTTGGACTATAAATGTACAAATATGAAATATTTTTTTCTCTTTTTTTTTAACTTATTTATACATATATGTGCTGTCTGTCTGTATGTGTATCTGATGTTATTACATGTATGTTTTGTTTATCAATATCAGTCAGTTTAAAGAGCTCTTAAGAGCTCATGTTCATTGTTATTGTGTATATATGCAACCCGGCTTTAAATACAGATTACTTTACTTTACTTTCCTCTAATTTTTCATTATAAAATAATCAAGGAAGATAATCAAAAACAGTTATAACAAAAGTGAATGGTCAAATCAATTAATCACTAGAATTTTTCCTGCATGCACTGGTGCCTCTGATCCTTTTTGAAATTTAAAATAAAATCATAATTGTTCATAAATGTATTGTAGTAAATTTGCTAAAATTCAAGTGTATTATTTTTTGAAGAAATATTTCTGTTATTCATATATTTACATTGTGGTAAAGTTAATGAAATGTTGGAAATCCTTAAAATAGTTTATTTATAATACAAGAATGTTTGTGAATGGTGCTAAATTTAAAATCTTTTAGGTACACACCAAATACAGAACAAGCTGAAAATCTTACAACATGGTGTAGCAAAATTATTGTTTGAAAACTTTTTGGCCAAAAATTTAAATGAAAAATCTCACCATCTTTTTCTGATTTCTCATATTCTGATTTTTCTTTTTCATCTTTCTTTGAATCAGTATCATCTTCATCGTCACTTCCATTGGAGTTTTCTTTAGGGTCGAGAATGTGAACAGAGAAAATGTGTCCATCTTTTAATACTGTTGCTTTCACACAAGACGTTCCTAAAGAAATAAGTCAAAACACTATAACTCAATTGTTTTCAATTCTGTGTCAAAGGTTAAATAAAGTAAAAGTTATATAAAAGTGCAATACCAGAATATAAACTTAAACAAAAAACTATTATTGAACTTTTATTTTCTTAAAAATGTAAGTATCCTTAATATTTGTAAAATTTGGCCAATAATTAGCTTGTGTCCTATTTTTTCATCTGGAGTCAGTTTTACAAAAAATCTTACGACAAAGATTGAATTGTTCATGACTTACAATCAATCTTAATCGTAACATTTTTTATAAAACAGACTCCTGGAAATTACAGAACCTTTTCATAAATATTATTGATTCTTTCCTTTGACAACAGTTTTTTCTTGAAAAATTGGAAAGAATGTAAAAAGAAATAAGTGTGTTATACAAAAAAATTATGATCAAGAAAATAATAGTACAAAACTAAAATAATTTGCAATTTCTTTAAATCAAATTGATAAAATGTTTAAAATAATCTGAATTCACAGATGAGATGAGAGAAATTTTACATAGAGATACAAACCTTGTACAAAATCTGTTCTTTCTGTTCTAATTTGTCCTCCATCAGATGGAAACAGAGTTGTTGTAATACCAGATACATGTATCAGTTTGTTACCAACATCATAACCAGTAAACTGAGATGAAAGAGAATCAATGTTAATACTATAGCCAAAAACACAACAGAATGATATTTTTTACAAAATAAAATTTATCATGCCTTTCCCACCTTTTGAAATCTCTAAGGGTTATTAGCAGAAAAGTTGATTTTGACCTAATATATTTTAGAATGTATATTCGTATCTATCTTAATTTTCTCTCTTAATTGGAACCAATTAACCCTTGTGTAACTATTCTGGATACCAGAAATCTCTCTTGCTGTATAAGAACATGGTAGTTAATACTTACAGGCCAGAATTCCTCCTGCACTGGTGTGGAAGGCTGTACAAACTCTACTGGTTCCTGTTTATCCTGGGAACCTTTAGATTTGGCACTTCCTCTGGATCCTGGTCTCTTTTTGTCTTTGTCATCACCCTATAATATGTAATAAATAAGTTTTAATTGTCAGAAAATTTTCTTTAAATTCCCTTACAAATGATTAATTTTTGGGGGTAACTATTGTTGTGTATTTCCTTATTACCTCTATTCTATCTGCTGACCAAAACAAGAAGTATACAGAAAAAAAGTTTTAACACATAAACTTGTGAAGAAATTAAAAATTATACTAAATAATTATTTTTTTGTTTCTTTTTTTCATGATATCATTAATTTATATATACAGTGGATTCCTTAATTTTCATTGGATACTATAGTCGCCGTCAGCTGAAATTCGTAGCGGTTATCGGTAAAAATAATCTTAACTATCAACCGCGTTCTCTCGAGATATAGTTTTTCTCATTCCATTCATAAATCGCAAAAAGAAAAACCACTACTGACCTACCTTTTAAGTGATCGCACTGTAATAATCCTGACCTTCACATTTTCCAGAATGTTTTCCATTGTAATTCCGCCATCTTCGTTTCTATGAGGATCATTTGTTTACATGTGAAATTCGTCATTTACGCAGTTTCCTGAAATGTTCTTTTCATTGATGTGATACGGTTTCCCGCGCTTTATGCAAATGTTATGAAATTGAACTCCAGGGGAACACTTCCGGAAAAAACAATGGCAGATTCCATCATTCAAAATAGTCTTGGAAAATGTGAAGGTCTGGATTATCACAGTGCAATCACTTAAAAGGTAGGTCAGTAGTGGTTTTTCTTTTTGCGATTTATGAATGGAATGTGAAAAACTATATCTCAAGTGAACGAAGTTGTAGTTTAGATTATTTTAATTGATAACCGCTACGAATTTCAGCTGACGGCGACTATAGTGCAAATTCAAATGTTTAACAAATTACAAATTTACTAAAGGAATGTAAACAGACGTTGCCAAAACATTAAAATTCACTAATATATACAAGTTTTCCTCAAACCTCCAAAATTAGTAGCCAAGAAAATATATAAATCCTTAACCCTAACCACAGTAACTAATTAGATACCCACCTTTTTGCCAGGAGATTTAGATCTTTTAGCACTCTTTGCTCTTTCTTTGTCATCTTCTTCAGATTTAATTCTGTCCTGTTCCTCTTTCCAGGCTTTCAATGAATTGTTTCTAACAAAGATATTACTATTTGCAGATGAAGACCTTTCTTGGCTGCTTGATCTGGACTTAGGACTCTTGGACCTACCTATAATATAAAGAGGTTTATAACAGTTTTCCAAGAGTTTTTCATTTTTATACCAAATCCATTTTTTTTTAAAACAACATTAACAGATAAATCATTCATCAATAGAAACCTTGTCATGGCCTGAGGGTTGTCTTTCATTTTTTTTTTTTTACATTTTTGTCCTTTTCGAAAATTGTAATTTATGACAGTCTTATTTAAGGTTCTGTTAGATATATCTACCTACTTGTCTAGAATTGTGGCTGTTTAGAGCTTGACATATTGTAAAGGCACTTATATATTGTTGAAGACCTCTTGATGAGCTTTTTTGTGTCATTGGGTAGCTGTCTTTTCTATTTGTGCCCTACATCTCTGATATTGTCATAGATCTAGAATTACTTCTTCAAAAAATTTTACTTACACATTTTTTCTACTTAAATGTAAATAGCAGTGCTACCATGTTTCAACTTACTGGGTGATTTCCCTGGTGATTTCCCTCTCTTTGCAGCTTTAGCTTCTGCCTTTGCTGCTTCCTCTTCATCGTTCCTCATTTTATCCAGTTCCTCTGACAGAAGTCCAGCCTGGTACTTAGCCTCCTCTTCCTTGGTCCAGTCGGCTATTGATTCCTCTACATATTCTTTGTAATTTCTTTAAAATAAACAAAAAGGGAATTAGCATGCTTATTCTTATTGTAAAAATGTATTTAAGCTAATTATTTTACCATTTATGTCAAGAATGAAAAATATGTACTATGGATTCACTTATTTTCGTGGGTACAAATTTTCTTAGATTAAGGAAAACTTACATGTTGTGGATATTTAATTTCGTGGTTATGAAGAAGTTTGCATGTATGCCTAAAGGGAAATTTGCTATTCTTTGAGCATTTAATTTTAAAATAAGGGTTCACCTGTACCCTAGAAGTCCACGAGAATTGGTATCCAAAAAATAATTATGAATCCACAATATTCTATTTGTGCTGATTTAAATTTATCAATGACTACATGGGATTGTAATAAATAACAGCAACATATTATGCAATGCATTATTGTTGTACATACATGACATAGTTTGATATTGTTAAAAAATAGTATGCTAAAACACAATGCCAACCTTAATCCTAGATTGCTGTGGAGTTCTGTATGCCAGTCCACATGGTTCTGAAGTTCAAAGGAATGTGGATTGTGTAGAACAACCATCATGGAGTGGTCTCTCTTGTTGTAGTAGGTGTCAACAAATGGTAAATAGTAAATGGCTTCTTTTAGGATCTAGATATAACAAATACATAAACAATAAGTATAAGTATAATTGAGACAACTATGAAACAAAGTCCAAATATCATGGATTCACTGCATGGACCTCCACAATGAGCAAACTCAATACTGTAAAGTCAGCTATAAAAGGCAACCATTATAAAACAGAATGTGCATCCTTTTTATCTATTAGATTTCATTTGCTCAAAGTGAGTTAACAACTGAATTAAAGTTTAATTCTGTTTTAAATTTAAAATGTGGAAATTTTTTAATCTTTAAAAAATGTACCAGTTGTTTGCAAAATTTTCAAAAAATGTGAAATTGCAAATTCTACTTTTTACTATAAAACGTTGATAAAAGTTTTCAGAGAATTTTTTATCAGATATGACTGTATGACCTCTAACCTGAAGTAGAGTGGATTTCTCGTAATGTTCAGCAAAACACCACTGATCCAGTTTACGTTTCTGTGCATCAACAATTTCATGCATGCTTTCTTCTGGACTTTTATATGGTTCTGGTTCAATGACTTCCTCTGTTTCCATTTCTACATGTCGGACTGGTTTCCCAGTGTCATCTTTCTCAAAGTGAACAACTACAAAACAGAAAGGCAAATTAATTACAAAAAGGCTCAGGAATCAGATGTTTGGTTGCTAAAATGGTTCATAAGTGTTCTAATTTCTTGTTTTTATATAGATTAATAGACCGTTGGTTTTCCTGTCTGGATGGTTTTACAGTAGTCATTTTTGGGGCCCTTTATAGCTTGCTTTTCTGTGTAAGCCAAGGCTCCCTGTTTAAGACCATGCTTTGACCTTAAATGGTTAACTTTTACAAATGTGACTTGGATGGAGAGTTGTCTCATTTGATATCATGCCACATCATCTTAAATCTAGACATGAGCAATATAAAAATTATGGAAAATGGTCATATTGTGTCATAAAAACATATAGAATGAAATTTGAAATATTTGACTATCCATATTGTTCAACTTAGTTACTGAAGCAAGTGAAAATATTCTTCTTTTTCACTTTCTATCTAATTTCCTTTCTGTCTATATTTACTAGGACATAAACAGCTTATCAATCTGTTTCTCTCCTAAATGCTGATATATCCAGGATGGTTGAAGAATTTTGACTCAACTTACATTTAAATGTCATCTATCTGTAGGTATTCATTGACTTTTCTGGTGAATTTGACCTTTATGATGATGACATAGTAAGTCCAATGGTACTATTTCTATGATGATGACATAGTAAGTCCAGTGGTACTATTTCTATGATGATGACATAGTAAGTCCAATGGTACTATTTCTATGATGATGACAAAGTAAGTCCAATGGTACTATTTCTATGATGATGACATAGTAAGTCCAGTGGTACTATTTCTATGATGATGACATAGTAAGTCCAGTGGTACTATTTCTATGATGATGACATAGTAAGTCCAGTGGTACTATTTCTATGATGATGACATAGTAAGTCCAGTGGTACTATTTCTATGATGATGACATAGTAAGTCCAGTGGTACTATTTCTATGATGATGACATAGTAAGTCCAGTAGTACTATTTCTATGATGATGACATAGTAAGTCAAATGGTACTATTTCTATGATGATGACATAGTAAGTCCAGTGGTACTATTTCTATGATGATGACATAGTAAGTCCAATGGTACTATTTCTATGATGATGACATATTAAGTCCAATGGTACTATTTCTATTTAATTAATTTTAGGCCTTCTCCTTTCAATTGTATTTTCGATAAGAAAGGACTGAAAAGTCCATCCCTAATTATCATGTTTATCAAGAAATTAATCCAGAGATATATGGTATGAGTGCAAATGAGACCACTCTCAATCCAAGCCACAATTTGTAAAAGTAAACCTTTATAGTATGGTTAACTTTAACCTATAATGGTTTACTTTTTAAATTTTTATTTGGATGGAGAGTTGTCTCATTGGCACTCACACCACATCTTTCTATATCTATTAACACTGAGTCTTGCTCACACCAAATATCAAGCTTTAAAGGGCACCAAAAAATGACTATAAATTCCTATTATATCCTTATCAGGGTACATCACTCACCTGAATTACTCCTGGACCTCCTTTTCTCTAGAGTACTGGACCTTGATGATGGTCTAAGAATTCTATTAGGGTCCATCACTCACCTGAATTATTCCTGGACCTCATCTTCTCTGGAGTACTTGACCTTGATGATGGTCATGACTCACCTGAATTACTCCTGGACCTCCTCTTCTCTGGAGTACTTGACCTTGATGATGGTCATGACTTACCTGAATTACTCCTGGACCTCCTTTTCTCTGGAGTACTGGACCTTGATGATGGCCTAAGAATTCCCTTCTTACTACTTGCTAGACTGCCACTATCAGATGACCCAGGACGTGATCTATCATTTTGTATAGCTACATCACTCTTTCTATGGACCAATCCCATCTCCTCTAATGGTGTAGGGGAGGCGGCTCCTACAAAATTGTTCAAATTTAACTTACAAACTATTTCAACAATCAATCAATTCCTTTTTTTCTGTGTAAATATATTCTTATTCAACGTGTTGTCTTCTGAAACATTAAATTATCTATGTGCTGAATTTTTTATTATTTCTCCTAATTCAATTTGCCTTTTGAAGGATCAATTCTTTGCAGACAGATAATTCATCTCTAATTGAACAATATAGAAGTTTCGTTAAACAACACCATATACATTCCTAAAACTGTTTAAAGTAAACCATTTCACTATTTTTTAAAATACAGATCTTTTAAAATATAAAAAATCTTGGGTAAATATTTCTAAATTCAAGAAAATAAAAATTTGTATAACAACTGAAAATTTCCTCTTTTAACCGTTAAAATCATTTATGATCAATAACTAGTATAAATTAGCTTAAAAACAGAGAAAAAAAAGAGATTTATTGGTAAAGAATTATATTTCAAAAGGTATATGTGAACTGATATAAAAAGATATATAAAAAAATCTTTAAATCAAAACAGAAGCCCTAAAAATCTACACTGGACTATACAGGGTGACTGTGGGAGCCTAAAGACAAATGGATCAGGCAAAATAAAACCACTACTAGAACTATAATAAATTTGGTTCAAATAGGAATAACTTATTGTCCTTTTTAATGATGAAAAATAATTTAAACAAAGAAAAAAGTTAAATAACAAAAATATCAAACTCTGAGGAAAAACTCAAAACGTAAAGTTTGGGATCATTGTTTGTCAAAATTGTTTTCCTTTATGTTAGGAATATTGGAATCATAAAGAAGTTAATTTTGAAAAAAATATTATTATCATTGTCAGGAAATTGTACTAACTTATCATTTTATGTAGCACTAACAGTATACAGTAAATAAGTACTTTTCTAGCATTTGGACGATTAATCAATTCATTTTCATATCATTATATTCAAATATAGCATCTAGAAACCTATGCTAAAACAGAAAAACTGTAAAATGTAATCTATCTAATGTCATTCATAACTACAAAAAGCAGCAATAACTATGAATACAATCTGTTGCTATAGAAACAGAATCTGCATTGTATTATATCGTCTTCTCATAATCCTGAAAATACTAAAAATAGAAAACACACGATACTACATGCATAAAATAAAAGCAAGAGACTACATGTAACATGCCAGTAGGGACTAATGTTACATTAAGCAAATCACGATGCATTTACGTTTAGGTTTCTTCTTTGACCTTGAAGGTCGTTTTTTGGTATCTGCATGCTGTCGAGGAGGAGGTGGTACAGGTGACACGATAGGTGTAACATCAGAAGACGTGCCAGATATGGAGTAATCAATTAAATCTGAATCTATTCCTGTGTAAAAAATAGCAATAATAATCAGTAATCTACAATATTCTTCAATTCTGCAATGGCAACCCAATCATCAAGTAATTTAATCTGTGCAACACTGGATTATTACATGCAGAATTGCATTAAATGTGCAGATTGTACAGAAAACTACATGTAGTCTTTAAAAAAAGGTACATTAGACAGAAAAAGACACCTTTACAGCTTAAAAAGATGGCACTTAAATAAAATCTCTCATTTTAGGAACATTAAATCAGCTAAATAACATGTGTGTAAATTATTATATGCATTAGGTGTCTTGTTCCTATTGTTCTATTTCAGTAAGAGTATCAGTTTTGGGTCAGTTTCATAAAAATCTGAGACTTGGGTTAAAAATCTTGAAATCTTTGTTTTTCTCCTTTTGGTTATAAACATCAGGCTTTCCCATTAAATAACACATTCATGTCTTTGTTACTTACATATTAATGTTGAGATAAATTTTAAAAATCTGTCTACATTTAATTGCTGTTATAAAAATATCTAATGTGAATAAATTCAACAGAACAAACAAATTTAAAGATCATCTGAATATGCTATTTGTTCAAATGAATTATATTATTTTTAAAGAATTAGAAATTTTTAAAAAGTCTAACATGTGAAAAAAAAATCTATAATAAAATAAAAGCTTACAAAATAATATAAATGTAAGCCAATGTAATAAGAAAAAAGCTTGGTGTGCACAGGAAAAGGTAGAGAGTTAGAAAGACCACTGTAATAAATTATAAATATATTTATCATGCAATTGATTAAAGGATCTATTTCATGGTACAATGTATTATTACTGGTTTCAATTTGATGCTTTTAAAATAGATTGTCAAAACATAATTTGAAAATTAAGTTGTTTTATTTCCCAACTTATCAAATATCAGTTTGCTGGTAACATTGTTAACCCTTTCCTCCATAATGACGCCTTTTGACGCCACCCCCTTTACTCCATAATGACGCCTTTTGACGCCTGTGTAGTACCTCAGTTGAAACACTTTGACAAAAAAGTGTCTGCAGTTGACTTAATAAAGTTTGTATCCAATATGAAAAGGAATATCATAGGAATATCTGACTTAAATTTATTTGATGAAATAGTTGTTTTTCACAATGCTTTAATACTTCAAATCATAAGTTCAGCATTTTATCAAAAAAATCTTATGCGAATCAAGTATGCAAAAAAAAAATTTCAATGGAGGAAAGGGTTAACAAAACAATGTTATTTTTTCCACTTGTACAAAACTACGTAAAATAACATCTTGTCTTTAACTTAAAATTAATAATCTTGTTTCTGAAAAAAATTAATCAGATTTTCTCTAATTGTGAAAACTGATATTTTTAATAAAGAAATGTGTAGAGAAATTGCAAAAAGTGCTTTTAAAAATGTATATATAGTTATTTTCTAATAATCTTAAAATAAGCCATGAAAATGATCCAATGAGATATGTTATTTTGTGATAAGCATGACAGTCAACTAACACCATTAAGTCTTGATACAATTGTAGTTCTATTAATGTTACGTCCAAATATTTCTGTCCACTTGGTTAGATTTTTCCTTTATCCTTAAAAAATTAGGTTCATTTTATTCTATAATATATATTGTAAATCAATTTAAACTACTTCTATATGAAATCAAACATTTATGAAATTCTCAATGACTAATATATCTATTTACAAATGACTGGATTCAAGGTCACCTAAAAATGGGAAATATAAATGTTGTAGGTTTTTAGTTTGACAGAAAAAAATGTAAATTTTTGCATTTATTGGCACATTTATCATATTTTTTGTTTGTTTAATAGTACTTGTAGTAATAGAATTTGAAACAATGTCTCGACAGTAGTATGTCTACTTTTAATTTTAAAATGGATAACATTTTTACATCTAAAAATTACCAATGTAAAAATCTTAAATAAAGTTATGGTTGCCAAGAATCATTTCTTTAAAAATCTGATTAAATTCTTCAAAATTTACTCCAGTATAAACATTTCAAATTCCTGTTTTTTGTGTATTTTTCTTTTAATTATCTTATTTGTTTGAAACACATTGCCAGAACAAATAATTGTATAATAAACTTCCCATTTCCTATTTATTTTTTTTAATGCCAACTTAAATTACATTTTTTTTTAAATAAAAAAAACTAACTTCTTGAAAGATTTTAAAAAGGTTGACCTCAATTTTAATGTTTTACAGTACAGTACACATTTTTTTTTATTTAATCCCTAAAACAAATCTATAAAAGTAATTAAAACAGCAGATGGTAGGAGTAGTTTTAGTTGACTGTCTATGATAGATGCTAGTACAATATGGTGAATGACTTACTCGGTATAGGATCAATTCGCACTGTACAAATAAAGCAACAATTAAAACACTCGTGTGATATGCATTTAACCATTAAAACACTCTAGTGATACCATTACCAGTTAGCAAACAGGGAACCATGAGTCATAAGAGAATTGCAAAAATAGTCTGAAATTGTGCTTAAAACTAAAATATCAACACACAATACTTTATTTTCAATGTTTATATATAAAGTGTGTGCTTTACCCATTCAAATGTGTACAACATTAAATGCAAACACATTAAATAAAGCAAAAGTTAAAAGTGTTATCCATATTATAAACAACACATCAACCATTTATTGATATATTCGTAAGTTTATTATATTGATGATGATTAAGTAATCTTGTTATATATAGTAATTATATCCATCGATACAAGTTTGCATGCAATTGTGGGTTTTTTTCATGCTGAAGTTTTAAAATTTCTTCTATCATTCATTGCCTTACTTATATCAAATTTAATACAAACAAATAATTTTTATAAGAACTATCCATAAATATATTCATTAAAAAAAAGTTTTACCGCGACAGATATCTGACCATCATCATGATAACCTTTTCCTGTAATGACCTTCACCTTAAGCTGAAATGACACCCTACATGCAGTGTTAATGGTGGAACAAAACTTCAACCAAATCACACTTTGAAATAGTAGCCTTAATTACCTGATCGTTCCTCAGATGGTGTTGACATAGGATCTCTCAGTGCAGACTTTAAGTGATGTGGGATCATTCCTTTAAAGAAAGGATAAGGGTCATCCCATGGGATCACAGTGTGCACCACTCCTTCCCCTTCTTTTGTCATAATGAAACCATTAGGATCTGTGGTTGACCAATCCATACACTCAAAGACAAACTGTTTGAAAGCTCTATCAATTTCTGAAAAGAAGAAAATCATCATCTTATAAAGTGTGATTTTGCTAGTTTTATTTTTAAAAGATTGTGCATTTGACAAAAATTTCTTCATATGACTTCAAATATATGAATACACACTTGAAAATAAAGTTGCTGCCTTTTATACATGTAATTTTCAATTTCTGATAGTGAAACTTACTTCAAATTCACCTAGTGACAAAAAGTTCTTATTGTGAATTCTTGTGGGAACAGAGGCTATGCTGATCAAAGATAAATACTGAATATTCATGAATTTTTATGGTAATAATTATTAAAGGCCTGAATACTTTTGCGATTCATTTTCTTGATGTTTTAGATGAGAGATTGTTACCTGACTGGGACAGTCCACCTGTGGCACTGAAGTGTACCAATTCCTGCAGTCTAGCAGCTCTTTCTTTAGCCACTTCAGATGTAGGGCGAGGCAAGTCCAGCATAGCAGAGAAAGGAAGACGCTCTAACATCTCCTTTTCCACTTGTTCTGGGTTAAAGCCATGTATTGTTTTTAAATTCTGACAATTTTGTGATATTTTGTCATTTGCATTCATCAATAGTGGTCCTGATGGCTTTTCTGGTGGACGGTCTGGGAGATCAAAGACATCAGATAGAATCTGAAAAAGAAATGAATAGGTGAAAATTAAGATACTCTCTATAAATTTCCATTTCTTAGGTTTTAAAAAAATAACTTAATTCACAGTGTTTTAATGAAATGATTCACCTCAATATTTTAGACATGGTTTCAATATGTAACATAAAAATAAAATCACTGAAAAAAATCAATATGATTTTTTGTTCTGCTAAATAGATCAATATCTATCTTTCCATTACTTAAACAGATATGATAATCCTCATGAGTATGTTTTACAGAGTTAAGGGGAGACAACTCACATTATGTTCCTCCTCAGTAAGGGCAAGTTTGAATGCCATTCCACTGATATATTTGGCAAGTTCTGAGTTGAGTCCATCCTTACGTCTTGGTGGGACTTGTTCACTAGGAGGCTCTTTACTTTCTTCTGTTGCCACAATCTTAATTTCAGTAAAGAACATGTGTTATTACATAAGAATATAAATAAAACGTTTTTACATACATATTGGTTTAACTTTCTGATGTTTTTAAAAGATATTTGTCCACTTCTTGAAAGTCTAAATACATAATTCAAAATTTCAAATAAAAAAGATAAGTCATCATAAGCAAGGCATCTAATTCAGGGTGCCAGACATACTTTTTTTTTAATAAATAAAACATTTGGCCTGCAAAATCAATTGAAGAGTTTAAGAATATTGTACACCTATCTTTTAATGGAAAAACTATACAATTGATGTATACCATACAGCTCTTTTGTTTCATGCTTATAAATGTGTATGGTAGGCTCATTTTTCATTTTTATAAAACAGTGATTCTAAGAAATTCATAAAGTTGAGCCATATTAAACTAAGGCCATCTGATAGTGACGAGGTTTAGAAATCTCAATGTTTCGATTGATAAAAAAGTTTCTTTGGCAGTAAATTAACCAAAAACATACTAAAATGAATTATGACTTTAAGGACATTTATCCAAAAGGAAGACAAAATTACCTGTTCAAGCATGCTATGCATGACTAAAGGTACACTGACAGATTCTTGTGGTACACAGTTCATCAGATCGTTGTAATATCTCATATCAGTTTGTGTGACAAAATCTTGGTCAGGAACAACTGATGTTGCAGGAGGTGGGGCACCTTTGTCTTTATCGGCAGCTGGGGTTGGAGCACCAGAAACTGGTTTCCCATCATCTGAAGAAAAAATATCATCACATGAATCTTTACTTGTTGACAATTAAGTCAGAAATATTTGCATGTATTTATTACTGCAGACTTTGAACATTTACTGGTGTTAAACTGATAATCGTAACTGGAATTACAACGATTCTAATATGGTGACAGCAGAAATAGATAAAATCTTTTCAGTCATTTTTCTCAAAGGGAGCCCGTTGTTGTCAAGCTTTGGGAAATGTTGCAAACAGTTGTATAGCCAAAAATTACTATAAAATGCTTAGCTTCTTCATGACCATCACTGACGTTTCGATATCTCAGTAAATAACTATTAATTTTAACAACATCAATTTAATGATAATATTTATACAAAAGAAAGGTCAGGATGCTTTGTGTGTTATGAAGTTAAGCACATGTTAACATGGAGTTCATTGGTAAACATGGTAGTGTGTTCATATATAGTCCGAAGATCAAGAAATCAAATTGGTGTGGCCTTAAATTTTCTTACAAGATATATTTATTCAAAGAATGACTGTAACTTTAAGAAAATCAACATGCATATTCCGCCATATCAGAAACAAACTAATTCAAGAAATGATAAATTCTTAGTATATGAAAAGCATGCTGCATACATATGCATGGAAGTTATTGTTGAGAAAAAAAATTGAAGGTAACAAGGAACATTTTTGTACTTGCATTTTTACCATATACTTAGTACTTTTCTATCTAATAAAAACAAAAATTAGCCTTCCTAATTGTCATGCATTTTTCTAAAGCACAATATATTTATTTGATAATCTATTAGTCTATGTAATTAAACCAGTTTTGACATATAATGCCTTCTGAGGTAATTTTTCAATACACATATAAGTAATATATTTGTGTTATTTTGTCCTTCAAATGCTTCACAAGACTATACACACCATGTAGTTAAGGCTAATAAAAACAATAAGCACAAGTAACAAACAATAAACAAAGGTAACAATAAACTGGTAACTATTCTAGATCCTTTACCATCCACACTGTTTAAAGAAACTCCTATAATACACATGGGTATTTAATCAAAACACTTGCATTTAATTTTAACTAGAGGCTCTAAAGAGCCTGTGTCGTTCACCTTGGTCTATGTGAATATTAAACAAAGGACGCAGATGGATTCATGACAAAATTGTGTTTTGGTGATGGTGATGTGTGTGTACATCTTAATTTACTGAACATTTTTGCTTCTTACAATTATCTCTATCTATAATTAACTTGGCCCAGTAGTTTCAGAGAAGATTTTTGTAAAAGATTACTAAAATTTACTAAAAATTGTTAAAAAATTGACTATAAAGGGCAATAATTCCTAAAGGGGTCAACTGACAATTTCGGTCATGTTGACTTATTTGTAGATCTTACTTTGCCATTTATTTGTTTTTACAGTTTGTTTATCTCTATCTATAATAATATTCAAGATAATAACCAAAAACAGCAAAATTTCCTTAAAATTACTAATTCAGGGGCAGCAACCCAACAACGGATTGTCTGATTCATCTGAAAATTTCAGGGCAGATAGAGTTTGACCTGATTAACAATTTAACTTCATCTCAGATTTGCTTTAAATGCTTTGGTTTTTGAGTTATAAGCCAAAAACTGAATTTTACCCCTACATTCTATTTTTAGCTTAGGCTGCCATATTGGTTGGTTGACTGGATAATCGGACACATTTTTTAGACTAGATACCCCAATGATGATTGTGGCTAAGTTTGGTTTAATTTGGCCAGGTAGTTAAAGAGATTTTTGTAAAAGATTACTTACATTTAAGAAAAATTGTTAAAAATTGACTATTAAGGGCAATAACTCCTAAAGGGGTCAACTTATTTGTTAATCTTATTTTGCTGAACATTATTGCTGTTTACAGTTTATCTCTATCTATAAAAATATTCAAGATAATAACCAAAAACAGCAAAATTTCCTTCAAATTACCAATTCAGGGGCAGCAACCCGACAATGGGTTGTCCGATTCATCTGAAAATTTCAGGGCAGATAGCTGTTGACCTGATGAACCATTTGACCCCTGTCAGATTTGCTCTAAATGCTTTGGTTTTTGAGTTATAAGCCAAAAACTGCATTTTACCCCTATGTTATATTTTTAGCCTTGGCGGCAATCTTGGTTGGTTGACCGGGTCATCGGACACAAGTTTGGTTAAATTTGGCAAAGTAGTTTCAGAGGAGAAGATTTTTGTAAAAGTTAACGACGCCGGACGACGCCAGAAGCAAAGTGATGGGAAAAGCTCACTTGGCCCTTCGGGCCAGGTGAGCTAAAAATCATATCTACATGTATCTGTGTAAAATAGAACAAAAGTGAATCCACTGGAAAAAATATGAAGTTATTTTAACCGGGATACATTTCACTCCAAAATTAAACTATACCTATTTCTATTGAAATATATGGAAAAGGGCAACATGAACACCAATACTAGTATCAACTGTTATATCCAATAGTGCAGTTAAGTTGCTGATGGAATATTTTGTTCATTTCACGCAGAAATTTAGGACAACCCGTTGAGTTAATAGCTAAAGTCTTATAGGATTGATAGTATGCTTTGCAGTATCACCTAGCACTTTCACGACTTGACTGTGGATTTCTTTAGTAGTTTGTTCAAATTTCTGACCAGTTGAACAGTTTGGTTTTATAAAACAAATTGCAATTTTGATGAGAATTTTGAATAAAATGCAATAGATGGAGAGCAACACTAACAGTTAAGTCACAGTAATTACCTGCACCAGGTGAGGGAGGAGATGGCTGTCCAAATACTGGAACATGAATCAATTTTAGATTCTGTAAATAGTTTTTGTACTGCCTCCTAGAATCAATCAAGTCATAAATCATACAGGCAATATCTTCAAACACAGCTGATCCAAATAAAGCCTAAAAATAGAATAAAAATATCTCAATACTGCAATTTTAAATAAAGAATTAATGAATTAAAGGAGAGTACCATCAGCAAAGGCAACACTAATCATCATTCAGTAACATTGCCAGTGAAGGAAAAGTGAAAATCAATTATTGAAAACGATTTAAATATAGCCATTACCTCTTTGATGTAGTAAAATTCTTATGTGCATAAAACTATGTTGTTATTCTCATAGTATCACAGTATTTTAGATATTGTAGATATTGTTTTTTTTTTTACATTTGTGTATTCTTCTATCAATCTATTTCTGTTCTATTATCCTATCTCTGTTGGCAAATATGCCTTGAAAATAGACATAATGGCCAAGCTTACTATTCAGGTAGCACCAATAGGATACCACCAGTCTACAAAAGTACTTCTGGTAATTTGAGTTCTTGAATGAAAAAAAATCATGAAAAAAATAAATAACTTTAGAATAACCATGCTTGTGAAATTTAAAATAATTGATGATGAGTATTAGTAAAAGTAAACCCCTTTAGCAAAATTATAATATATAAACCTGGTATCGTGAAAATAAGTTTCCAAAACACGGAAGAAAAAGTTAATGTTCTTCGAAATAAAATGAAACTGAGACAAACCGAGAAGTATAAGAATGTGTTTATCAAAAGTAGTAAATCCCGAGTAGAGCGTCTCATTGAAATGAACGCGAGGGCAGTATTGAGAAACCTCCCGGATGGGCGCGATTATAGAGTTGACGCCTCTGGACGGATAAAGAAACGCGATAATCAAACGCAACGAGGTGATGGTGAATAGGATGGCGCCCGATCTATTGAGTCTATTAAAATTGGTCATTTGAATGTTGCTGGATGGACTAGAGAAAATTGTCAGTTAAGGTCAAACATTTTAAAAAGCATTGAATGTGATATTATAGCAATTAGCGAGACACATTTAGCAGGTCAAGATGAAATAAATGTAACTGGTTATACATGGCTTGGTTTTAACAGAACAAATATCCATCGTAATGCGCCAAAAGCGTCAGGTGGGGTTGGTATATTGATTAGTAATTGGCTTTTGAAATACTTTAACGTATCTGTAATCGATAAAACTTTCGAAGGAATTCTTGGTGTCAAATTCGAGAACACGTCAACAGACTTGGAATTCATATTGTATTCATGCTACTTGCCACCAGAAAACTCATCACGAGGGCGCGATGCTCAAGGTTTCTTAGCACATCTTTTAACTCAAATCTATATGCACTCTGATTGTGAAAATATTCTACTAGTCGGTGATTTTAACGCTAGGATCGGCTCCTTATCAGAAACCTTAAACCAAATAGATAATATCCCGAAAAGGATTGGAATAGACAATAGTATAAATCAGCATGGACATGAATTCATAGATTTTCTAAACGAAGCCAAGTTTTGTGTTTTAAATGGTAGATTCGCCGAAAATGATAATTTCACTTCTATTTCACGCAAGGGAAAAGCTGTTGTTGACTATTTTTGTGTTCCGCATGACTCTCTCAGTAATTATGATAACTTTAAAGTGCTCCCAATACAGAGTATTGTGGACATGCATAAACTTCAACCTTTGATTGGCGAAAGGTCAAAATTACCGGACCATTCAGTGATTACATGTCATCTTAAACTTATGATTACGGATTTGATAGACGAAGCGCAACCGATTGATCCGTTATTTAACCGTACTCGTTATAGACTAGACAGGATACCAGGCGATTTTATGTCAAGTGAACTGAGACGGCTAGCAATAGTCAATATTATTGATCAGATAGAGCGAATTAGAGAGACACAAGAAAATATTGACATGATATACAGTGATTTGTGCAACGTGATTGTCGCTGAAATGGACGAAAAAATACCGAAAGCAATTTCAAGCTCATCAAAAAAACGCTTTAGACATACAAAACCGTACTGGAACGATACATTAGCTACAGCATGGAATAAAATGCATACGAAGGAGAAAGAATTTCTAAAGTGTACTGGTAATAGATATACAAAAACGGCAACAAGAAAAGATTACGTTGATACACGAGACAAATTTGATAAATTGTTAAGAAAAGCGGAACGTGAATATAGAAGTGCGAAAGCTTCGGACTTTGAATCGATATCTGTAAATAATCCGAACGAGTTTTGGGAGAAAATAAGTAGGCTTGGACCTAAAAGGGATACATCTATTCCAATGGAAATTGTTGACGATAACGGGAACTCTGTACGAAAAGAAGCTGATATTCTAGAAAAGTGGCGAACGGATTTTTTCAACTTATATTGTTGTTATTGGTTTTGGAAGGCGGCTTACTTATGTAGTAATTGCGCCTTAAATTCATATAACATAATTTAAGATATTATTCAACTTATATCATGGTGGAAATAGTGAACAGTTTGACAGCGATCATTATAATCGAACAAAAGTGCATAAAATCTTATTAGAGCAAAATATGAATGACCCTTTATATGAACCAAATGCATTCATTAACGGTAACATTACACGTGAAGAAACCAGTGACATAGTGATGCACGCTAAGAACAAATCTGCCTGTGGTCATGATCAAATACCATACATTGTTTTGAAGAATCCCGTAATAATAGATGCCTTGCATAATCTTTTTCAGTGGATTTTCGATACTAGTACTATTCCGTCGATCTGGCGAAAGTCGATTATTTGTCCTATTTTGAAAGACTGTAATACGGACGCTAGAGATCCTATGAATTATCGAGGTGTTAGTTTGTTATCATGTACCAGTAAATTATACAGCGCTTTAGTTAATAAGAGAATTACGAACTATTTAGAGAACAACGACAAATTAGTTGACGAGCAAAACGGGTTTAGGAGAAACCGCTCTTGTGAGGACCATATTTTTACATTGAATAGTGCAATTCGAAACAACGATAAACTTTATGTGGCATTCATTGACCTAAAAAAATGCTTCGATTTTGTTGACAGAGAAATGATGCTTTATAAACTGTTAGTTAATAATATAGATGGTAAAATTTACAACTCTATAAAGAGCATTTACAACAGTTCCGAATCTTGTGTTAAACTGAATGGAAAGTTAACTGACTGGTTCCCCTGTACAACTGGTGTAAAACAAGGAGACAATTTATCGCCTACATTATTCTCAATTTTCATAAATGACCTAATAGCTGAACTGAATGAATTGAATATCGGCATTGACATCTCAGACAGGAAATTATCGGCGTTACTTTATGCAGACGATATAGCTTTATTGGCTAAAAGCGAAGACGATCTACAATTATTGTTAAATAAGCTCGGGAACTGGTGTAAACGCTGGAGAGTCTTAATCAACACCAATAAATCTAAATGTGTTCACTTCAGAAAATCAAAATGTAAGCAGACTGATTACAATTTCATGATCGGAAGAAATAAACTTGAAGTTGTTGACCAATACAAATACTTGGGTGTTATATTTACATTTAACGGAAATTTTACCACAACCGCCGAAGCACTGTCAAAAGGGGCTGGTAGAGCACTTGGAAAAATAATTTCTAACATTCATTCATTTAAAGAGATTGGAATAAAGTCATTTGAAAAGCTATTTTACTCGTGTGTTGTGCCTATACTAGACTATGCATCCGGAGTTTGGGGGAACCGAAAGTTTCAACCCATAGAGAACATCCAGAACCGATCTATAAGTTACTTTTTAGGAGTTCATCGTTTTGCCCCACTTCTTGGTATTTATGGGGATATCGGATGGATCCCGTGCCACTACAGACATTGGACTAATATTGTGCGTCTCTGGAATAGACTTGTTCAATTTGATGACAATCGCATTACAAAACAAGCCTTCAATCACGACTATGAAAAATGTAGAAATAATTGGTGTTCTGACTTCAAAGACATACTCATGAAACTTGGTATTGTGGACTACTTTGAGCGCAAGGACGTTATAAGTATGACTTTGTTCGAATCCATATTGAAGGAACACTATAACTGTTTATGGAAAAATGACATTGTGAAAACTCCAAAGTTGAGAACTTATGTGAAACTAAAGACTAATTTTGGAATAGAAACTTATGTTAAATTAAATTTGAACAAAACTGAACGATCTTTCCTAACACAGCTGAGATGTGGAATTCTTCCTTTGAGACTAGAGACAGGTAGATATAGCGGCGAGCAACCAAATGAACGCTTATGTAAGTTTTGTAACAGCAATTCCATGGAGGACGAGTGTCACTTTATTCTCCACTGCTCCTTATATAATGACTTGAGAGAATCTACTTTTAATGATATATTTTCTGGCAATGAACTAATAGATATGACAAACGATGAAAAAATTATCTTTTTGATGACAAACTATCCTAGAAAGCTGGCTAAGTATACAGTGAAAGCGTTCCGGCATAGACGCGAAGTGTTAAATAATACATGAACAGTTTGATAAACAGTATATTGCAATTCCAGATGACAGTATTGATTGTATTTGAATGTAATATGAAAATGTAAAAACGTTACTTCTTGGTCAATCTAAAGATTTCCAGTTTCTTTATTATAAATATTAATTTATTATGCATTCAACTTTACTTAATCGATTTTCTAATAAGTTCATTTTTTATATAAGTTTGAATTTTTCATTATTAATTAATTATGCATTCAACTTAACATTTATTAAATCGATCTTCTAATAAATTCATTTCTAACTATTTATTTATATAAGTTTGAATTTTTTCATTACTAATTAATCATTTTGAAATTTAGCTTAATCTTACTTTTCATTAATTTGTTTGAAATCCGTGATAAAAGAATTATGTTTTATTATTTGAAAGTGACTTATAGACCCAATGGGTCGGGTGTATTTTATTGTGTATGTAATATATTTGTACTTTATTGAAATGTGATTACACAGGTCACTATAATAAACATTTACTTACTTACTTACTTACTTACTTACTTACTATAAACTATATAGTAACATTGTGTAATGTTCTAGTTGAGGAAAAGCTCTTAAAAATATGATCTTTGTCTGACCTTTCATGTAAAACTACACATAAACTAGAATATACATACCTTTTGTTCTGGATCTTCCAAGTTTTCTGGGATGATCAGAGACTTCACTTCATATTCCAGTCTAGAAATATCATGAAGTTTGGAATCATCCGAAGGCTTCTGTAAAAGTAGTATAACATCTTTCCAGAAAGTTTTCAACTCCTTCTTAAATTTCTTCTTTTGTTTTCTTTCCTCTTCTTCAAGAGCTGCAGTTGAAAAAAATAAAAGATATATATAAATTTCAGTGCCTGATAAAGTAATATGAAAATTGGCAGTTGTTGATAATTGAAGTATGCTAGATTGGATGACAGGTCTTCATATATTTTTTTTAGGTGATTTTCCAGTATTTTTTAGTCTTCATTTTGCCTAGTCGTCTTTACTCTTTTTTCTAGCACATTATTCTCTATTCTTTAAACCCCATACAGACCCTAATGTATGGTGTGTATCACTTTTATGCATAATGACACTGAAAAATGAAAATACAACAAAGAGAAATAACTATAGCACTACAAAAGTGTATACATTAAATAATATATTTTGATGAATTAAAAAATCATAACATAAGTTCCATGTTTCCTCTCTATTAGTATAAAAAAAAATTGTAAGGGTTCCGCGGAACCCAGTGTCTCGCCTACTTTTGCTGTAAATCGCAGGCTCAACAAAATTTGAGGAAAAAAATCAATAAAAATATTCCTCTTGATACTATCTTTTGATTGTAAGAAGCTTTTGTCCATGTTTGGTAAAAATCTAGGATAGTTAATGAATCTAATAAATGTTTTGGAAACTTTAACTGCAGACTGTATGTAATGTTAACTGGAAGAAAAAGTAAGTCCATTTAAAAGTAAAATACGGAAAAAATGGATTATTTTTTTTACAAAATTTACTTCTGGATACTATCTTATGATCATCAATAAGCTTCTGTCCAAGTTTGGTACAAACCCAGGATAGTTAAAGAAAGTTATTAAAATTTTAAAAATTTTAACCACAGAGTGAATGTAATGTTTCCCCGCAGAAAAACTAAGTCCATTTAAAAATTAAATACGGAAAAAATGGATTTATTTTTTTACAAAATTTACTTCTGGATACTATCTTATGATCATAAATAAGCTTCTGCCTAAGTTTGGTACAAACCCAGGATAGTTTGAGAAAGTTATTAAAATTTTAAAAACTTAAACCACAGACTGAATATAATGTTTCCCCGCAGAAAAAACTAAGTCCATTTATAAGTAAAATACGGAAAAAATGGAATTTTATTTTCACAAAATTTACTTCTAGATACCATCTTATGATCATAAACAAGCTTCTGTCCAAGTTTGGTAGAAATCCAGTACAGTTTAAGAAAGTTATTAAAATTTCAAAAACTTTAACCACAGAGTGAATATTTGTGGACGACGCCGACGACGACGCCGACGGAAAGTAGGATCGCTTAGTCTCGCTTTTTCGACTAAAGTCGAAGGCTCGACAAAAACCAAAGATATGATATGACTGCTAATGAGAAACCCCTCAAGAGAATACCAAATGATATAGAAGATTATAACTATAGGTCACCAAAGGGCCTTCAACAATGAAAAAAAACTGATACAGCATAACAAGCCATAAAAGGCCTGTAAACAATTCAAAAAGAAATAAAAGGCTGCGCTTTAGTGCATGATACGCCCGTTGCTCTTTAAACTTGTCTATATGCTTTAAATGAATTTATATGAAATAGTGTGAGCCCTGTCAAATACCCCCCCAATTAATAAATAAAAATGTACAAAAAAATTGGCACTATTAAGGCTACCTCAAATTTAACTAAGTTTGTTGTCTTAATTTATGTCAATAGATATAAAAAATTTATCAAAGTTGCATAAAATTTTGTGAAAGTGTTAGTTATTGTCCCAAAATTGGAAAATCTCCCCTTTTTTAAGCATAAAAATTCATAACACGGAAATGTAATATCTGAAATTTATAAAAATTGAAAAGGAGCTTACATCAAGAGATATAAACAATTCACCAAAGTTTCATGGACATTGGTGAAAGCCTTTTTGAGTTATTGTCAGAAGTGTTAAAAATCCCCCCTTTTTTTATGAATAAAGCCCATAAATCCAAAACTCAAAATCTGATATTTATAAAAATTGAAAGGGAGCTTACATCAATAGATATAAACAATTCACCAAAGTCATGGACATTGGTGAAAGCCTTTTTGAGTTATTGTCCGAAGTGTTGAAAATTCCCCCTTTTTTATGAATAAAGCCCCATAAATCTAAAACTTAAAATCTGAAATTAAAAAAAAACCGAAAGGAAGCTTACGTCAATAGATATAAACAATAAACTTAAGTTTCATGGAAATTGGTGAAAGTGTTTTTGAGTTATTGTCCGAAGTATGGACGACGGACGGACAACGGTATACCATAATACATCCCGTCTAAAAGACGGGCGTATAAAAAAACCAACAGCATCACTTATGTACAAAATAAAAAACAGAAAACAAATATGATATATTGCAACAAATAGCAATCACTGAATTATTTTGTTAATTCCTACAGCTTTCAAAATAATCAATGTCAACATTTTATTTTTCATAAGGCCCTCAAAAAAAATAATTTATATAATGTTTCCTATCAACCTACTAATTAAAGGAATTTTTTAGAAAGCACAGTTAAAGTCTACACCATTTCCCTTTATTGTAAACAAAAAATGTAATAAAAAATAAAATCACTTCAAGTAAAACCAAGACAGAAATAGATATATATTTTGGCCTACATGTTTCTCGACAGAACAGTTTTTGTAATTTCTAAGGCGTGTATCCTTCTAAACGTGATTAACTTGAATTTTTATAATGTGCATTGATATAACATATTCCCTGTGCATAACTTGTCACCATATTAAAAACAATTGTACAAAATGTACTTAAATATAACCTTTATCAATAATTGAAAAGATACACATCAAACTCGGATCTCCTGTAGTTGGTGATCGCAATACTGGTATACCAGTATTGTCCACAATACTGGTATAATTTTTTTTTACCAGTATTGTAACTTTTTTTTAAAAACAACAACAATACTGGTACATAACTGATATACCAGTATTGTAGTTGTATTGTTGATTATATTTTAAGGATTTACATGTATATTGAATATTGAATTTTAAGCAAAATTAGATATTGAAGATCAAAGTGAGAGTAAATGAAGCCAAGCAGATTATAAAGGATACTTGTGAAATCAATTAACAACCAGTTAAAAATAATGTATACTATACTTAAATAAACAAATAGATTCTTGTAATTAACTCATATTATTTAAACAATTGTTAATTATGTAAAATAATTGCTTATAATTTATCATTTTTCTATTTTTCAGCATACATTTACATAGATCATATGCATTTGTTGGTCTTTATTTTCTTAAGAATCTTTCATATAAAAGATATCAATATCCCTTTAAAAACATAAAAAGTTACATGATAAAGGAACCTGACTTTAATCAAATTAACTAGTTTGTCTATGATTGTTAAGGGTAGATTTTTGTACTAGGCAAGCACTCCGACAGTAAGAGAGCTGTACAGGTGCTATCTGCAAAAGTTTTTAATCTAGTAAGAAAAGTACACAAAGACTGAATACCTAAATATCAATATAGGAAGTGTGGAGGGAGGATTTGCAGAAATACCATCTTAATAAAATATAGACACTAAAATATACTACTGAGACTTGTAAAGGGATAGGTGAAAGAAAACATAGAAGAAAGTAAAGAGTTTGTTAAAGATGCTGAGACAGTATGGTTCCCTTAAGCAATGACAATGTTAAAGAAAAACATCAGAAAATTTAAAACTTTCTTTATGACACCTCAGTGTACCATCAATGGCATCATCAGTTAAACATACAATCATTCCTTATAAAATTGTCATGTCATATGTTAATTTCATTATGCATACATGTACATATGTGACACCAGGGATGGGGTAATTGAAAATGTAATGGTAATTAAGTGTAATGCATTACAATTTTCCATGTAATTGAATGTAATGTGTAATTGAGCATTTTTTTAATTACATGTAATGGTAATTTAATTAATTACATTGAAAAAAGCATGTAATGCTCAATTACTTTTGAATTACATTTCAATTACATACACTTTTATGGTGTTAAAAATAAGGATTTGTGTTTAATAATATAAATTGTAAAATAATATTTTATTTTTCTTTCAAATATTGATATCAAATACTTTTTTTATATATGAAGTCTATAATCTATACTGAAGTTACAATGTATATTAATATTTATTTTACCTACAGATGTTGTTTTTTTCTTTCAAATTATCATTTAATCATAAATTAAAAAAAAATGAGAATTGTATATTAGTGTTCAATTTAAAGAAAGATCTCTTATTAAACTAAATAGATTGATAAGTAATTAATCCCCTTGTTAAACAAAAACCAAAAAAAAAGTGTCACTGTGAAAAATCTTTCTTTTACAGTTCATTTAGAATTTAAAATCACTGCACACAATCATTTTGTCAAATTAGTATACACAAAGGGATTATAGAAATAAAAATTAATAGCTGTAAAAACAAACAGCAATTAATCAGATTAAAATGTCCAGGGGCAATGCCACTGTTACATGTATTTTTATCTAATTAGCAAAATATTGCTAATATTTAGACATAATACATGCATTATTTGTACTAAAAATGATTTTCAATATTGTGACAAGACACTTTTTGATATTTTTAGTGTAAAAAATAATATTTATGTTTCATGTATAATATCTTTATTTATATTATGTTTAATTTAAATGACTTCATTTCTGAAATGTCAAAATACCCCTTGATGTATTTGCAAGTTAATAGGAACCAATTCCCCATTCTTTCAATATGACAATCTTCTGATCATGGAACTTCCATGTTCTGATCAAGCAATATCTGCCACATTAGTTCGTGTCGAAAGACTATTTAGAATTGCTGTCAAAGTGTTCAGACCAGAGAGATTCAGACTAAGTGACAAAACATTAAATAGCTAATGATTATCAAATGCAACGCTTAAACTATGCTTACATGAATATTTTACACATGCATTATTTATTATTATACATGTATAATATTGTTAAAAAAAAAAACCATGACCAAATGTAATGTGTAATTTAATTAATTACTTTAGAAAAGTAATTGTAATTTGATTAATTACATTTCAAAAACAGTGTAATGTGTAATTGATGTAATTGATCATTTTTGCAATGTAATGTGTAATTTAATTAATTACATTCGGATGTAATTGACCCCAAGTCTGTGTGACACCTTTGATAAAAGATTAATTACCTTATATTGTTTATTTAAGAATAACACAATACTGGTACAATACTGGAATACAATACTGGTACAAAATTTTTATACCAGTATTGTGCACAATACTAGTATACCAGTATTGCGATCACCAACTACTTCCAATATCTAGCTATGACTAAACCAAAATAGTTATAGAAATAATTTGTAGATTTTTTGTTAAAATGAGTCTTATTTCCTCTTCATATATTAATTCTATCAGAATGCTTCTTTCAAGGAATTTTTTGGGTAACAAAATACAACGAAAGGTACAAATAAATGGTGAGTACATTTGAGTTGGAAAATTTTCATGAAAACGAAATATTGACAGGAGAAAAAAAATGATATAAACATGCTAGACAATGGATGAACCATAATGAAATAATGAAATCGTCATAACCATGCCTGAAAAAAAACCTGAACAAAATGTGTCGTCTCTACCTACCCAACAGTTGTCTGCTCCTGCCTCTTCCTGAAAAATGCATTCATGATTGCACATAATGGTTGTGTACAAAAAATGAGATGAGTATGAAGCCTTTAAAAATGCTTTCAACCAATTTGTCAACTTGGGTTCTACATTCTTATAAAGAAGTTGATAGCTATAATCAGTTATGGAAACTACAAAAAAAACAACACCAACTAACATTAATGTCTATAGACACTGGTGATGTCCTCAAAATGTGTAGGCTGTGAAATGTGGGAATTTTATAGAATAATCCCCTTTATTAAAATTTTCAGTTTTATTTTCATTTTGCAGTTTTGTCAATTGAACCCACAACCTGATGTGTTACTAGTATGATGGGGTGTCTTTAGGTTGGATGATGTTTGATAGCATTTGATGACAACCAGAGTAGACCAGTATTGCAAGAAAATATAGGTTTCCCATAAAACTACTTGACTATAACTGATCTGAAAGAACCAAACCTTAATATCAGATGGACAGTTAGGCTTGTCACTAAAGTTGATTGAAACAAAAGTTCACCATTCAAGAACCTACCTAGTGTTTTTTCATCTTTTTCAATAGCAGGTTCGTCATCTTTCTTTTCAAATCTTTCATAGTCCTGTGAACCAATTCTGATGACGGAATCTACATTGATACCAAGTTCTGCCATCTCTTTAAACAAGTGAGGGTTGTTGTATCCATATACCATGATATAATGGTTGGCACCGTCATCAGGTTCATCATCTGAAAAAAGAAAAAAGACTTATTTTAAACAAAAAAATGTATGTAAGTTTTCAATCTGTCTACATGTCCATAATAACATTAAATTTTTTTTTATGACATAATTAGTGTTGCTCAGATCTGAGCCTTATAATAAAAAAAATAACCGGTCTTTTATAAGCTAAAAGAATAGTAAAAGATGTGCAAAGTGACAAAATAATGTTCTTATAAGATTTACAGCTTGTCAGTTGTGGAACGAGACTAACCAGGACATACATGTGTCGAAATGGTGCAATAATGTAGTCATCTCACATTTTATTACCTTATTAGTTACTAAGGAAATGAATATTTATACAGTTTTATCAAAAAGCAAAAATAGTGTGTTTTCTAAAGGTAGGTTTTAATGCTATCAGTGATATGTGTTCCTGCAGCATTGTAGCATTACCAATATATTTCCCTGTATCATCCTCTTCTCCCCTCTTTCTCAGTTTAGACCCTTCTTTAGCTGAAGGTGGTTCTGGTGTCTTTTTCCCTCCTTTTGCTCCTTTCCCTGCAGACTTTGGTTTATCTTTACCTTTAGCTGACCCTTTCTTTTCTTTTCCTTTATCATTGGCAGCCTGGAGATATTAGAATTAAATTATGTCATTAAACTATTGTCTTTTATTGGCAGCCTGAATGTATCAGAATTATTCTTTTGCTATATAAATGTCTATTGGTAATATCTTTGTTTATAAGAAATGTCTTATAAGAAGTTCCTAGTTAAAAGTACATTTTGATTTAGGAACTATTGTGACAAGACAATGGAAATCCATAAAACAAAGAGAAAACAAATTTTAGAACTTCTAATTCAAGACGTTTTCTTTCATTTTAAGAAAAATCTAAAAATAAGTTTTGATTTTCGAGGAGCTTTAGTTAAATTATTATAAATATTATGCTGCCTTCCATACAAAAATGACAGAAGATCTGCATTTAAAAATTTGTACTGTCCTGAGATAAAATATACTCAATCTACAAACAAAACACACACAAATTACTTCTACCATTACCAGATAATGAAACCATTTTTGGTAAATCTTGAAACATAGTGCAATGCAGCTTGGTAAATGCACCAACAAAAGTTGCATAACAAAACCACTAAAATATGTATCAGTGGTTTTAGTGCAACCTGAACCTATAATCTATATTTTTTTGTGTTTTGTTGGTCAAAGTGAATGTTGATATATATGTGTTTTTATAGTGGCTGTCTAAACAGAAATTATAACCTTTGCATCCCCAAATTCATTTATTTCTTACATCTAGGTTTAACTCTTGCTTTCTCAGTATATCTGCCTTCGTTTACAATAATAATAAAAGTAAATTTCAATACATTTAAAAACTAGTGGAATATCTGGCAATAAATTTCAAACAAAAACCCCTGTCTAGTCTCTCTGTTTTGTTGTGTCAAAGTTTGATTTATTTGAGTTATTCGAATGTGCCTATTTCTCCTTGTAATAATGGTAATATAAAAGATAACACTTTATAGAAATAGATATGTTCTAAGTCAGGAGCCTCTGGCCTTTATTAGTCTTGTATGATATCTAATTTTAGTTTCTTGTGTATATTTCTGAGTTTAGTATGACATTCATTATCACTGAACCAGTATACATTTTTGTTTAGGGGCCAGCTCAAGCATGTCTCTGGATGATGGAGTTACAGGCTACATTGAAGACCCAGTGTACTGCTCTTTGGTCGAGTTGTTGTCTCTTGACACATTCCCGATTTCCATTCTCAATTTTATTAAAGTTGTTTACTATTGTTAATGCCTGTTACCCTCAATACCCATAGTATCAGGTCCTCAAACATCAAAAAAGTTATATTTATTCTACACAGTTACTATGAAAAAATGTCTACATAGTTCTATGTCACACAAAAAACAGATTTTCTACTGAGAATAGTTTCACATAAAAGTTCAAATTCAAACATCAACTGACTACAAAAGATCATAAAAATACTACTCAGGTCCATGCAATTAATAAACACAATCAGTAACAGTAAGTCAGAAGTTTAAAAACCACAACCTCCAGAGATAAGAGAAACTAATTTTCTTTTGTACTTAAACACAATCCCTAAAAAATAATGTAATCTAAAATATAACTCAAGGGTCAATCCTACCATGGCACAGATTCTAACGATCTCACCTTTTTCTTAGATTTTGGTCCATCTTCATCTATAAAATCCACCTGGAGGTGGCGCCATAAATGAAAGATGAACATGTTTCAGATAGAAATCAACAAACGCAATGTTTCACTTGAAACAGAGATTTCAACATGTATTTTGATAAAAAAAATCTTGACAAAGTTGACCAGAATGCAAGCAAAATTGCTAAACATTTGGATGATAATTATGAATACAATGTATAAAAATATGGGTGAGAAATAAATATTTAAGCAAACACTATGCTCACAACTTGTCTAGAATGATTATTTCAAAGCTTGACTTAATTTATGGATACTTGCCTATCATCCTGGTCTTCAAAGATCATACCTATCTTTCATATTTAATTTCATAGTGTTTTATGTATTACAGTTTAGCTAACTTAACTCAATTTTGTTAGTCATGTAAAGAACCAATTTGTCATCTGAAGACAAAATAAATATGGCTAAATTTTCAAATAAATTTGTTCAGACAATGCATTGTTTTGCCTAAAAAGTGAATTAAAAAAGTTATTTTCCTCTCACCTTTCTTTCTTGTTCACGCCTTTTAAGATCATTGCTTTTTATCCACAATAACTTAAACTTTAGAAGTTTGGCCAGTAGTGGTAATGGGATTTCTTCATTGTTATCAAGTATGGTCTTTATAGATTCTGTTACTTCATAATGCTGAGGTACTTCTTTTGGTTTCTTTCCTTTTGGATTGCCAAGTTCTCTAACCTAGGTAGGATAAAAATACAACTTATAGTCAAATGTTTTCACACTAATTGCCATAACTTATACTATTTTTTGTAATTACCAAAATTAAGATGAAAGAAATTGATGTTGATTGGATTTACATGAGGCAAGACTGAAGTGTTTAAAATGTCTATCAGTATTGTTAATTCAGAATACTGCGGTGCTTTTATTATTGCAAAAAATGGGACACAGTTATATTGTACGTATAATGGCAATAATCTAAACTAGAAATTTGAAAATTTTTAAATGAATTACACAGGGTTTTTCTCAATATCACAAAATTAAAAATCACATTTTAGTCTCAAATGACAAAATCGCAATAATAAATGCACTCAATAATTTCTGAATTTACAGTATGTACAATATCCTTACTTCATTTTCCAATGTTTCTCTGGTAGGATAAAAAATACAACTATTAAGTAAAATTTTACCACAATATTTGCACAAACTATTCTTTGTAATTACCAAAATAAGATGGTAGAAACTGATGATGTTTGGATTTACATGAGGCAAGACTAAATGTGTTTAAAATGTTTATTAATACGTATATTATCCTTACCTCATTTTCCAACGTTTCTCTGGAGAGAACACTGAACAATTTCCTGGAACCAGCTGCTACTGTTTCTCCTAAAATTTTAATCCAGGAATAATCGTCTACTTTGTTTCCTACTACAAATGTTACATTTGGCTTCCAGTTATCCTTAAATGTAGTAGATGAGAAAATGGTTATCAAGGCATTCTATAAAATTTGATCTTTTAGTTTAAATACTTTATGTAGCTTTGACAAATCCAGGAAAGAAACTGATAAAATAATTCACTGAAGATTTAATAGTTATTTTGTCCAGTTTTAGTATTTTGCACTTCACTGTAAACATTACATAAATATCAGCTAATGGGATGCACTTTAATGATAATCAGGAGATTTGGTATGATTGCTAATTACATGTACAACTACACATGTATCATCACATGTTCGGATGAAGTGGATGTACATTTTGTACCTGATGTAAGCAATTATAGGCAATAACACAGACTTTGACAATGAGAAAAACCAATTCTGTATTGGCAACAAAAGTTTTAACTTAAAAAAGATGAAACAATAGACAACTTTCATGATTGATGCATTTACATCAAAAACTTTGGTTTAAGTGAATATCATTTGTGGGTTAAGGGGCATCATCACTTCAGTACCAATGTTGAGCGATTGGTCGTAAAATTATGATGCTATATTGCATGAATAATTCAACAAATTAGCTCTCATTAGGGAATTGTGATTAAGTACCAACTGAACAAACATTATTTCTTGTTTATCCTGCACAATGACAATCACTAAGATGCTTGATGATTGTTAATAGTGCAGGGATACAGGTGATCACCTCTATCTGGTAAATGACGCCAGTAAGTCGCACATAATTGATGAGTTTTTTCGTGTGACAAAAAAACTTGAAAGTGGTCTTTTCAATACACCTTATCGGTATTTGTCCGCCATTACTGGATATCACACAGGTTCCCGTAAAATTTTGACGTCATAATACAAAAAATCTGACGCCACAATGGAAAAGTGATTGTTGTATGCGTCAAAAGGTCAAGCAGCCAAGTCCGGCAGAGTAGGGTAATAGCTATAAGGTGTATACACCCCTTTACAATACACCTTATCTTATGTGTTTTCTTTCATTTTCCATTGTCAATGAGATTATGGATGAGCAATGTATGCAAGGATGACAATGACTTTATGTATCTCTAGGCATATATTTGTTAACCCTTATATTTATACACAGAGGCTTGTTCAACATGGTTATAAACACTGATAAAGAAGCGACCTTTCGGTTTTAAATATAGATTAACCTCTTCAAAAACAGCTGCAAGTAATCCTGCTTCCCATTTAGCTGGTCCTCCTTGACCTCCTCCACTTTTAACTCTCTTCCCCGCCTTAGACATACTGTTTTATTTTGAAAATCATAAAATAAAGATGCTTTCCGCCATATCTGTTTGGAGGTTGCTAAGAATCTGCTTTTGCGCAACTCAGACTTCCGGTTACTTTTCTTTCCGTTCATTCGTAATTCTCTCGACTTACCCATAGATAAAAAGTGATATAAAAAAATGTCAGGTCGTATTTTTCAAAGAATTACAAATGTATTAAGGAAACACCAATTAAAGAATTCTCTAAATTGGAAGACAACCTCTTTACGGAATATTGGAACAAGTAAAGAAACTGAAGCAGTTATGCTAAAGGACTTTGGTGATCCAAGAAAAGTTTTATCATTAGAAAAAATATTAGTACACAATCCCTCTGATGATGAAGTCTTGGTTAAAATGTTGATGGCACCAATAAATCCGTCTGATATTAACATGATTGAAGGGACATACCATATCAGACCAAAACTTCCTGCTATTGTAGGCAATGAAGGCGTAGGAGAAGTTGTTGAAATAGGAAAAAAGGTTAAAAACATGAAAGCTGGTGACTGGGTGATTCCTGCTGAAGCTGCATGGGGCACATGGAGACAACATGCTGTGACGAAAGAAAATATGTTGCTCAAAATTGACAATGATATACCTTTATTGAGTGCAGCAACCATAATGGTTAATCCGTGCACTGCTTACCGTATGCTCAAAGATTATGTGAAGCTAGAAGCTGGGGATTTAGTTATTCAGAATGGAGCAAATAGTGCTGTTGGTCAGTGTGTTATACAGCTAGCTAAAGAATGGGGTATTAAAACATTAAATATAATTAGAGACAGGCCAGATTTGGAAAGTCTAAAGAGCCATTTGAATCAACTTGGTGCAACTCATGTTGTAACAGAGGAGTTTGTTCGAACACCAGAAATGAAAGAACTTATCAGCTCCTATAACCAAAAGCCCAAACTTGCTTTAAATTGTATTGGTGGGAAAAGTGCTACTGAACTTATAAGATTTCTTAAAGAAAAAGGTACTATAGTTACTTATGGGGGAATGTCTAAGAAACCACTGACAATTCCAACTGGTGCATTGATTTTTAAAGAAGTAAAAATAGTGGGATATTGGAATACACAATGGAACTTTGAACACAGAGACAGCGATGAGAAGAAAGACATGTATAAAAACCTATGTGATTTAATGAGAGATTGTAAACTTATACCTTCTCCTAGTGAATTGGTACCATTTTCAAACTTTCAAATGGCAGTTGATAAATCATTAGAAGGTTTTCAAAACCAGAAAAAAGTTCTTGTAATGCAGGAGTGATTATCATTGCTTTTTGTAAACTTTACAATAATAAAAACTTGCATTCATAATTTCAGAAGTGATCGATTTTCTTTTGAAAATTGAAAGAATACTTGATATAAATTAGTATAAGACAATACTAGAAGTAGTAGAACTAAATTAAATACTTTTTTGATGATAAAAAAACCCATGTTAACACATAAACTGATCTGGATGGACATGATGGAGGATATCATATTTCAAAGAATTTTTTATGTCTAACATGTTTTTGTCTAAGGCCATGATTTTGTGAACATTTTAAAATTTGTCAGTTGGACCAAAATGCAAACTCAATTTGTATGTCACTATATTAAAGAAAGGAAAATCATTTTCAGATATGCAAAAAAAAAAATTATTCTCACAGCAGCTGTAACTCCATTATAATTAAGTGAATTGGTATAAATGCAAACACCACCTGTCTGTCATCTTCACTAGCCAAGGGTTACAATCCACTTCCCTCCTCTACAGATTGTAGCCCTTGGCTTGCAAAGATGCAGGTCTGTAAAAGAGAGGGAAAAGATAACAAATGGACATTCAAACTCTGATGTAGAAAAGACTAACAGTGCACAAAACACAACAAAGAAAACTGAAGACTGAGCAACACGACCACCACCAAAAATGGTGGGAGATCTTAGGTGCCACCGAAGGGTGAGCAAATCCTTCTCCACATGTTGCACCTGTTGAGTTGCCCATGCAAGTACATACTCAGGGATATTTTAAATTCGGTAGGTCACATTTAGGGAAAAGGGGACAGGATTGTACATTTGTAAGTACTGTAATCATTAAACACTAATGTTCCAAAATATGCTAATGGTCTGTATTAATTGTTTAGGGTATGCTTAAAAGTAATAGTAGATACATGTATAAGGTATATGTCAATTTGCATGCAACTAACAACACAAGACAAAAAAAACCAACACAAAGCCATTTGTCTTGGAACAACAAACATTTCCAGATATCAGAATTAAACTACTACAGCTATTTTATCAACAAAACTTCTTTAAATGCACAAAAACAGTCTGATATGAAAAAAGACGCATTCAATTTATTTCAACCCTGCTACATGTACATTCTGCATATGTGTGCATGTCCTAAGTTAGGAGCCTGTAATCATGATAATCCAGTGGTTGTCTTTTGATGCTGTACATTCTATTTGTTTTATATTCATCATTTTGTACATAATCAGGCTGGTAGTATTCTTGTTTAAATTGTTTTATACATTTTGTGCCATTTCTGGGCCTTTTATAGCTGACTATTTGGTATGGAATTAGAAGGCCTAACAGTGACCTTTATTTGTTGATTTTGGTGTCATTTGGTCTTTTTTGTGGAGAGTTGTCTCATTGGCAATTATAATACCTCTTCTTATTTTTATATCACTGAAAAGATTTCTGAGAGGTACATGAATATTATATGGTGTGGCTAAATTGCCACAATCTCATCTCAGTTCAGAAAAGTAAAGGAGGTACAGTAAGACTTAGACTATGTTGTTTAAGTTAATCAATATTTGATAATCATGCTGATATATTTCTTTTGACACATCTCATTTCACTGGTGAAAAATTACAGGCATTGTAAGGGGTAGATCTATTCTAAGACTAAATAATCTATGATATGAGTGTTAATAATATGTGACATTGAAAAGTCTGTAATTAAATGAAAGCAATATTTTTTCAGTGACCAAAGATACAGAACAATGTGAACATTTTGTGTTCTTTAATACCTTCCATATTAGACATGTTAGAGATTCAGTTCTGTTGGATAATTTTAACTTCATATCCACTTCAAATGTATCAATACAATATACATCCAAATATTAGCAATATGACGTTCTTCAAAAATTATTTGAGTACAGTCATAAATTTAAATGTTTAAATATGTTATTATTATTTTGAGGACTCTCAGGAAGATTAGTTTTAACTAATGGGATCATCCTCTTGAAATAAAGATTATTTATTTTTATTTACTCAAATAATTTTTGAAGAACACCATATTGCTATTATTTGGATGTATATTGTATTGCTACAATTGAATCAGTACACACCTGTGGTAAAATAAAGGTAAATTGTATGTCTGCTAATCAACAATAGCATGATTTGTATGGGCTATCATACCCCCATCTTGTATGCCTTTTATGAATGAGTTACCTAAGGTCAATTGGTGTAAATTACTATGCAGTATAGGTTTTGCTTATTGTTGAAGGCTGTACCATGACCTATAGTTATTAATCACTATGTCCTATAGTCTCTTGTGAAGAGTTGTCTCATTTGAAATCATTAACTGGTAGTAAAAAGTAACTCTTACTTGTAAAACCTAGACCTCAAGAGATAACAACATGCTATTTAACCTAGTGTTAGCTATAGTTTATAGGTTATTATCAACTGAATCAGGTTTTTGAAGATTTGTACCTATATATATATATAAATAACTAAGTAGACCTGCAAAAGAGTTTTGGTTCTATATATGTTATAGCCTTTTCAGAATATAAAGAATCCTGGGTTATTTTATTTTTGAACCCAAAAAATAAAAATAACGTTACGTCATTGGTTGAATTTCCATTGTTTATGACATTTTTAACCAATTACTACGTTTTGGTGAACATTTTTGAAAATATCACCCAGAATGCATTAGATTCTGAAACTGCAAATTTCAAATCTAGAAGGTTAATGTCTATAATCCTTCTGTATGCAATTAAAAAACAAGCACATATTAATGTAGTTTATTTTATTAAAAATACTCCAGATCAATGAACTGTTTTTTTTACAAACATGACCCAAATATTTATGAATAACAAACTATTGTCATGAAATTTGTCTTGAACAAATCTATTTTCTACAAGTAATAGAACAGGATTTAGAAAATTTTCATACAAAGCACTTACGATTTCTAGTACATTTAAGAAACAAGTCAGATTGAATTTTTCAAATTCAAATATCAAGCCTACGGTAACCATCTTTACTAGTAAATTATGATGTACTTCTAACACCTAGCCATAGAGTACAGTTCAAAGTATAAGACCCATAGATTTTTCATGAACAAAAGTAATAACCAGCTACTTCTGAAATCTATTCTATACTCTGTTGTAGTTTAATTGCACAGATAATATTTTGAGAACACAGTTTCATTATTATCTATTAGTTTACAAATAATTTACGAATATTACATTTGCATACATTTGTATCACAAACCAAAATTTTCCTACCAAAATAAAATTAAGCAACGCAATAATGTCTACCTTAACGTTATGATATCTAACATCTGAGTACCACAAAATGATGATTTCTTTCAAAAGCTTATTACATGTACATTAACATATATAACATCAACCATTGTTGTTAAATTGTGTTACTGAATAGTTTCATTTAGACACACTTAAATGTATAAAGCTAAAAAGAGCATTATAAAAGTTTGGCACAAGAACTTATACATACAAGTAGCATTATCTGTTAATGTCATAAAATAAAAGACAAAAATAAATAAACACGCATACTTTTGCAAAAGATAAAAAAACAATACAATGCAGCTTATTTTCTGGTAACTTGTCAAGTCAGTACATTTAGTGGAAATATTTCATGAATGTAACAACAAATAAACACAATAAAATATGTTAAAAGAATTGAGATTCATACTATATTTGTTTAAACCATGCAAAAAGAAAATATGTTAATGATACTATGATATGTACAAAAATATTTTTTCAAAAGTTTATATTTATTCTTACTTCTATCTACCGTTAGTTTTCTAACTTCTAACTACCGTTAGTTGAAGATGTAATAACAGATTATATCAACACACAATAAAAGCTGTGAATCAGAAAAACTAAGGGAAACAAGAGGCTCTCAAGAGCCTGAATCGCTCACCTGAATTTTTTTGGTTAAATCTCTCATCAATGATTATTTTGGCTTTTCAATTTATTTAAATGTTCTTTGAATCGTCTTATTTTCTTCAAAAGCAAAAAAAAATAAATCATTTTCTCCTATGTTCTATTTTAGCCATAGGAGCTATGTTTCTTGACATACAAGGAAGTAAAATATAAAATTTATACTAGATACTCTGAAACTCATTTAGCCTATGTTTGGCTGAAATTGATACAGCAGTTTCAAAGGAGAAGATTTTTTAAAGTAAGTCAACATGATGAACAAATTGTGAAAAAAGTCTTTTAAGGGCAATAACCCCTTAAGGGGTCAATTGACAATTTTGGTCAATTGACTTATTTGTAGATCTTACTTTGCTTAACATTTTTGCTATTAACAGTTTATCTGTATCTATAATAATATTCAAGATAATAACCAAAAACTGCAAAATTTCTTTAAAATCATCAATTCAGGGGCATTATACCTGAAAAACCGGTTACCCACTTTGGCTGAAAATTTTAGGACAGGTAGACCTTGACCTAATAAATACTTTAACTTCTTGTCTTATTTGCTCTAAATGCTGGAGTTTTTGAGATATAAGCCAAAAACTGCATTTTACCCTGTGTTCTATTTTTAGCCATGACGGCCATGTTTTTGACGAAATAGAAAATAAAAACACAAACTTTATTTTATACACCCTACTGATCATTCAGTTGAAGTTTGGTTGAATTTGGTTGAGTAGTTTTAGAGGAGCAGATTTTTTAAAGTTAGCAAATATGATGAACAAATTGTGAAAAAATTGTCATTAAAGGACAATAACCCCTTAAGGGGTCAATTGATAATTTTGGTCATTTTAACTTATTTGTAGATCTTACTTTGCTGATCATTTTTGCTGTTTACAGTTTATCTTTATCTATAGTAATATTAAAGATAATGATCAAAAACTGCAAAATTTCCTTAAAATTACCAATTAAGTGGCAGCAACCCAACAATGGGTTGCTTGATTCATCTGAAAATTTCAGGGCTGATAGATCTTGACCTAATGAACATTTTTACCACCTGTCAGATTTGCTCTAAATGCTTTCGTTTTTGAGATATAAGCCAAAAACTGCATTTGACCCCTATGTTCTATATTTAGCAATGGCGACCATGTTCGTTGATAGATCAAAACTTCGGATACAATTTATAAACTAGATACCCTGAGGAACATTCAGTTAAAGTTTGGAAGTATTTGGCCTAGTAGTTTCAGAGGAGTAGATTCTTGAAATAGTTTACGACGACGACAGACGACGACGACAGACGACGGACGCCAAGTGATGGCATAAGCTCACATGGCTATGCCAGGTGAGCTAAAAAGAAGCAATCTCCTTTATTGTAATAATAATATGATATGGAACATTGTCTTCTAATTAACAACAATATAAACAAAGTCATGTGACTGCTGCTATAGACACACACAAACTTTAGGAAAGCTTTTGAACGTATATACTAACCAAGAAAGTGTCCATAGTACACAGATGGCCAACTGGCTTAATCCTTTTCTATGTTCAGTGGATTATGAAATTGGGAGAAAAACTGTAATTTGGCATTGAAATTAGAAAGTTCATATCTTTAGGGAACATGTGTACGAATTTTCAAGTTGATTGAACTTCAACTTCTTCTTGACCAAAAACTTTGACCTGAAGCGGGACAGACGTTCAGACGACCAAATCGACCTACAGACCAAAAAACATAATGTCCCTCTACTATCATAGGTGGGGCACAAAAACACCTCAAGATAAACCATGTATGTCTGAATATAAAATATAAGTTATTGCTGGTGAAATATGAACAGCCATTAGTTTACGCAACTACATTGTACTTGAATAGTGTTAACTGGAAACAAAGTGAGGTGAATGAAAATGAGAAAATGTTTGTTTAAACATTTTCATTGTTTTAATATATTCTTGAGGAAATAATGGTAGCTAACCCTTCTTATCTTGGGCAAAAAGAATATTTGAATAAATGTAATATTTGTTTATTGTGTTAAGGCAAAAAGCCCAAAAACTTTCTCTAAAGTAGTTGTTATTCAGATGATAGTAACATCATGTGCTTTAACTTGAACAACGTACAGATTAAATTTCTTATCCTTCAAAAGAACAAAATACATAACAAATAAAAAAATAAACATATCAAAGGCTCATCACATGTGAAAAAAACATATAAAAATAGTGATATATATATAATGATATGCTTGAACAATCACAAAAAGACAAGGACGGATTCTTGGAGCTTACATACAAATAAACAGAGATACTTTAAAATAAAACACAAGTCTGCCCAAGCAATATTTCAATAAATCATTTTTTTTAAAGTTAAGTTTGTGGTTTCTCTTCTTCTTTTCATAAATAAAATTACATTTAAACAAGAATGTGTCCATAGTACACTGATGCCCCACTCGCACTATCATTTTCTGTGTTCAGTGGACCGTGAAAATTGGGGTCAGAACTTTAATTTGGAATTAAAATTAGAAAAATCATGTCATAGGGAACATGTGTACTAAGTTTCAAGTTGATGTAACTTTAACTTCATTAAAAACTACCTTGACCAAAAACTTTAACCTGAACTTCACACTATCATTTTCTATGTTCAGTGGACCATGTAATTGGGGTCAAAACTATAATTTGGAATCAGAATTAGAAAGATCATATCATGGGGAACATGTGTACTAAGTTTCAAATTAATTGGACTTCAACTTCATCAAAAACTACCTCGACCAAAAACTTTAACCTGAAGAAGGACGAACGGACGCACAGACGGACGAACGGAGGCACAGACCAGAAAAATATCGTAGGTGGGGCATAAAAAAAAAGGTTCCTAAAAAACAAGGTGGAAAATAAATAGATGTTTCTCTAGCACAATCAAGATTTTTTAAGCCAACTGGGTCTACTGTGTTCATAAGAAAATAGAAAATAATTTAACAAAATCTGAAAATAATTCTTCTAGTTTCTTTACCATTCCCAAATTACAAAAACATATTTTGTATGAACAGTTATTAACATTATAATTCAAAGTCCAACATGGTTTAGCATTATATTGGAAACTGTATAAGAATGATGGCATCTTGATTGGTGTCATGACAAATAGTTTCTAGTTGAGAAATTTCATGTTGGATTTGTCTCAGCTTCATTGCTGCCATTTAATTGTTTGTAAAAAAAACATAGCCATTTATCGTAATAATTTAAGTTGTGATATGATGCTTAACAATTTTTTTAAAAAGTCATAAAAAAACATACAGGCCAAGTTTGGATGGAACTAAATAATTTTGAGGGGTAAGGACTCTAGATTACGGGAAATACAAGGCCCCTACTCTGAATATGTTTACATTTAAATTTGATTGGATCGACGTCATAACATCCGGGATATCGAGTCGATTTCTAGTAACCCTGCCACAACCCAGGGCTCATTGAGTTATAATGGCGGGAAAGCTATATCCAATCATAACAGGTGTTATATATGACCATGTCAATCCTATCTACTCTAGATATCCATCTGAACTTGACCACAGTGAAACCAGATCAAACTAAACCCTGAGTAATCTGAACTTTCTTCTGATTGATATCACTTAAAACAAAACAAAAATAACTTCATAAGGTTATTCAATAGTAACATGAAATTCTAAACATTATGAAAGTGAGATTCCATTTTAACATTTTTTACTCTGTATCATATATCTCTTATCATTTAAACAATACTGGAGAGGTCACAAATAATAGCACTGCCTTTAAAAACTCTATTTAATAAATTATTCAAACAAATAATTTTAAAAACTTTTGCTTAAATCTTCAAGTGTCATTTCTCAAAAACAACTTAGAAATCAACTCTATATATGACTCAATTACTCTTTAAGGTACCACTTAACATATTGTTATTTCCAAATATCTTTATAACTTGAAATCACAGAAAATCATCGAAACAATTATAAAACTGTGCTGTATACATGTATAAGGTGGTTCTAATAAAAGATGTAATTTTTGAATTATTTTTTTCAATCATAATTTTTCAAACAGGAAATTCAATTTAGGACTAAGAATTCTAAAAAATCTGGATCCAAGTGGTCTATTTCTTCACTTTTTTTTTTATAAAATCCCAGAACAAACATTAGAGTTCAACCAAAGAAAATGAATCCACAGTATCTAAATATGTGCCGTAATGATTTCATATAAATCTACTTGATATGTAATCCAAGCTACAAGCTTTGGTCCATCAGGATATGTAGTTTTTCATATATTCTTTGAGTCAAACAATATCTTACAATTTGAGACAAAATTTACATTAACATGGCTTAAGAAAACACATTTACAATCATGTCCTTAAACATCAAAACATATTGGCCTGTATCGGTAAAGATTTGTCTGTTGATCTCTCATATCATTGTTATACATTTACTCTAACACAACACTAAACCATCTCTCTCTCACATTTACACTTCACTCTCTCTCTCTATCACGTTCACACATGTTCCATAGTACCAACATCAGCTAGGCTTTATCCATCAAATCTAATAAATCATCATTGTCATTAGAGGATCCTTCATTTACTGCTAATTCTCCCATAATTCTACTTAATTCATCATTCTTTTGTTTCTGAAATGTAACCAATATTTTGCATTAAATATAAAAGACCCCAAAAGTTTCAAAATCTATAGCAAATGAGGGCCATCATTACCTTGACCAGAAGAGAAAAGAAAACAAACTTTTACAAATTTTCATGTAATCTATATATTCCCAAGAACCAGTTTTAGTCATATGGCTTACATTGTCTGGAAATAGCCCTCAAAATGTTATTATCTGATTGTAATGCATCTTTACAGAAAATTTTATAAATCTATTCCTTTAAAAAAAAATTATGCTCTGTGATTAAAGGATAGGAATTAAAAATCAAATCAAAAACAGAAACAGAAACAGAAAAAAAACTCCATTAAAATAAATTCTGTATACACATATATGGTGAAATTGCAACACTTCTATTTCATTGAGTATAAGAACTACTATTTTCCCCATCTTTAGTAACTTGAGACTTCAGAGATTAGTTAAAGCAAAAATATGGCACAAATAAAAGTCTTTAAACATAAGAAATACTGGTAAATGTATCTTCATAATACTTGAAACAAACTTATTCAAGCAAGTTAAAATTTCCCTTAAAACCTCTTCTACTAAAAATGTTATTTTTGTTCAAAACCTTATATATTAGTGCAAAAAAAAATTTTTCTTTGTCATTTTAACTTTGTAAAATAAGTGATGATACTTGGTTTGATTTTCTATGCATTAAATTTAAATTTCATTGTTATTTACAGTATTTTCTGGTTGATTTAAATGAGTACCAAGACTCCTAACAACAAGTGTGTAACTGACATAGTATGTAACTCAGATTGTGTGTATCTGGTCAATTTTGAAAGTGAACAAAGCCAAGCTTGACCCCTACGACAATTGTGCATAGACGAATGCTATATAGGATCATGACCAATTACACAGACTACAGAGAAACCACTGTCCATTCAATCGAATGATCCTGTGAGGTATAAACAATATTTCCCTATTATACAAAACATTCTTTTTCTGATTCTTACCTTGGAAGCATCTATTTTTACAACTTTAGATTCAGCTAATTCTATAGGCTTCATTAAGGCTGCTTCAGCTTGTCTGTAAATACATGATAAAAATATTTTTAAACTTTCAAATAAGGTAAGATTTGCCATTTATTTATGTGAAATCATTTAACAGACTCTTCATACAGTTTCTAAAACTATATATTGTTTTTCACATTTGTGTATTAATTTTTATCTGTAATAATTGGTAAATCTATAATAAGCTATTCTTTTATTAGTCATTTGATATTTGAACAAAACAATTGTGCTCATTATTTCTTAATTCTGTGTTTTTTCATTGGCATTTTTTGCCAGTAAAGCTGATCTTGATTACACAATTCAAATGATTAGTTACTTCCTACAAATTTCACACTATTATTCAATGTGCTACCTCACAAGGTAGCAGTTCAAATGAAGAAATGCCACTTTTTACATATTCCAGACTTGAGGTTGACCAGTCTTTGCTCCTATTCCTAAATGCTTGGCAGATAAGAACCAAATACCCATTTTAAATGCTTTTGGTAGATCCGGACAATAGTTAAATCCATGACCTCCACATATCCAAGTGAGCAATGCCGCAAAACTACAGATTAAGGTCAAAGGAAGAAGAAGATAGTTCTGATAGAGACAAGAATAAACAGACTTATTTCAATGTAACACTAGACTTTGCTTTCAAGTGTATTCTCAAATACTGCCGATTCATTCTTATTTGTGGGATATCAAATTTCATGGATTTCCTTGGTACATGTGAGCAACAACTTTAAATTTTCAGAATATGATAAATTTTATGAGCGCTTGTATGAAGACTTTGGGAAAACCAAGAAATCAAATATCAACAAAAATGCAAAGTTTCTACAATTCACGAAAATTGCTTAACAAGAAAAATAAATGAATCCACAGTACACATTGTGATATAACATTGACTAAATATCATTTCAGTCAGGTCAATTAATATATCTTACTCTTCTTCTTTGTCATTTTTAAATAAATTCAATCTGATCTCTGATTTATTACTAGCTGTTTTACTTCCTATAAGTTGTGATAATAAATCTAATTGTGCTTTGGCTAATGGATCAGGTGTACTGGATTCCTACAAAAAATAAAAGTTACATTATTACTGCATATTTTTTTCTTCAGGTCAAGCTATACTACACAGAAAATTATTAAACGAGGAACAGATGATGCCCCCACTTGAATATAATGCTTTTAATGGGACACAACTCAAGAACTGTAAAATTAACACTACCAAAATTTATACTTGATCTGAGTTCTGTAGTTATAAGCAATGTGTATACCTTCCTAATATTTAGTTGAGGCAAACTGAATTTTAAGTTAGAAAACTGAAAAGAAAAATCCAGCAATTTTTCCATTTGTTTAGGGACATAACTCTAGAAAAATAAAAGTGAAGCCACCAATACTCGAAGTAAGTTTTGTGGTAATCAGCATTGTGTGCAAGTTTCATCCCATTTGGTTGAGGCAAACTAAAGTTAGAGAACAAAAAATAAAATTTCACCAATATTTCCACTTGTAGAGGGGCATAATTCAACAACGGTAAACGTGATAACACCAAAATTCAAACTTAATAAGTGTTTTGTGGTAATAAGCATTGTGTATAAGTTTCATAACATTTTGTTTTGAAGCAAACTAAATTTAAAGAAAGGAAACAAAAAAATTCAGCAATTTTTCCATTCATAAAGGGGCATAAGCCACATTACTGTAGAACAGTAAAAGTGATGGCACCAAAATAAAAAGTTGATCTGTGTTTTGAGGTAATAAGTATTGTGTATAAGTTCCATAACATTTGGTTGAGGCAAACTAAGGTTAAAGGTAATTTTTCAATTTATAACGGGGCATATAAGCCACATTACTGTAGAACAGTAAAAGTGATGGCACTAAAATAAAAAGTTGATCTGTTTTTTGTGGTAATAAGTAATGTGTATCAGTTTTATAATTTGGTTGAGGTATTAAAACTAAAGTAAGAGAACCGAAACAAAAAAAATTATCTTTTTAGCTATGTCAGTTTCTTACAATACTCACTATATCTGAACTTGTTGTTGTTCTTGCTGATCCAGTTGTTTCTACTGTTCGTGATACAGAATACCTAAATTATATAATATAGTTCGGATAAAAACTAAAATATTCATTGTATGTTCCTTTGCTACATTTTTTGTACATCATTTAATCATTATTATATGATCTGAAATCAGTTATTTCCTTTATATTGCTTCTGAGTCCTGACATAGATTGTATTTTATATTCCTTAATTCACCTACCGCATTGTATTATTCAGAATAAAATAATTGGTTTTAAAGATAGAGAGATCATATATACTATTTTTACAAAGAAGATCATACAACATTTTTTCTCAGTTCAGACAGTTTTAAACATTGTAAATTATCTAAAACAACAAACAAAAATGTTAATACAACAAACTAAACTCAGTATTTGGCCAACATTAGAATATTGTTTGTTTCCTCAAACCTGATTACCTTTTACATACATGATAATTTAAAATTTTCTTGAAAAAAATCAGTTTTATTTTGTACATTTTTTCCTTGATTGAATATGGAGCAATTAATGTCCCAACAATGGGAGATTTATCCCTGTACACCAGTCCCAACTGCTTTAACAATAATATGTTTGCAAAACTGATCTAAACAAGCATTTGGTTTCTATTCTGTCTGGTGTACAGGGATAAATCTCCCATTGTTGGGACATTAATTGCTCCATATTCAATCAAGGAAAAAATGTACAAAATAAAACTGATTTTTTTCAAGATGTGTCAGAATTGGAGAAACAAACTATATGCCATATTATGCTGACTTACGAAATGAACTAAAATAATCATAAAATAAATTATCCGACCAGGAATCAGACGATGTTTTCTGAAACACTTACTCACTAAAATCAAAAGCACCTCTCATCCTTGAAAATATTAATTATATTTAATGTAATAAATTGAGATTTCTGTTGTAAACATTTCAAACAAATTTATTTAACTAAACACAAAATTCAGTTGTGCATCAAATAGAACAACTCTTTCCTTGCCCTTTGTAACTTTATATGGTATAGATGAGCACTTTTTCAATTTTAATTCTTGTAGTTAATTCTTTTTGCTCAAGTAAACTATAGCGTTTCATTGTTTCTTTGGCAAAACAAATGTGAAGCATGTCTTACATTATACTTGAAGCTGTGTAGTATTTTTTTTAAAATTGGAGAACTTTCATCACAACTTTAACTTACATATTTGTTCCTAATTTTGTAACTCTACTGCCTTTCATGTCAAATGACCCTTCACCTTGTGACCCTGTATATGATCCTCCAGGAGTGAACTGTATTGTTTTAATTTCATTACCATTTTCATTATAATAACTGTAAAAGAACAAAAATAATCAATTTTAAAACTGAACTCTGGACACATAATAAAAATGACATTTAAATGGTACAAATGTAGTATAATTCATTATAGGTTGCCGCCTTAGAATCTAAGGCATTCTGGGTAATATTTTCAAAATTGTACACCCAAATGTTGGGATTGGCTTAAAACATTATAAACAATGATAATTCAACCAAAGAGGTAAAACTTATTTTCATTTTAGTGTACGAACAGTGCGATTACCCTTAGTCCTTTATATTCAAAAGGCAAATTAAATATATCATAATGGATTCATTGTAAAAACATATGTTTTTAAATTGATCTCTCTTTTATTTACAATGTTCTGAGATAAGAACTTGACTGTTGACCTTGCAAATCAATTTTGCTCCTTATCAATTCTTAGCATAATCACATTTCAAAGTCAATTGATGAGTAGTTAACCCTCCATTTGACTTGGATAATAAGTCTGGCCTCAACCAATTTGTTTCTGGTAATAATGTGTTCCATACTTAATAATGTTCCAGTGCATCATATAAATTATTCAAATTACTATTCTAGTATGTTTTTTATCTGTTGTATTTTTCCAAAAAAGTTGTCCAGATTTCAACAGTACCCAATATTATATTTTACAATTTGGTAGGACTGTTGACCTTGCAAATCAATTTTGCTCCTTATCAATTCTTAGCATAATCACATTTCAAAGTCAATTGATGAGTAGTTAACCCTCCATTTGACTTGGATAATAAGTCTGGCCTCAACCAATTTGTTTCTGGTAATAATGTGTTCCATACTTAATAATGTTCCAGTGCATCATATAAATTATTCAAATTACTATTCTAGTATGTTTTTTATCTGTTGTATTTTTCCAAAAAAGTTGTCCAGATTTCAACAGTACCCAATATTATATTTTACAATTTGGTAGGACTACGGAAAACGGCATAATTGTACAAACCGTATAAGACCGGGATTTTCTGTTCCATGAGGTAAACTTCCTGCTGTCGGTAAAACAAATCTACCATTACTATTTTGTACTTTGTCTTTAAGAAATATTGAAACCTAAAACAGAAATAAGAGAGAAATAATTATTTACAACATTGTGTGCCAACTTCATGGTATTAAAGGAATATCTTAAAATCAAAGTAATAGTTCTCACCATCAAATCTAAAATGAAATAGTGCTGTGTTATTGAAGAAACTTGTCAACACAAACTCCAGAGAAAAAAAAATTGTCTGTAAGGTTAGAGCTTTCTTACCTACCCAGCCACTCCTCCAAAAACAAAATAAAAAAAAAACAATCATAACACTGTTATTATTTTCAGATGTAAATATTTGAATACTAGTCTATATCTTCCTTATGAAATATGAATGCTGGTAAATTGACCTATATTCATACTGTTCATACTGTTATATTAATGCTAACTAATATATCAATCATTTTTTGGGGAGTTTTTTGTAGAATATGCCATATGGAACATAAAGGGGAATTCCAGCACAGTGATCCAGTAGGCTTCACAACTGTCAATTTCTTAAAGAGACTTTACATTGTAGAAAATATATTGAAAAAGGTCAATCTTTTAAAAATAATTTATTCCTTGCTGTCAAATTTTCTTGAAGTTTTCATCATTCTTATTCCTTTATAAACCTAGTGCAAACCTGAATACTTCAATTCCCTTCCTAAAGCAAGCAACCTATTTACACAAAAATTAATATTATACTTAATTCTTAAAAACTTATGTAATATTTACACAGAAGAATCAATGAAAATTTGAATTTGATATACTTTCTGAATAGATTTAAAATAGATCAATATATTTCCTTTAAATATTTAAATCTATCAAATGAAAATAAATCCTATAATCCTATCTGAACATATATGCAGAAGTACTTTAAGTGGCACAGATTTAAGGCCATTTTAGATAAGTATTTATCTGATTTGGTAGTATGCGATATTTTCATATTTCAATTTTAGAATTCTATTGCATACAAGTCAAGCTTGAATTTTCAATTCATAACAAATGATATAAACTTAAAGTGTCCATCAAGCTTTTATTCATTAAGTAATAAACCAATGAAGAAAGTTTCTCTCACACCTCAACAATCATTTGCATGTTGTAAAATATCTCATCCTTTTGGTCCAAGTACACAGTTATCGTCCTTTGATTTTCGTTGTCCACGAATATAGTCCTTAGTGTGGACAGTGTGTTACTTGCCAATTTTGTTTATACCCCTTCCAAATTTATTTCTCCATGTTTTATGCCTCATGTAGCAAGTAGGGGGGTGAAATGACACTTTAAAAAAAATTGGGTCATAAATTCAATCTAAAGTAGAAATTTGGTCCAGCTGAAAAAGGTAAAAAATTAGCACTTCGGAAGCTGCCAAAAGATTTCAAGACCCCCTTAACATACAATTATCCATATTTTGAGTTAGAGGTGATGAAGTTTTTTTATGATTTTGATACAATTTGTTCCAAAAGTAGTACAACTCACTGTAAAAATATTATTGAGTTTTTATTGTTCCAAAAAGAAACAAATGGATTATTTTTGAGAAAGTGCAGGTGGCATTTTTTAAATTTTAATTTATTGCCTAAAAGAAATGCACTACGAAATAACTGTGTACTCAGACCTTTTGTTCTGTTTACAAAATATAAAAATGTTTAATCTAACTACAAACAAGGACTGGTTGTAAAGAATATTTGTGTGTTAAACAAACATTGAATTGATCCAATGTGTAAGAAAACACTAGTTTATTACCATGAACACAAAACATCTCACAGATTTAAAATGATTCATCAGCACATTGTAGTAAGCCTTGGAACTAGAGATAACATTCAAAACATTGCAATTTTCAATGATGTTAACAACGTGGAAGAGTACCAATATAAGGTCATAATTGGGGTACATTCATGACAAATACCAGTAATAATCATGATGTTTTTTTCAAAAATAATGTTTTAAAGTTAATTATTTGAGACCTCTGAGTTCTGACGAATCATGCTAAGGATATATTGATGTATCAGGGTAAAATTTAACCTTATTTGATGTTTACAGTAGCTGTTTGATGCCTGACAGTAAAGGGCATTCTTACCATCCAATATCCTCTCTTTAACCAATAGCAAGACAGAGGACTTTTTTAAATATTGCATTACTTGTAATAATATAAAATAGTTCTGTATAATAAATTGCTATATTGGATAATTGTTTACAATTTGAATATTACTGAATTAAAGATTTGTCAATACCAATATGAATTATTAATTTTGGCTTTCATAGTAGACTAAATTCAATTGCTGAAAATCTGACAGCAGAAGAATGAATATATTCAGATAATTTTTTATTTATGTTTTTGGCAATCACAAATATTAAAACTGCTCACATTGAAAATAAAATACATTTACAAGGTTGGGGTAAAATAGTTTTGTATCTGAAAGAATGGGAAGTGTCCATATAAAGTTATACAGGGAGTCATCATTCAGTAAGTGCAATACAGGGCAATAAAACACTTATAAATGTTAAAAAAATTATCTTTGATTGTATCTCCTGGAGCAACAATTTGCAGCTTTTGATGTTTAAATAGATATTACTTAGAAACATAAGCACACCTTATAGTTGCCTAAAGACTAGTGTGCCATCTTTTTTTAAAATTTATAACTTGCATTTTAACAACAGTATGGATTGTGTCATGAAATAAAATGTTGGATTTGAAACTTGTTTCTTAATCAAATGGAAAGTATTCTTTTCTATTTTGTCATTTTGAAATTTATATTATCTCTCCAAAGAATCAATACACTTTTATGTTTCCTGGATCAAAGAAAATTTGACAATTCAGGTGATAGTAATATTGGTGATGTACTTTTCTGTATGAAATCAATGTCTGATATCAATAACATAATTTCATCAGTTTCCTGGAAGACAACACCTAGGAAATTAATAATCGTTGAAACAAAGTTTCTCCTTCAATTATTATTGATACTGATTACTAGGCATAAAAATTTACTCCTGCAATCGTGTGCCATGTGGGTTGAGACCTTGAGATAGCATTCTAATCTTCATTTTGTGTGAAAGCATTGAATTTAATCCCAGAAACCAATGCTAAAATAAATAACAATAATAAAATTGAGAATGGAAATGGGGAATGTGTCAACGAGACAACAACCCGACTGTAAAAAAACAACAAAAAAAAAAAAAAAAACAACAGCAGAAGGACACTATATATACATTGGATCTGTGAAGACTTCAATATTGAGTTTTGCAAATTTCTTGGTTGAACTAATAGCAATGATTTTCCATTGACTCATATCTGTCTAAACTACAAACCATGAATAAAAGATCCTTTTTAAAGATCAGTTTTTTAACTTATTTCTTTAAAGGGCATCCATGAATAAAAGAAATTTGTCATCATGTGAAATTTGTGCAGAACAACAAGCTTTTTAACATTGCAGTTCATGCTGAAGTGCAAATAAGGAATACATGCCTGGAAAAATTCCCAACTATAGCATATATAAGAAATCTTTATACATGTATGATGATTATTTCAATACCATTCTGAATTCTATATCTTGTTGTAACATCTTAACCTCAAACTGCTGATGTTCAACACAGTTTTAAATGGGAGTGGAATATATACATACAAGGCCATATTATTAGGGAAATACATGCCTGGAAAAATATACTCAAATGGGAAAAAATCCCAACTATAGCATATTTGAAGAAAATCTTAGATACATGAGACTTATTTCATTACCTGATATGATTTTTTTTTTATCAGAAACATCTCAACTTGAAACTGCTTTGTTCAACATTTGAATCAAATAGTTTAATAAGAGTGAAATACATATAAGGCCATATAATTAGGAAAGAGTGAGATATATATATATATAGGCCATATACATGTATGATGAGACATAGTTGCTTGTTTCAATAATAAAGAGGAGGACACTGGGGCTAAGGAAGAAAGGAATAGAAAAGACTACTATGGTTTTTAAACATATTTATATCACAGCTAAAATAATAAAGACCCGATTGCAAAAAAAGTATTTGAAGAGGTCCAAAACAACTGTATTTTCATAGATATTGGAAAATCTCAAGCTCAAAACATATCTCATTTCTATAAATTTAAGGACACCTAAGTCCTCAGTTCATTTAAATTCTATTAATCTTTAGACCCCAGTCCCTTTACTCTGTAAATCTATGGACCCTACTCAATCCAGTCTTTTCTATAAATTGATGCAACTCCTATAGTTCCCTTTCTATTATCTTTTTATGGAACCCTTGTATCCTAAATTGTCAACCATTCTCTTTTATTAAATCCATATTCCTAACCATTCTCATTCTCCTTATACATTTACTTGATACAATTTGAAGTATATATAACATATGCTTTCCTATGCTACATCAATACCTTAGAGGTTATGCACCAAAGACCTTTACACAACAATTTAAACAAGCAACTTAGTCACGTTTGGGAGGGTTTTTGAAATGTATATAATATATATAAAAAATTAACATCACAAATTGTAACAATAAAGATATAGCTTCATTCATAATTAATATTACACATCCAAGTACCTGTTCTGTTCCATCAGAGTTCAACTTAAGAATGAAACGTATTTTTATCACCATGTACAGTTAAAGTGATTTTAAATACATCTAAATGATTTATCAAGTCTGGAGAAAGGTATTTTTGTCACAATCTACAGTTAAATTGATTTTAAATATATCTAAATAAATAAACAAGTCTGGAGAAAGTGATTCTAAATACATCTAAATGATTAATCAAGCCTGAAGAAAAGCATTCTAAACAAACTGGTTGCATATAACTAAAAAAATTCCTTTGCTGAGTGCAGCCTGATACGACTGCAGATGTTAATCCTGAGCAGTTGGGGCAAATTTGGAGACAATATTCAAGCTTGATACTGTCTAAGTTTGGATTGTGATCAAATTTTTGACATAGTATAGATTTGTGACACAAAATTACTGCCAGGATCTTACAAATTTATTGCACATTTATACTGTATTTTAAAGATTCTTCTTGAAAGTTTTCAAAAATTTAAAATTTGAAAAATTTTGAAAAAAAAATTTGAACCAGAAATAAAAATTAGAGCCCTCCAAAACTTTTGAATTCCCAGTTTAGAGCAATTACCCCCACACCTAATTCCAGCCTTTCCTTTGTAGTAAGGAACCATGTACATGTAGTACAATTTTAGAGAGACACAAGTTATTGTCTCGAAACTAGAAAAATGCTTGTTTTTGGCCCCCTAATTCCTGCCTGAATTGGGCATTTACCCCCAAACTCAATCTCAGCCTTCGTTTTGTGATATGGAATTTTGTGGTACAATGTCAGAGAGATCCATAAACTAGGCCTAAAATTAAATATTGTTTGTTTCCCCAATCCAGACTGACCTTGCAAAAATGGTGCTACTCATAAAATTTTATTGTCAAATCTAAGTCGAATATTATTTTATTAATTTCTGATTTTCAGGCTTGCCGGATTGTCCAATCATGTTCAAGCTTTTTGGAAAATAAAATTATTTCCCTACCTTTCTTCCCACATCTGGTTTGGCAGAATTAGGATTGGGGAAACAAACAATATATTAATTAATGCGGACTTAAAAACATGGAATCCTGAAGTCCAGAATTTAACGAAATTAAAATCCTGAAATCCTGCAACTCAAAAAAAGAATTTCCAGATCCTGAAATCCAATGCTTAAAAAACACCCGACCCAAGAGTGCCAATTAAGGTCCTACCCCCCTCCCCCCTTTCATTTCAACATCTAACATATCTTTTATTTTAAAACAGTCTTTAAAGATTTGAATCAAATAGAATTAATGACTGGCTAGAAAATTGGTTGACACATGGAAGATTTTTCGCGGTGAGGATTTTCCTATTTCCAATACTGTATATGTTTGCTTATTGTTGAAGGCCTTGTCATATGGTATTTATGGATAGTTGTATCATTGGCATAACATATTAAATCTATTTGCTTTTATCTGACAATAAAATCATTTCAACAAAAGAAATTTAATAGCATTTTATTTAAATCATCTCAACAATTCAGCATTGATTTTCAATTGTAGACAGTAAGCAAATTTAAATTGAAGACAAGTGTGCCTTCGGGAAAATCAATTGTAACTTCCATTTTAACATGTTATCTAATAGCTACAATCGTCCATTTGTACACATCATCAATTTAAGATGTATTCTTTTCAAACATTATTTTTTTTAATTGTTTTTTTTTGCTAAGGAATTGTTAATTGTTTTCTAGTCCCATGTGTTATCTCGATATTGAATCAATCAGGTAAATTTCTGAAATATTACCTGAATTTCAATGATTTAATCAATTCAAGGTAGAGTTCTGCTATACAAATATTATTAGAAATCCAAAGTAGCACATCTCTAGGGACATTTAATCAGAGAAAATATTTCAAACAACGTAATTATTGAATTATTAATTAATTAGTGATCACGAATGGGAGACTGTTGACTAACAACGTTAGCCATATGACACTGATCATAACATAGTAATGAAACCATCAGCAAAAATGTACAGTAATTAGTTAATAGTAATTACTGTGGATTCATTATTATTCGTTGGATACCAATTTTCATGGGGTTTGTTGGTACAAATGATCAACGAATTTAAATGTTCAATGAATTACAAATTTCTATAGGCTGTATATGTGGAACATGCAAGTTTCTCTCACTCCATGAAACATTGATACCCACGAAAATAAATGAATCCACAGAACACTATGATAAAAGTACTTACACGTATATGCATATCTTGGAAAAAATTAAGTAATGTCTGTCTAATTAATTGATATTCTCCCATAGTTAACGATGCAAAACTCTGAAAAATAGAGGACACTATGTAAGACACAGTTAAAAAGACTATTTTTCATTCATTATTTTGTTCATAAATCTGGCCATCAGTTTTCTTGTTTGAATTGATAGGCATTTGTCATTTCAGGGCCTATTATAGCTGACTATGCAGTATGTGTTTGACTCCTTGTTGAAGGCCATAAGGTGACCTGTAGTTGTTAATGTTTATGTCAATTGGTCTCTTGTGGAGAGTTGTTTCATTGGCAATCCTACCACCCCTTCTTGTCTTTAAATTCATACATTTTAAATAGCACAGAAGTTTTTGAAAATGGCCAAAATACTATTTAGCTTAATTATTGATTACTAAAGATTCGTTCTTAAATGTTCTTATTCATATATTGGCTTTTATTGCTAAATATCTTATAATCTATCCCTTTTTACTTCAAGTTTTGTTGCTAAAAATTCAATAGTTCAGTAGATAACTATTAATTTTTTTTTTCAGTTTTACTTATCAATACTTTACAAAGCAACTAGCTCAAGCATCATCAAAATTAGGACTACACAAATCTTAGTACACATAAGTTTAAATACATTTATGTTTTTGGCTGGTATTTTATCAAAAAGTCAAAATCTTGATCATTTCTATACAAGACAAATATCTGTTTATTGTGTCTTTTTGTGTCGGGATGTATAATTACACGGCCACGCCCACTTGTATTTTTGTCCATCTGATGAGTTAACCCTTTTTCAACTGATTTTTTATAGTTTGTTCTTATGTTGTACTGTTATAATCCCAGGTTAGGGCCTTAGAGGAAGGGTTGTGATCCCGTTAACATGTTTAACCCCGCCACATTATTTATGTATGTGTCTGTCCCAAGTCAGGAGCCTGTTAATTCAGTGGTTGTCGTTTCTTTATGTGTTACATATTTGTTTTTCGTTAATTTTTTACTGAAAAAAGGCTGTAAGTTTTCTTGTTTGAATTGTTTTACATTGTCTTATTGGGGCCTTTAATAGCCGACAATGTGGTATGGGCTTCGCTCATTGTTGAAGGCCGTACGGTGACTTATAGTTGTTAATGTCTGTGTCATTTTGGTCTTTTGTGGATTGTTGTCTCATTGGCAATCATACCACATCTTCTTTTTTATATTTGATTTATAAGACATAATGATTGTTAATCTGTTTGACCAGAAATCAGTAATATTATATATGTACATGTATAACAATTGATAAAATGGAAAATATTACATAAATAAAACACATCACCTTGCTGAATGATGAAAATCTAGAAAATTACTACAAAACGCTTGATACATGTACCAGAGGTTATTATCTAAAGAACTATGTGGAATTTGATTGTTGATCCATAAAAATTATAAAATGTTGTCATTTGTTTGATATCAATTCTTTAGGAAACTTGTCACCATCACAATATTTTGGTATACAGTTTAATTTGATGTGGAAATGATAAGTTTCTTGTAAAAGGTCTCAAGGAAAGATAACTCTCTATGAAAATGATACTTACTTCCATTAATAACCTATAAACATGATCTAACTGTTGTCTAATTTCTGCAGCATCCCCAACAAAACTTCTCATGGCATCCAGATGATTCAATGTAACTAATATTATATCTCTAGGTTTAAGGCACATGGAGACTTGGTATTTAAAGGCCATTGTCATTAAATCATACAGCTGGAAAAACAATTCAATGTCAGAATTAGTCGAAATTAAAATTATCTGGTTCTATCATGCTTTGTTAATTTATTGAAAAAGACTAGTACATAGTGTACGGTAATTGAATTAATTCCAACAAAAACTTTTTAAGGTTATATGGGAGTACATGTTTGTATAAGTAAAAAGTTATAGAAATGTTATAAATTGCAAAACTAAACCAATATTGTTCTGCTTTCAGAAATTAAAGACTTTTTTTCAAACTAAGAGCTGTGCAACAATTAATAGTAAAAATTACTATGCGAATTTACAATTGAATCACATGATATTCTTCCTATAAATCAAAATTCCCATTAATTACAGTAATTGTAATATTGCATTAAACAATTGCTAATGTCAGCACACATCTGGGATCATTATTTTCAGGCCATGAATGTCAAAACACTCCTATACTACATTAGTAGATTGATTAATTGATTATTGCTTGATGTCTTATCAGCAATGAACAGCTATATCAGGAAAATACTGTCAGAAAACATTCTGTAAATGATTCAACTTCCCTTCTAATAAGTCTAGTTTTTTAATTTAGTTTTCAAACATGAAATATAACAAGTTTATTACACAAGTTTATTGCAACTACATGTACAATGTACAATTTTTTTAAATGAGACTTATAGTAACTTATATACTGTAAATTAAGAAATCATGACATTGCATGCTTTTATTTTATTATTGCAATTTTTGAAGAAGTGACAAAAATGCAAGATTAATAATTGTGATGTCGGGAAAATCTAATTACATAAATATGTATAAGCATGATTAGATACACTTACTGCATCAGAATTCGAGTTCTTATTATTGCGATACTTACCTAGTCGCATTATTAGCATTAATTAAAATGTCGCAATAATTTCTTAATTTACAGTCTATGACAATCTAACCATAGTAAGTCTGGTATGAAAAATTTATAGGTTAATGTTTCAAACTGACCTTGTCCATACTGGCAGCATTAAGTCTCATAATGGAAGCATGGGCTAGTCTGTCAAATACTGTTCTCATGGCTTTCTTGGAATATAAAGGCTGAGGCTTAAATAATTCATCCATAAATCTTTTGTGAAACATTGTTGCAATGATATCATGTAGAACTGGAAAAAAATAACAAATTCAGATTCTTCACCTGTAGGCACCTCTAATGTTAAACATCTATAAACCAAGCAATATTCAAAATAATAATATGCTGAAGAAAGCATCAAATGATAATAAATCGGTTGATTGTCATGGTTGTTGAAATCTCTGATGCAGGTTCAACAAATTAGTCCCAATCATTTATATGGGCCTTCTTTATTTCATGTTGGGAATATTCAAATTTTTATGAATTTTATGACAGATAATTGAAGATTAATTTCAAAAAAATAATCAAAATCTTCTGTGCATTTCGAAATTCTAATGATAATTCAGTGGTACAAAGTTATTGTTTTCTACATGAAAATCAAACACATAGTCTACCATCCATTTATTTTTTAGTCTACCATCCATTTATTTTTTGTTTAGTGACATTCAAGGTATTCTCCTAAGCCATTCACTTTACTTTAGCCTGATTTTGGTCAACGAATTCTTAAAAACAATTAGATAAAATAAAAAATAAAATAAAAAAAGGGATAATAATCCATTCAGGTCTACAATTACAGATCTTTTATGTCAAAAAAAAACTAAATTAATCCACCACTGTTAGTAAATTTTAAATATAAAAAAGTGATCATGAGTCTATCAGAAAAATACTGAAAATAATTGGGTCTTTCCACTTTTTCATTAAAAGACCTATTGGTTTTGTTCTGATTATTTTAGGTCTTTCCACTTTTCCATTGAAAGACCTATTAGTTTTGTTCAGATTATTTATTTTCTTTTTTTTGGGCTGTATTTTTGTTTCAAAAGATGTCCCTCAGTTTTTTAAATATAATGTCATACAGCTTACAGTCTATAAGTTTTTGAAACGCCGCTTTCAGGAGAATACATATGAGAGTTATTCCCACTTAATCCTTGATCCAAAAAAGAAAGGAAAATTAGGTTAAGGTCAGGGGTCAAGGTCTACATATTCTAAATTTAGATTTTTGCTTAATTTTACTTCTTTTCAAAAACATAAAAAATTGTTAAACATTGTATAAGATATATATGTTTCCACACATATTTTTACTAAATTGTTAGTTCAGACATGTTGTAACATAAATACATTTTGATTGAAAAGGTACAATGTACAGTATGCTAACATTAATATGGGGTTTTCTCCCCTCTTATATTTAAGATTAAACATATGGTGATATAACTCATTCACCATTTTTAATAAAGACCTAGTGCCTTTTGATTTGAGGTCCTTCGATTATGATCTTCACATTAAGCTCAAGGTTAAAGATAAATTTTAAGTCCTAGATTTTATAAACCTTTGCTTTTACTTAGTTTAATCATATTTATTTATAGTGGATTGGGAAAAAAGTTTTTCAACTTATATTAATCCCTTTCCACTTTGCGGGTGCGAGTGCTGCCTTGTAGCAGCATTAGCCTGCTCTTTCTCGAAATCTACAAGGGTGTCTTAAATGTGCAACGGATATGGCTCTCTCTTAATGGGGTCGGCCATTTATCGTTCCCTTCCAATGGACTATCATCGTTTCCTCAAGACCATACTCGCAAATGGTGTCAAAAGAGAACCGAAAATCCTTCATCTGTATACATGAAAAAGCAATGTCACTTTTTGCATTAGATTGCATGCCATATGACATTGGAAAAGCCAACCAGAAGTGACCTTGTGTAAACAGGTAAAAGCTATTTTTTGTACTTGCATAATCATAATGTACAAGCATATACAACCATAATCTTTTGAATCGGTGACAAGTAAACTACTAGTATCAATAATACCGGGAGTGAAATCATCTTACAATAAGCTATCATTTGAAGCTAGGAATGAAAATTTAAACGAAATATTATAATATAGTAAATATACGCTTCTGTCCAAATTTCCCAAAATTTCATGAAGGTTGCACCTTGTAAATACAGCTGTCTCGAAACACGCCTCTTTTGGAGGGATCTTGAATATTCATTGAAAATTAATTTTGTTTACATACTGGTTCCCAGTTATGCTCTCTGTAGGGTAGTTAACATGGTTAAGAAAATTAGTGTTCGTTTAAACTCTGAGAAGTTCAGAGCATATAAACGTTGAAAATATCCTATATTTTGATCTTTGAAAAAATTGTGGTGCATATGAACTTTCAATTCTAGGATAAGATTTTTTTCAAAACTTCATAGTGGTACAGTTTTAGCCGTAAAAGGAGTTCCTATGGGAAATTGCATTGTCAATATTTACAGAAATGCAACCTGAAGGTTAAAAAAATCATTGATGACTGATAAAACGAAAAACTTGATCTTAATAAATATGATTATGATTTATCCCAGCTTAATCATAAAAAAAACTTCTGCCAAAGCTTCATAAAATTCTATGAAGGTTTGACAAAGTTATTAATGTGAACATGGTGAATGGAAAATTAAAATAAATATTTTTAAAATTTTGCTAAAGATCTGGATATTGTCTTTTGGTCATATATAAGCTTCTGTCCAAATTTCCTTAATTCCATGCAGGTTTGACAAAGTTATTGACTTTAACCACAGACTCTAGACTACCTTTATGTTGACACCACGCCAACACAGAAAACTACTATAACTACATGTATGTCTCACTTTCATCTTGTTACAAATATTACATGCATTTTCAGGACAAAAATAGATTAACAGTAAACACAATAGGTTCACAGAAGGTATTGAAAAATAGGCAGTTTGAGTGGCAGTCCAAATTTCCCTGAATTTAGTAGTAAAAGTCCTATTTAGCAATACCTTCTGTGCACCTGTTGTACATTTGTATTCAGGGAAATTTGGACTGCCAGTGCCACTTAAAAAAATAAGGTACATGTACATTAGATATGGACATGGTTTTTTTTCCTTGTAGCAGACCACCAACAGGTCCCTCAATGAAATGTTGCAATGTTTTTAACATGCAGAGTCCTAGTACTCTCTTAAGGTTCATCAGAAGGAATTGAAAAAAAATGGCCATGTTTACACCTCAAAATTTACTATGAGTACAGACAAACTGGTACATCTAGGAAAGTTTTAAGGCATGGCAGGAACTAGATATATAAAAGTTATATGAAGTCTACGTTTTAGGAAATTAAAAACTTACCTTGCTTTTGATGTCCAGTTTTTTCCAGTCTGCAGAAGATAGCAAAATAAACAAACACCTGAGTTTCATTTGATACCTCCACTCATTTACAAAATTTAAATCACCTATTGTCTGCAGATGTCAATAGTCCATCTATTGTCCATTTAAATCAATACTACTCACAACATATATTATATTAGGGGAGATTCTCAAACCTCTTTCCCAACTTAGTTTATTTCGGCACCTTCTGCAGGAACGAAAAAAAATGGATAGCAAAATCTAGTAAAGTTTATAATTTTCTTAAACATAAAATGCATTTAAAATTTATATATATCTAGTTCCTGCCATCCCTTAAAACTTTTGCAGGTGCATAGGTTAGTCTGTACTCAGAGTAAAATTTGTGGTGTAAATACGACCATATTAGCCAAAAGGTTATGATCAACCTTAACTCCAGGCATAAGAATCATCATCACCATTCTGATGACAAGCATACATTGTACCTCTACATGCAATTGAATGCCCGGCTTTTGCAAGGACCATTTTTTCTATTCGATATTCACCCTTTTGAAGTCAAGAGGGTGGATTGACATAAAAGCTTCACAATCAAGAAGGCAGTGTGAGAAATCTGAATTATTTACTGCAGATCAGGTTGAGAACAATCCCCCAAATGAGAGATATCCCATAAATAAGAACTGTTCCCCAGACCGACAAGGAGTTATTTTTCTGTTGTAGAAAAAAAAAAGACAAACAGCTATTTTAATACACCTTATCGCTAATCCCGGCTGACTTGGCCGCTTGAACTTTTGACGCAAACGTCAATCACTTTTCCATTGTGGCGTCAGATATTTAGTTTTATGACTTCACAATTTTACGGGAACCTGTGTGATATCCAGTAATGGTGGACAAATACTGATAAGGTGTATTGAAAAGAGGGGGGTTAAGCACCTTCTATCCTTTGTTAAAGTTAAACATAAAGCAATAAACTGGCCCCCTTTTCAGCATAAATATTGCCTTCAATGGCTCAAGAGTGTATAGTATACTATACAAATCCTATAATGGCTTATAATTGGGTCTTGAGTCTTGACAGTGCACCAGACAAACTTAAAATTTAAAGCGTCTTTATTCTTACCTTTCTTCGCTTTCTCGTCTGCTATATTTTGGGCTCTAAGACGCTGATCGAGGATGTAAATCATTTCTCCTCCCAAATTTATGAACAACAAAGGTAATGTTTTACACGACATTTTTCTGGATAGTGTCAAGAACCAGATCGAATCTGTCAGTGCTCGTTTATTAGAAGGTCAAGGCTATTGTCAAGACGTTCGGAAGTTTACAATAACTAAAAGTCAAAACAACATCGTAAGCTCGGACAGGATTTCCGCGTTACTGAGAATGAACACTTCACCAAAGACGTATAGACTTTAATCTCGGGACTTTAATTCATCATTTTTTTAAATAATTTTTTTTAATTAAAACGTATATATGGATGAGCGCTTCTAATTTACCGATTAAAAGTCTTTAAGACCGAAATATTTTCCAAAATAAAATAGAATTTTGAAGGAAATTTAAGCGGAAAGTCCTTTATCAAATGTGTATTTTAAATTATTCAATATATTCATGAATTTAACAGATACACAATATTAGAAATGACACAGAATCTCCAGTGAATCATGCTTCTATGATCAATCATTTTTTACCTAGAAAAAAGGATTTCCAGTAAGGTCCTTTAATGACGAGACTTCCTGTTCACACCAGAAGCTCAGACACAAATTTTCTAAGTTCATTCAAATGGTACATGTCTTTACATATAATAATGAAAAATACAAAGTAGTTTGTGACAAACGTCATCAAACGACAAAAAAAATGAACATCAACAGAAATTTTACAAGTTTAATTTATTTGCCCAAAACCTTGAAAATTATGATGGAATTATGTACTTTGATGTTAGGAGAACTCGAATAGTTGATAATAAGATCAACACTTCACAATTGTTTTTTTTATGAATTTTGGAACTTCTCTAGAGTTGTCGTATTCTTTTAGAGTGAAAATGGTTATGGAGCTCAAAGATCTGATTGTTGGACTTATTTTGTCAACGATCATACCTATCCTATACTATTTATACCATGTCAACCGTTCAAAATCAAAATCTCTGCCACCAGCTTATAAAGGCTGGTTTCCATGGTTGGGATGTGCATTTGAATTTGGGAAGAATCCTCTTGATTTCATAGCCCAAAAGAAGGAGGTATATAAATGATATATATATTCCTAAATTATAATACGAAACATTTTTTAAAAGACCAGATTTTACTTATATCACTTTCACCCGAGTTATTTTGGATCTTATCAAAGGTTTATCCCTCAACAGAATTGCAAATATTTGATCATGTTGATAATTATTCCAAATGATTAAAATATCTTGAAAGAGGGTAGTTATGCCCTTTAACGTCAGACATCAAACAGTCAATTTGGCTACTGTTAGCATCAAATTGGTTTAAATTTTATTGTGTTTCGTTAAAATTTCCTTATCGTGATTCGTCCGATTGTCTCAAATAATTATTGTTAACGTCTTTTTTTGACGTGCTCATCAAGATCAGTAGATTTTTCATCTTCTAAAAGAAAGTGTACATTTTATCGTCATACACCAAAAATTACTGTTAACATAATTTGGCAAGAATTATTACCGTTATTCATCATGTAGGTACCCCCTTGAAATGCAATTTAAAAAAAATTCTAGGACGTCTTCCTAGAAGATAGGAAAGAGTCAGAAAAAAAAAATGATATAAGCCTTTCATTGAAGACATCATAGTTCATGTAATTATTTAAACTAGTTGATTATGTTGATAATCTGAAAAAAATTTACTAGTCTTGGTCATCACACTACATTGCATACATGGCATAAGTGGCTATTAAATGGTGCATCTGTGAAACTAATAAGAAATACCATTGACATGTAATTTCAAATAGAATTTATTACTAGTCCCCTTTAGTATTGTTTTATCATGTCAAGTTACAAGTCAAGGTCAATTTTCACAATTTTAGCTTTTCTCCTTGTTCAGTTTAAGCCCTCTACCTAGAATTAAATTTTTGATGAAATACATGTACTTTTTAATTACTAGATTTCTGTTCAAAGCGGAATAACTCATATTTTAAAAGATTTGACAAGTTATAGATCAAGTTAGAATTTTGTTCCTTTACATTGAATTTTCAACCGACAGGGGACGATATATTTCCATGCAATACTCACAGAATGCTTGTTCCAATATAATGACGTTTTAAAAGTACATTTCTATATAATAAAGAACAGAAACAAAAAAGTTGAAATTTTCTAGCCTACTTAAATCAAACCATGATAAAATGATCATTATTAAAATTTGTCAATCTGCTTCTTTTGCAGAAAAGGACACAATGTACATGTAGCAATTTATTACACAGATAATACAATCATTATGCAACATATTTTATAAAGAAAACTGCATAAATTCAATGATGTTTTAAGAGATTTTGAATTCTTTATTTGTTGCAGCTTGGAAGCATCTTCACTCTGTATGTAGCAGGGGAACGTCTGACTTTTATTACTGATGCAGAAGATTTCCAACATTTCTTTCAATCACCATTTGTTGACTTCCAGAAGGCTGTTCAAGACCCTGTGTTAAATGTTGGTATGTATATCTTGCAGTAACAATAGCACAGAGTCCCATAGAAATCCAAATTTGAACATAAAAATATACATGTAGGCCACTTGAAGTGAAGTATAAACAAATATATAGTGAGACCAACCCTATCTGCTATTGTTTTCATGGCCTAGATGTCTACCATTAGGTTTTTCATTTGGCACTTTTGGTAGAAAAGGACAAAATAGAAAATCTCTCCATATATAAAAGTCAAGATTAGACAAAAAATGAGCAAAATAAGAATAAAAAAACACAATTCATGTCTGGTTAGGATAATGTAACAAAGATATGCGGTTGATTGCGAATTAGACAACTATCCACCAGAAATTAAATTATGCAGATATTTATCCTGTTACTGAGTTAAGCATGTTATGAAGACAATAGTTTTTCTACTTCCTGACTTTCAATAATCAATGTGCCCTTATTTGCCAAAAGATACAAAAGTCTGTGAATTTTCCAGCACACTTCCTGATAAGTTTTGATATGAAATGAATTGTCACTTTAAGGAAATTAAAATAAATGGCTATGAATGCCAGAACTTGATGAATTTAACATAGAATGCAATGAATTCTGAAGTAGAAAATTGTCACTTTAAGGAAATTAAAATAAATGGCTATGAATGCCAGAACTTGATGAGGTTAACATAGAATGCAATGAATTCTGAAGAAGAAAACTTTGAAGAAACTCTACTCTCATTTGTACTATACGTATAGTAGTCCAAATTGATAGAAAAATTTGTCATAAATTTGAAAATAATTAACTACAATTATTCCATCCTGTGCATGTGAATTTCTGAATATTAATTAGTGAACATGGTGTTTAGACTGTAGAAAACATATGATTTTTTCTTATTATTTACTGCAGATGTCAAGATAATGATTTTTTTAAATTACAGCATCTGTAAGTAAAGCATCATTTTTCAAGTACCACACAAAGATTCATGACATGGTTAAAGGAAGACTTGCTTCATCCAGGTTAATTTACTTTTCTGACAAACTCTGTGATGAATTCAGGGACCAGTTAACACAGATTGGAAAGCAAGGTAATGGATTGTCATTATCTTGAAAGTCACAATACAATGTATGATACCTATATTTAAACATTTAATTTTAATTAAAAACACTTTATGGAGATATAAGTCTTAATTTCAATTAGGCCAAATAAAGAAATATGTGTGGTTCCATTTACCCGACAGACCCTAGAACTTTTTTTTTTCATTTCTGAAAAATTATTTCAAACGATCAAATCTTGAGGATTGTGAATTCAAATAATTAAGGTGGTACCTAAAACTAAAAGGAGATAACCCTGTAAAGTCAGCTAAACATTTTAATTACTTTGTGTTGCAAAGGGAATATTTAGCTTCTCAATGATCAAAATTGGTGTTTGTCAAACTGCTATATAACCACTGTAATTTTTTTGACAAAACAGTTGGTTCACATTTTTTGAAATTTTTATATTTTTGTCAAAGGGTCAAAGTAAGTAGTTTGTCAAAAGTTTATAAAAATTAAACAAGCCAAATTTATTTTAGTGAAAGTGTTGGGTACTACCTTAAATTCATAGATTTTTGTCATCTGAATTTTCATCAGATGTATCTGTTATGGCTAAAATGCAAGAATTCATAACAGAATGCAACAAAAATAACTAAATTGGCCAACTTCTGGTAAGGGGGTGTATAATACCGTAATCATTTTGACAACCAAAGTAAAAATCTAAAAATAATAATTAAAAACTTGCCGACCTACTGACCATACTTTTTAAAAGTATGTTACTGAATGAATGAATGAATGAATTTTATTTCTCATAAACTACAAGTTACATAGTTACAGAGAATATATAAGCAATTACATAAAATATTGAAGCACATGTGAACAATACAAACATAAACATTAAATTTCAAACTAACCAGGAGGAGTGACCCTCACATTTATAATTTTTATAAATCTACAAAGTTTTTCAAGAACAATATGATTATTAGAGCTCATTAATTGTTGATATTTATAAATATTTGGACGAAGAGTACAATAGTTTGGTAACAACCTCTTTCTTTCTTGAGTAAGAGCATTACATGACATAACATAATGATATTCATCACCTACGTCACTTGATTCGCAAAGATGGCACAACCTATCATTTCTTGATATGTTATTCCACCTTCCCGTCTCGATAGGTAATCGGTGACTTCCACATCTAAATTTACACAATAAATATTGATTATATATTGACAATTTGGAAAAATAGCTTTCTAATTTAATATCAGTTTTAAAAATTCTATAACATAAGCATTTAGGAGTAGTGTTAATTTCGCTTAGGCAATTCTGCAAAAACTGGTCTTTAAGTTTCAACTCAATACTTTTGATTACCCATTTATCTAACATTTGATTCGACCAGATATTTGACATTCCACAGGTATCAAAAACAGTTTTTACAAATGATATCCATTTGCAGTTAAGACCATAGTTATGAAAATTAATATACAATAGTTTATATAAAAGACATGAAATTTTACTTTCTTTACCACATAGTAATCTACATAAGAAACTAACCATACGAACTTTGGCATTAATAATTACAGGATATCTACCCAATTCCGCATAGACAATACAGCTAGGCGTACTCTGTTTTAAATGTAGAACAAGCTTACAAAATTTTAAATGTATACGTTCTATCAAATCAAAATTTTCAAATCCCCAAATTTCCGAACCATAAAGAAGAATAGGTAAAACTATCTTATCAAACATGTCTAACTGACATTCTATAGTCAAACTGTTTTGTCTACACTTTTTTAAAATACCATACATTGCTTTTGTAGCTTGTTCACAAATATATTTTCGGGTCTTTAAAAAAGAACCACTTCTAGCAAAAAATATACCGAGGTATTTATACTCAGTTACAATTTCTAATTCTCTATTCTGTATAACAAATCTAATATTTTTGGGTTGTCTCCCTTTGGAGAATATAAGAACTTTTGTCTTGTTAACATTTATTTTGAGTTGCCATTTTTCACAATAATCATCAAATTCATTTAACATGTTTTGTAAATCTTCACTACTCTCGGAAAACATCACAGTGTCATCCGCATATAATAACATAAATATTTTTAAAAATACTGTTAACTCATGTTCGAGGTCATCACTAATAGAATTTACACCAAGTACATCTTTGCCTTCAAAAAAATGTTGTAAATCATTTAAAAATATTGCAAACAGAGCAGGGGAAAGATTTTCTCCCTGTCTTACACCCATTTCACAAGTAAATAACTCTGATTTCTCACCATTAAATATAATGCGTGATTTTACATTTTCGTACATATTTTGTATAATACGGAAAAATTTGCCATTTATATTATTCTCTAAAAGTTTAAATAATAAAAAATTTCTTTGAATAAAATCAGTGGATTCCATTCACTAATAAGGATACCTTTGTAGTGGAGATTATCAGTGGGCTCATTGGCACTCATACCACATCTTCCTTTATCTATTAAGTAAGTATTCTACTCTATATTAAAGCATTACTAATGTGATTAGAAAGTTAACTTAGTTAAGTAGCACACAATTTCCTAATAATTAGATGTTAAGTTCAATTTTACTGTAATCCATGAAAATTGGTACTAATGAATTTTAATTAATCCACAACACATGTATAGATTTCAATACTGGTTATGTATTATCTTACAGGTAAGGGAGACCTACATCACTTGGTGAGGAAGTCTATGTATGCTGCAGTTATCAATAACCTATTTGGTAAAAATGTTTTACCAGTTAATTCTGAGGTAATTATTGCTTATAGTTGTGATTAACCCAAATTAAAAAAGTTATAAATCTCAAATCTATTAATAGAAATTAAACATGCAATTCTCTCTTGCAAATCACTGATTACTTGCAAACTTCTTCTTCTTCTTTATGTTTATGCGTTGGAGCAGACAAAGCTGGCTTATAATTTTCATGGATTAAGCTGTGTTCCCTTAACATTCAATTATTTGCAAATTATATAAGAATAATTTCATTGTTATCTGTTGAGTTAAACATCTCTGATTTGATCATAAATTTGATTTTAATTATTTTCTAGAAAGAATTTGAGAAACTAGAAGAAATGTTTGTCATGTTTGATGAACAGTTTGAATATGGAGCCAGAATTCCATCTGTTTTTCTGAAGTTAGTATGATATTTGTGTAACTTTATTGTGGAAAATAAACATGTTGATTGAAATATTGATTTTTATTTCTTATATCAATGTTAACATCAAGGTTCAATAAATTTAAAATGTTTGTAAATTTCCAAAAGTATGTAGTTGAACCTATATAGAAGAAGTTTTTAATTGAAAAGTTTAGTGGTGTCCATTTAGGAGATAACTGTATTGTATTTTAAGCTCTGACGGCATCAATTGGGGATTTGATGGTCGCAAATTATGTTTACTGGTGACGGGTTAGCGGAGACAGTAAACAGGTATTTGCGACCATCAAATCCCCAATTGATGCCGCCAGAGCTTAAAATACAATATTGTTATCTCCATTCTAATGAAACTCTCAGAAAACAACGTTAAAACATGCATTTAAAATCTGTCATATGCTGTCTGCGCTTGCGCGTAAGTCCCATAGCATCAATTGTCAATTGATGCCATGTAAATAAGTGACGTTATCCAATCAAAATGAACGTTACAAACGTTGTTGCATTAGAATTCATTTTCATTTGTCAGATATATGAGTTTTCTTATTTCCTCGGAAAGCAATCAAAAAGTCCATTGTGGCCATACATATGTGTCTACTTCATGCCCAAAATTAATTTCTTCTGAATTGTAAAATATTTAAAGTAAACAGTACATTGTCCTGACTTGGATACATATTGTCTTGTTCCCAAACAGATAAAAGTGGAACATGCTTGACAAGCTTTGCATTTCATTATGCCTTTAAGCCTTAAAAAAATACCTTTTATACTTTAAGACTTTTATGATATTTCTTAATATATTAATGAATGCACATGTATGTGATTATTCATGCAACAAATCAAATTTTCAGAGATTGGTCATCAGCTAAGAAATATTTGATAGACCTGTTCAGTAAAGTTGTTCCAAAGACAACAAATAAGAAGTCAGATGATGATGAGGTAAAGTATTTATAGAAAGATATCTTAGTTGCACAGACAGCAACCTAACAACACAATAACCAAATGACATCTAAATTTCATCATAAGTCTCCAATGAAAGACAAGTGACAACTGTAAACCAACTAATTTTTCAACTTATGCCAGTAGAAAAATATCACAAAATTGTCTAGAAATGGCAAAAAGCCATATATAATATCAACCAAAAATAAGTTGGTTTACAGTTATGATATGTGAGGCTCTAAATTGTCCTGAGTCTAAAAAATTGTGATTAGGTAAGGTGTTAACTACAACATCAAACACAAGCATGGTTTCTGTTTTTGCATCATTGTTATACTGTGGATTCATTAATATTCATTGGATACCAATTTTCTTGGATTTCGTTGTTATAGGGAAACCACAAACCTTGAATATTTAACGAATTGCAATTTTTTTAAAAGGAATGTATGCAGACTTTGCCAAAACCACTGAACTATATATCCACAAACATGCAAGTTGTTCTCAAACCACGAAAATTGGTACCAACCAAAATAAATTTATCCACAGTAACTTTTCATAGAAAAATTATAATTGTTTGTCTATTTATTCCAATGAATTGCTATAATATTCTAATCTTTTTTCAGACATTACTTCACTCTCTGTTAAACTTAGTCCAGGACCAGTATAAACCAAACTATAGTTTGTTGTTATTATGGGCATCTCTGGCCAATGCTATACCAGTAAGTATGACATGCTTGCAATTTACATAGTGTATACTGTATATGATTCTTTAGTTTATGGTTTTTATTTGAAACTTAAATAAGCCCATTCTCATAAGAAACCACAAAAAGATCCAGTTGTAGATTTGATTTGGATAACAGTGGTGTTATCTTCTTTTCATTTGAGATTATCTGGTTAATTCATATGTATATGAAATGTTGCTTGTAAAAATAGCACTGTTTATCTATTTATTTTAAGTTACAACTATCCTATTACGACATGTATTTATTTTTGTTTCTGCACATAATATATATACTCATAATTTATTATAATTTCTTATTTTAGTAGCTTATTTTAATCTTGAATTTTATTTGCTTAGTCAACTTATTGGGCTTACCGAATCAAATTAATGTAAGATAATTATTTGTTGTATACCCTAGATTTCACTGTGAAAGAAGATTTATTCTTTTGTTACCAGTTTTCATGCCGGAAATTTATTAACAAAAAAATACTTCCCAGTGAAATCTATATACATAATGAGTTGCAGTCGTCCAATTAAAAAATCTTACATGAAGTAGTGAAATTTCACAAGTCACAAAATCTGGCTTCCACAATTTAACATACTTTCAGGACAAGGAGGACAGATTTATATAAGAGCACTGCTCTTGTTTCCTAATCCCAATTATTGAATCTTTTTTATATTTCATATTTATGTCTTTACCCTTGTAGCAAAATATAAAATGATTTCTTTAATAAAATATGTAAACAGTAACATACTTTCACAATATCATTTTCACTAATAGATAATCTTCAGTTCAAAACACAAGCAAATCTATCAAGATCTCAATCACCATATATATATTTCACATATTTTAACAGATAACATTTTGGACACTAGCATTTATTTTGCATGATGAAAAAGTACTACAAAAAGTGAAAACAGAATTGACAAGTGTATTTGGACAAAATGGTAGGACATGGAACAAATTCATGATGTTCTATCAAAGTCTTTTCTTACAAGCACATTTGATTTTCTTTTGATACTTACCGGCTTTTCTATCTGCTTATAATCACTCATGCATTTCAATCACTTTTTAAAAATGTGTGGTTAGCATTTTTAGCACCTGAATAGGCTAGACATTTAACAGTAGCAATTAGTTGAAACTAATAACTGTTTCAAGAATGAGCCATCAGTTTGCACAACAGCTTCATTTATCACTAAGCTAGACATGAACCTTCCTCAAACATCCTGAGAATTCAATAAGTCATCTTGAATCTTGGCTTCTTTAAAAAAAATAGTTTATAGTTAATTTAAAATTTTAAAGGTTCTGAATAGTTAGATTGGTGGAGAAAACACAACATTGGCTAAATATTTTTAATTATTTGCTTGTTTTAAATGTTTTTTTCAAAAGGAAGTACAAAATGAAAAGGAAATAGAATAACTTGGCAATAGAACAAAATCCCTTCATCTGGTTCAAACATTTTATTTATTCTAAATGCTGTAGTTAATAATGTACACAGGAATTATGTTTTTATGAATTTTATTTTATTTTATTCTCATGTAAAGGCTAGTTATATTAGTTTAATATATTTTATTTTTTATACCTTAAAAGAGATAAATTTGCCTTTACAATTGTCTTTCATAGTTGAACAATACACTGCAGAAAAAGGTACACCTTTTTGCTCTCAAAGTTGCTTATGTTATAAATATACAATGATAATAAAATTGAGAATGGAAATGGGGAATGTATCAAAGAGACAACAACCCGACCATAGAAAAAACAACAGCAGAAGGTCACCAACAGGTCTTCAATGTAACGAGAAATTCCTGCACCCAGAGGCGTTCTTCAGCTGGCCCCTAAACAAATATATAGTAGTTCAGTGATAATGAACACCATTTATTACTGATTTACCTTGGGAGTATAGAATGCCATTAAGTCTTTTTAAAATGCATATATTTATAATTTCTAGTGGCATGCCAATTCCCCTCCCCCTCCACCCTCAATTTTCGTGATTATATAATCCAAATTGTCCATTGTCCTCTTTAAATCCTCCCAGGTATTTAAACTGTACATCAGGCAGTAAATATTGATTTAGGGAAGAAATAGAAATCAGTTGGCATTGTCTTAATACTTGCCTCCCTGATATCTGAAAGAACAACAGAGATATTTGGCATTTCATGTGACTGCAGTTATTAAACTGTTGGAATTGCTAAACAAAAAAGCTCTTGTTTCCATGATGAGAATTATGACATGTTTTGAAATTTATAAAAATATATTTTTTTACTTAGTGATTTACTGAATTTTAGTTTCGGTTGACAAACTCCAAATTGGATAAACAAAAAATCACCCAATGAATTGCCCCTGTATACAATAGTGTGAAAACTATATTCAAGTTAGTTATACTGACAGATATATAATTATCACATTTTTATATTTCATTTTTTTAGGTCAGTGTCCAACTATAACAGAAGAAGGTCTGAAAAAATTACAATACCTAAAATGGTGTGTTTTAGAGTCTATTAGACTAAGACCAACTGGTATTATCACAAGACGGGTTATAAAATCCTTTAATATTAGGGTAAGCAATGCATGGTCTGTTGGTATGATTATCTGGTACTAGATTGCTGTTGGATGTACTCAAGTGTAGACACAGCTTTAATATTTCAACATTGTACACTTTGTAATATCATCATTGTACACTAAATGTAATCTCTATATCATACACTTTGTAATATCAACATTGTACACTTATGTAATTTTTATATTATATACACTTTGTAATATTAACATTGTACACTCTGTAATCTCTATATTGCATACTCTGTAATCTTTATATTGCACACTTTGTAATTTCTATATTGTACACTTTGTAATCTTTATAGTGTACACTTTGTAATCTTTATATTGCACACTTTGTAATCTCTATATTGTACACTTTGTAATTTCTATCATACATTGTATTTTATTATGGTGTCACAAACTGATGGAACATTATACAATGACATAAAGAAAATATACATTAAATCAATCAGTACCCAGCCATAAGATTGGCTTATGAGACAAAAAACTACAAAACATTTCACATTAGAATATGTACATGTAAATATAACATTTCCTAAAGTTTGGTTTGGTTGATATTGTTCACTTTGTAATTTCTATATTATACAATTTGTAGTTTCTATATTATACACTCAGTAATCTTTATATTGTTACTATAGGTTTAAACACATTTTTTTCTAGAGGTTATTGATGTGGAAATGGGGTGATTAATAGAAAAACTGTATAAAATTCTAAAGGACTTTATGTTTAGTTTGTGAGTAATCCTGGGATATCTGTATACATCTGTATCTCGCGTGAAAAAATTACAATGAAGGTTACAAAAGCAGTTTTGAAAATACGGTTAACAAAGTGTAAATCTTGGGAAAAAATTTGAATTGACCTTCAGCTGAAAACTCTTGAATATTGCTTACTATTTTGTAAAGCATGATATGTATGGATATGCCACTTCAAATATTACTATAACTTATTTTTACATTGTAGGAGATGGAGATCCCAGAGGGAGACATGTTAATGTTATCACCATTTTGGGCACATAGAAATGAAAAATATTTCCCAGATCCCTTGATGTACAAACCAGTGAGTATCAGGCTATTGAGATGCTGCCATCTTTTTATCATCCGGACAGTGAAATTGTATATACTATGTACTTCCTTGATGTACCCAAAGTCAAAGTGTATATTCATTGTGAAAAAAATACACACTAAGAGATAAGAATTAGTTTATGGAAGACAAATCGTTATCAATTAATCAGTCTATTCTGACTTTATATTTTTATTATGCTCCATTTATGGGCATTAAGTTTTCTGGTCTGTGCATACCTTCATTCGTTCGGTATTCCGTCTGTCTGTTATTCTGTCTGTTCATCTATTCGTTCGGTTGTCTGTCGAATTAATTTAAGCAACCATCTGTCCCACTTAAGCTTAAATTTTGTTCACAGTAGTTTTTGATGAAGAAGATGTCCAAAAAAACTTGATACTTAGTACACATGTTCCCTATGATATGATCTTTCTAATTTAAATGCTAAATTATAGTTTCCACTCCAATTTCAAGGTCCAGTGAACATAGAAATTATTAATTACGTTATAACAAAAGTTTATCATTTTCATTTTCTAGGAAAGATGGAAGGAAGCAGACATAGATAAGAATGTATTTTTAGATGGATTTGTAGCTTTTGGTGGAGGCAGATATCAATGTCCAGGGAGGTAGGTAACACATTACAGTGTATGTGCAACACCTTTGTTTTTGGAGGTAAACAAATTGTAGGTGTGATTTGCTCTTATAAAGTTAGTGTTAGAATGAAAGGAAAGTGTGTCTATTCATGACAAAATCCCTACATGTAGGCAAACCCAAAGTAAAAAACAAGCTGCTTTTATTTCTGTTTTTCATTTCAAAGTTACAGCAAGTGACAAGCATAAAATTTGTTATTTGTTATGTCACTACATAGCTGGTTTGTTTGTGTGTAAGCAGAGAAAACTGTCAAAAGACAGAAAAATTGATGGCAAAATTGTTTTTTTTATGAATGAAATAGATCTAGATGTATGTCATTGAATAGTACCGGTAATTGAAAAATACATAACTTATAATGGTAAATTGTTGCTAAAAGATATCAGTAACTTTTGAGTTAGGGAATGTTAAAAGCAAAGATATTTTACTATATGTTTTTTCAATTTTGCCTGAGAAGTAGATAAATCCAGAAGTAAATAAATCCAAATTTTTCTTCCTCAATTTTTATGAGAGAGATTTCTTTACACTTCTTGACCTAGAATGAGACAAATTCCAACACTGTCCACATGACATAAAATTAAGCAACCATAAGTCATTCTACAGCCTTCAACAATGAGCAGAAACCATACCTCTCTGTAAAAGGTCCTGACATGACACAATAGAAAATAAAGGCAACAGTAGTAAACCACTGATCAAAATTCATAAATCTATTGAGAAAAAAAACAAAACTGGGTTAGAAACTAAAATTGAGGGAAATGCATCAAATATGAGAGAACTATGACACAACAGAAACACAACATTAAAAACACTTCATACAAAAAACCTACAGACTGCTTTATAGCAAAACAAAAATAAACAGGCATTACCCAAAATCTAATGTAATTTAGGTGATGATCTGCTATCTATATGTATGTTTTTCTGTTCTATTTTAGGTGGTATGCTATTTTAGAAATCCAGATGTATGTTGCTATCTATATGTATGTTTTTCTGTTCTATTTTAGGTGGTATGCTATTTTAGAAATCCAGATGTATGTTGCTATCTATATGTATGTTTTTCTGTTCTATTTTAGGTGGTATGCTATTTTAGAAATTCAGATGTATGTTGCTATGTTTCTACAGTTGTTTGATTGTAAACTCCTTATTAATTCAATTCCAGAACCTGTAAGTTCTATGTAAAATCATTAATAATAAAAGAAAAAAAAACTTCAGTAAGGAGGCAGTGCATAGTATATAAACAGGCAGATTCCTTATTTTTTATTTAATGAAACAATTTCCTGACCGCTTATATTTTTGCCCATCATAAGCTTAAACAATGGAATAAGTTTAATAATGAAAAAGGGGATTGATTTATGTGTAATATGTAAATAGTCACTTTCAGTAATATTAAGGACTTGTAATATGTTTGTGTTATAAAGATATAAACCCTGTTTTATACTACAATGACATTCTAAGCCATAATTTATTTCCTGACATACAATAATCTATAACAAGACATACAAAAACATGTGGGTTCCATGTATTATTATCAGTACATTTAAACTGATTATTAACTTCACTTTTAGAAATATCACTCCTTTGGATAGATAGAATTTTAATGAGTTAATAGTATACAGTTCAGAAATACAAGAACTGATTCATATGAGGTACAAAAATACATACCTTGTATGATATACCCAAGATTCTATGAGAAGAGAGCACAAAGTTTTACCCTTATCAATCTGTATGTCCTGAAATTGTTCCCTTGTGGCCTCAACCAAAAGAACTTGCATATAATACTTATTACCATAACAACCAAACACAGATCAAGTTTAATTTGGGTGGCATCACTTTAACTGTTTTTCAGTTTAAAAATTCATGCCGGTACAAAAGGTACTTACGATGTGGACATCTGGGGTTGAAGTCATAAAACTTTGCTCAGTGCTTGGAGCACAAAAAATCATGCTGGAAACACCAAATCCTGTATTTTGATTGGTTGATTTTTAAGTCTGAGCACAAAAATCTTGCTCAAAGTTTTAATCATTTTTTTTTTGGCATAAATGAATTGAAAAATATTTCAGTTTAAGAATATTTTCCTTGATTAATACCAAAGCAGTGTATTGTATAGCTCAGCTAACTTTTTATAATTATTTTTTATATATCATTTCAGAGCAAGAAACATTTAGTAGGAACACAACAACCAGCAGAGCCCTGTCCTGTGGAATATAAATTAAGGAAATAGAGGCTTTATTGGATTAAAATAAATTACTCAGGGGAAATTAGTAATAGAAGCTATTGTAATTATGTTGAAATTTTAAGCAGTGGAAATAGACATTTTTTATTAGAATTCATTTAAATAATGCAAAGGATGTGATAAATAAAAATACTCATGTTTTTTAATGATTCATCTATTATAGTTTTCATCTTTATTCAAAGTGTTATTATATTTCGTGCAACCAATTTGCAGAGAGAATTATGTTTTTGTCCGTTCAATCTGTTATACCTTCTTACCATCATTAATTTGTTATTACCAGTGACTTAAGTTTTTTTCATTCATCAAAACCACAGATAAGTACAATAATCAGATAAATCTAAAACAGTGAACCATTTTTTCAATGTTGATTTGTTCTTTTGATCCTTCAAAAATGTGATTAATAAGGACATCAGAGAATATTTGATTTTTGGATGAATAACAGGGCCAATTAAGCCCTTGAAGTACATTTTCCTTTATCTAAAAATTTCCACTCATCAAAACCTTGGAGGAATTCAATAATCAGATTTTTTTTTAAATTGCTCACCAAAAGAGACACAATGCAGTTTTAGGGAAGTAGACCCAGTTTAGTTACCTACCTGGCTTGTATACCTTATATTGAATTCCCTAATTTTCAATGTTATTATTGCAGGGGTAAATTAGTGGTGTTATGATTGGTTTAATCTGGTCACAGAGTGACACACTATATAAATCTGTATGAGGTCAGTTAACTTCATATTGGGTTCATGATGTCAATTGTACTATTTATTGTGACTTCATCTTTTAATGGTATTGTATTGCATTGTTTATTTTTATACAAAACTTGGCAGAAAAAGACCTGTACTGATTTCATTATACATTCACTGACCAAACCCTATAAATCCATAGAGGGTTTGGGAACTCCATATTGGCCAGAAACAAACCTGTGCTATTAAATACAGTTTTGAAAATAAGACACCGTTGGAATTTTTTTGGAAGTCAAGGTGGAATTATTTTAACTCATTATTAGGCAAAGCTATTTTAACCGCAATAAAAGGAAGCCAATAATGTGAGAAAAATTAATTTTTGTTTTATATTTTAAATCATAATTCAAACTTTTTTATGATAGTCTATAAGAATAATGAGACACAATTTTTTTGAAGATGTGGTTAATTATAATACAGTAATCAAAAGAACAATATTTTGTTTTGTCATTTCAATCTCTAATATGTCTAAAAAAAAGATATACCAGTATTATACTTCCTAAAGTGAAAAAGCAATTGTTCAATTCTGATGTTTTCTGTTGTATCAAAATGTGTCAAAAACAGCTACTGGTAATGTACTAGTTATGTCTCCTATTAGTCTGTTGAATTTGCACTTATAAAAAAAAAGGTTTTAAAGAAAGAAATATTCTTGGCCTATAAAGTTTTATCCTATCCAGTACTATAGTCCAAATTTCATATACCTTTTTCATTGTATATAAGTAAATAACCATTACTGGAAGTTAACCAATCAAAAGCCCTCTTTTTTAACATATTTACAAGCTGTAGAAACTATGTAACCTCAAGATTCCAAAAATAAAACACCTAACAAAAACAGTAATGGTGCTTTGAAACACCCAAGACATATGTTTATGACCCAGAACTTTCAACCTAAAGGGAATTTTTTTTTCAACCCTTTTTCGTATGCAGCAGGATGTGACATATTTTTATGATTTGATGGTATTACACCAAAACATCTGGTTTCAGAAGAGATGAGGTCACAAGATTGGATATTTTATTAATCAGTGTAAAAAATCTGAAACAAATTAGTTAATTAGGCCCTAGTAATCCAGCAGATTTTTACTTAACAATCCTAACAATACTTAACTGATTTGAGTTAATTTGATTTTAGTGGCTATTACTTCCATGAAATATTAATGTTACATTCATGAAACAATTTAACCAGCGAAGTTTTGGCGTGTGTCATTCATGAGATATTTACATTTCACCTCTGAAAATACTAAATACATGTATGTGTAGAAGTTATTTTTCTGGTCATTCATGGGCCATTTACCTCACTACTCGAAAAATACTGAACACATTGAGTGGAGTTAGTCTTAGTCATTCATGAGATATTTACATAACTGATAAACAAAATCAGAATGAATGAAGTAGATTGGCCTTGATAGAAGTGCACGAGATATTTATATAACTATCCTAAAATTACTAAAAGAAGTATATTTCACCTTGGTTATTCATCGAATATTTGTGTTGCCCTTCTGAAAAGTGAGTGAATCAGATATGGCCAAGGTCATTCTTGGGATTCTGCACTTTGAAAAGACAACCGAAATGAAAATTATTTGGCTTTGTTCATTCATATGAAATTTACATAACACCTCTGAAATTACTGACCAAATGAAGAAGATGGCATTGGCCATTCATTGGCTATTTACAGGACACCTCTAGAAAAACTGCAGCAGATAAAGTAGTGTTTGGCCGTAGTCAATTATGGGATATTTACATAGCACTTGAAAACAGACACAAAGAATTCAAGTAGATTTGGCCTTGGTCATTTATTGGATAATTACATACACAGTTGACCGTAGTCATTCATTGAATATTTGCATAAAACAGTTCTGAAAAACTTACCCACAGAAGTGGTTTCGGTCGAAGTCATTCGTTGGATATTTATGTTGCACCTTTTAAAAACCTGAACAAAATGAAGTAGATTTGACCATAAGTCATTGATGTGATATTTACTTTACATCTCTGAGACACTGAGAATATGAAATTGATTCATACCCAGTCGCCTTTGCATGACACCTCTGAAAATATTGAACCAATGAAGTATATTTGGCAATAGTCATCCAGGAGGTATTTAGTTCACACCTTGAAAATGATGAACCAATGAAGTATGATTTTAATTACACCTCTGAAAGTTACCAACTCTGAATAGGTTATGCCTCTGACAATTCTGAACCAAATGTTGAATTTCCACTTGTAATCGTATATCATATATTTACGTCACCTCTCTTAAAGTTCTGAACCAAATAAAGTAGAGTTGGTCCCTCATTTATTTGATAATCAAGTTGCACCTGTGAAATGACTGGACCAAATGAAGTAGATTTGACCTAAGGCTTTCATTGGATATTTACGGTTACACTTCTAAAGAGACTGAATCAAATGAAATCGATTTTACTTTAGACTTTCATTTCATATTTACGTTTATCTCCGGAAAGATAAAATCAAAGATGTAGATTTGACCTAATTTGTTCACGTGATATTTAACTCGAAAATATTCAACCATGGGTATACGTTTTACATATGAAGAGACTGATCAAATGAAGTATATTTGCCTTAGACTTTCATTTGATGTATGTATTTACGTTCTATGAAAAGAATCAACCTGCTCAAGTAGATTTAATCATGGTAATTCTATGGATATTTACGTTGATATCCGAAAAGATGGAATCAAAAGATGTAGATTTGATTTAAGTCATTCCATGTGATATTTACGTTACATGATTGAAAATATCCAACCAAATGAGGTACATCTTGCCTAGGTCATTCATATGAAATTTACATTGCAACTCGGAAGAGACTAAACCAGATGAGTTGATTTTACCTCACTTAAAAACCACTCATATTAAAGACTTTCAGTGTTAAGGTCAAGTTACAGTAAATGTCATAGATTTCAGTAAAATTTGGCATACAGCTCTGGCTCGATGAACTTCAACTGAAAATCGAAATAATAATGCATTTATCTCAATTATCATTTGAAATATTACTGATTGAATTCTTACAAAATGGGTGAACATTTGTATAGAAAGCACATAAAATCGGCGAAAACTCTTCTAAAATTTGTCTTAAAACCGCCAAATCTCTAATTCTACTCCATAGATTTTTCTTAAAAAACTATATGTTGTTGATACATAAATTTCCGTTATAATGATGCAAAATAAAGATAGGGTCACCGACTTCGTTTTTACGGTATACATCATTCAAAGATGCGTTCTTCGTGAAAAAAATCCAACAAAACGTCGAAATAATCGTAACGTTATCGCGTTGCAGGCCGTAAAACGTTGATTTTTGACGTTTTTCACTACCAATAAGGTAGCAAAATGATAATTAGACAAAAAACGAAGTCGGTGACCCTATGATTATTTTATATCATTAAAACAGAAATTTATGTGTCAACAATATATAGTTTTTTAAGAAAAATCTATGGAGTAGAATTATAGATTTGGCGATTTAAAGACAAATTTTAGAAGGTTTTTCGTCGATTTTATGTGCTTCCTATACAAATGTTCACCCATATTAAGAGAAATCAATCTGCAATTTTTCAGAAAATAAAAGAGATAAATGTATAATTTTTTCGATTTTCAGTTGTAGTTCAACGAGCCAAGGTTGTATGCAATTTTTTAGCAAAATCTGCGACATAGCCCATTTACTGTTCCTTGACCTTAAGTTAAACAGGCGAGACATTTAAGCGTGTATACAATTGTCTAAAAATGACCTCTGCCAAGTCAGGAAAATGGCAGTTTGTTTTTTTTTTCAATTTAATATTCCTGTTGTTCCTTTGTTTTCCTTTTATAGTTGATGCGTTTTCGTCGTTTTTAGAATGTAACCCGATTTTTTTTCTCGACTTTTGAACACCGGTATACAACTGTTGCCTTTATTAATCAAATAATCTATTTCTATGTTTTTGTTGCAGTTCAGTGTATCTGATTTTCCGTTGTTTTCCTCTTATAGTTAATGTGTTTCCCTCTCTTTTAGTTTGTTACCCAGATTAGTTTTCACTTGATCGATTTATGGTTTTATAACAGCGGTATAATACCGTTACATCCCTGAAGAGATTGAAACAAATAAAGTAGACTCTACATTTGTTATTCCGAGGAATAATTTTGTTTTACCTCTGAAAAAATTCAACTTGATGAGTAGATTTACACTTCGTGATTCATTGGATGTTTACGTTTAACCTGAAAATACTTAGCTTGAATATTAAATTTACATATGGTAATTCATTGGATGTTTACGTTTAACCTCTGAAAATACTTAGCTTGAATATTTAATTTACATATGGTAATTCATTGGATATTTACCTCTGAAAAGACTCAACTTAATAAAGGACATTTGACATAGGTCAACTATTTACACTACTGGGTCGATGCCACTTAATCCTGGTACCTTTGATAACTATTTACACTACTGTATCGATGCCACTGCTGGTGGACGTTTCGTCCCCGAGGGTATGACCATCCTAGTAGTCAGCACTTCGGTGTTGACATGAATATCAAGTATATGTTCATTTTTATCATTTCCAGTTAACAAAACATACAATGTTTTGAAAAACTAAGAATTTTCTTATTCCAGGAGTAGATTACCTTAGCCGTATTTGGCACCACTTTTTTGAATTTTTGGTCCTGAATGCTCTTCAACGTTTTACTTGTTTGGCTTTTTAAGTTTTGATATGAGCGCCACTGATGAGTCTTATGAAAACAAAACGCGCGTCTGGCGTATTAAATTATAATCCTCGAACCTTTGATATCTATTTAAACCACTGGGTCGATGCCACTTAATCCTGGTACCTTTGATAACTATCATTTATGACAGTTCTTGTCTATTCGTTTTTGATGCGTTTTGTTATTTGATTTTGCCATGTGATTATGGACTTTCCGTATTGATTTTCCTCCGAGTTCAGTATTTTTGTGATTTTACTTTTTCCCTTTTATTTTTTTAAAGATAGAACCAACAGATATAGATTTAGCTGTTGGCCTTAACATACGTTAAATATCTGAAATCCTGAAGCAAATAAAGTAGTTTTGGCCATGGTCATTTATTGGATATTAACAAATCACATTTGGCCTTGGTCATTCATTTGTTGGTTAGAACATACTCACCCCTTCTCGTCCAATGAAAAGACAGTTTTTCCCCTCCAATTTTCAAAGTACATGGCTTTCCATGCATTATGAAATGCTATACATGAATGACTTTTCATTGTATACTAATTGTGAAAGTGAACTCTTGGTAACTGCACTAACGGAGTGTAAAATACTCTGATGCGTTTGCCTTGGGTAAATAGCCTACTGATTAAAGATGAAATAGCAAAGGTTAAAATAAAATAAAACTCTAATTTGACATTAAAATTAGACAGATCATATCATAAGACAGATACATACTAAGTTTCAGGTTGATTGGACTTCAACTTCATCAAAAAATACCTCGACCAAAAACCTTATCCTGAAACTGGACAGACGAACGAACGAACGAAGAGACGGACTGACTAACGGACACACGGACGCTAAGACCAGAAAACATAATACCCCTCTACTATCGTAGGTGGGGCATAAAAATAGCAACAGCGACATTTTAATGACGAACAGCTCCAAAAAATCATAATACCACTACGACAGCTGTTATGTGCGGGTAAAATATTTTGGTATGACGAGGCGATTAGTCGACAAGTGACGATTAGTTGATTGCTGCGTTCTTAAATTCCCGTGGCAAATATCATGCAATGCATATTTTAAGGACGACAAAATCTTTACTACAAATGGAATGTTCTGTGGAATGAAGCTCGGGATGTTTGCACTGCCACTGAAAAGCCAGGGTATGTCGCCGAAAAGGAGCAAAAGCTCAGTCTTGCTTCAGGTTACTTTTGTGCCCCCAGAGAGTTGTTGCAAGGGTTATTTAACGTGAAAACGTCGTTTTGAAACTTTGACATACCGTTTCAACTTTCCCAAAAAAAAAAGTGTGACTAATTGAAGATAATCTGTTTTTTTCGAATGAGAAATATAAAACAACATTCTTATCAAAATGAAATGTTATGGGTATTTTTTAAATGAATCAGTCCATTAACTACCATACCGATGGTACTTGACGGACCGCATGTCTTAAATCCCACCACCAAACAAATTCGAACACATGAAACAGTTTACTCTGTAATGATCAAGAAGGTGGCAATATTGATGGCTTCCTTTTAGGAGATTTTGGAGGAACAGGCTTTTTAAGATCCTCCATATCTTTTTCATTTTGTCTCATTATATCTTGAACAAATCTCCTACACCGTGATTCCAGTTTGTCAAAATGAACTTTTGCCCTTTCTAGACGCTTTATCTTTAAATCCTCAAACTTATTTGGCACTTTTTCAGCAAGGTTATCTATATTTGCAATTTCCTTCAGTTGCCTTAATGACATGACAACCGGCCTGACCGGTGTATCACATATCACTTTAAGTCCTTGGACTTCTTCATTTGTGTCTTCATCTTCTTTAATTTCAGGCTCTTCTTCCTCATTCGTTTCCTCTGGTTTCTTTTTCGCTCTTAACATTTTCAACTGTTGGTGAAGCGGGGCTGATTTATGACGTCGGACACGTGCGATAACGGCGTCGGATGCAGGAACAACCGTAGTGAACCACTCTTCTGGGAAGTCTGATGTATCTATTCGTTCCTTTAATTTTCGTTGTCTGTTTAATCCTGATAAGTCTGAGTGAGATCGGACTGGTTGCGAATTTCGAGGATGAGGTTGGATAGTTGTTCTTTTCTCGTTTTCCTTTTCGCTATCTGGAGACGGAGTTCTCGTCTTAGGAATATGTCGTTCTTCCTGAAAAATTTCTAAGCTACTTTTTATTCTGACCTTGTTATGTCGCTCTTCATAAGATTTGAAGTCAGATAGATCAGGCGTTAGTGCCCTTAAACGTCGTTTTAAAATACTGACTCTCTCAGATTCAGTCGGTTCAGCTTGATATTTGTTTAGTTTAGCTTCCTCCTCCTCGTCAGCCTCAGCTCTCTCCCGTATTTTTCTACCTATTTCCGAAGTCCTTAAAATAGCTGATAAAGTCTCGAGTTCCCTATTTAATTGTTTTATTTCAGTATCTCTTAGAATAACATTTTTGAGATGATCTTTGCGAAGTGAGTGTAAATAACGATTTAGTCTATCTCCAAGTTTTTCATTTTCAAAATAGATATCACTATGATCTACCATAAGAAGTTGCTCTATTTGACTTCTTTTTTTAGCGGTTTTGTTCAGTTTGACAATCTCACTGTTCATCTCGATGTCTGCTCCGAGAATTAACTTCGTTGAAAGCCTGTTAAAAAGAAAAATATTTAATGAAACAATATCACTGTGTATCATCGCCACCGGAAATTGGGTACTAACGAAGCGGAGAGAAATAGAAAAAAAAGTAAACAAGTTAGGAATTCGTTCAATTGAAAGCATTTCCACTCATTTGATGAGGGTGCCGCTTAAGAAATGATTTTCTGATATATAATTCTTTTAATTATTAGGCCGATAAGTACAAAATAAATACAAGATTTTGTGTAATACTCCAAAACTTGCCACTTAGTACCGGAAAATTTCGAGGTCTATCGTCCTTTGTAGCCCCATTCTCAAGATATTGAACTGTTTTTCATTATTTTTCCAGACACGATTTTAGAATATTATAGTGTGGCATCATATTTAATGAAATTTGTTGTCAAAAACATGTTTTTTTAAAGAATATGGACAAAAACACTGTTTGTTTGTTGTACGGCGAATTGCAGGACGTTGTACGGCGAATTGCAAAATAACAACTTTTGTCTGTACGGCGTCTTGCAATATATTATAATTTTAAGAGGAAATTAATCACTGTTTAGATAATATCAAGTGACGATATTTTGTTGATATCAAAGCTTTACAGGCTTACAAACATACAACATGTCTTACTAATCAAATATTATCAAATAAATGCCGTTAATTCAGTTCAGGAGGCCTCGTTGCCTTCCGCTTTTCGATTTTGTAAAAAAGTTTTTTTTTAAAACCATATTATCCTAAATACATTAATATATACATATCGTTATACTACTAACGACTGTAAATGTTGTCTTATTTGTTGTTAGGGTGAAATTTTGTAAGTTCAATAAAATAAACAGTCCATTCATCTTTTGTTGGTGCTAGTTTTTTGTTTTTTTTTAGATAAAAACAGTTAAGATGTGGTATGATAGCAAATAAGATAACTATCCATCAGGATCAAATAAACTGTATGTAAGCAATTATATGCTATCGTACGGCCTTCAACAACGAAAACTCGTCCCTTATAGTCGGCTATACAAAGCACCGAACGAAAAATGTGGAAGGACTCAACAAGAAAGCGAACGGCCTAACTCATAACAAAACAATTTATGAAAAAAAGAGATGACGCAACGACAACCACCGAACCACAGGATCGAGAATCCGGACAGACACATAAAATTGTTTAGTTATTTAATTTCTGAAATGACTCATTTGTAAAAATAAACTTTGAATTAAGAAAATACTTTGTTTTCATCGAAAGTAAGGAGAAACAAATCGTGAATTGCATTTGAATTAATTGTTTTGTCTGTTTCTATCTAATGCATTTTATCTAATGCATAATTAGATGGGGGGGGGGGGGGGGGGGTAGTGGGTCTGTTAACATGTTAACAACACCTCGATTTTGGCAAACACAGATAACAACAAATTTTAAATGCTGATAAGAGTTAACAGCAACTTTAATGACACATGGACAGACAATTGAACTGATGGAAAAGCAGACGGAGTGATTGACTCTAAGAAAAAAGACTAGTATGTCATGAATAATCGAAAATGCTTCAAACACCAAAAGGGAGGCTTCTTCTGGTTATGTATATTGTTGAGTAAATGTTTTGTGTCAATCAATCGAAGAAAACTTGGGTTATCGTCATGGCGTAGGAAAGTGTAACAAACAGATAGGATGAATGAATACTATAGGGCGCGAACATTTTTTTAATGGCGGGGGCTTTTATAAATTATAGTTACATTGCAGTCAGGGTATTCATACGACTCATTGCTTACATGATTTTATTGAAAGGAATTACGAAGGTTTACTGATATTAATTTTAAATCATCAAAACCAGTGTAAAATCAGAAAGTAACATGTAAGGTGTCACAAGTTGAAGCACTCTTTCATCTCCATCTGAGCTGATATAAAGAAGCCTTGGTCTATCTTTAGATCCATTCTGAATTTCTTAGACTAGCAAATTTGATTTCAATTTGAGAACCAATTCCTATTTTTTTCGGCCTCTTCTACCAGGCCAACACTGTTCAGTTAATTTACGAATTGCAAATTGAAAAGGTACTTTATTTTTTCACAATTCCGTCCAGGTACTCTGGGTCGATATAACTTATCAAACATTCCATATACATGTGAATTATTTTCGTCATAGGACTGACCAGGGTTTAAGCTGGATAAGAAGTGGCCTTTCCCTTTAACGTTTTGGATACATTTCAAATAGAAGCCAGAAATAACTACTTTGGTTAGACGTATAAAGAGGGGCATGAGATATCTTTAAACATGTTTAACACTGCCGCATTTGTTGCACCTGCATGACCCAACTTGAGTCCGTAACCTTTACTATAAAGTCTTGTATTTATTTAATTTTTTAAATTTGGGTTCATTTATATGTTTCAAGAAATAAACATTGAACTTCGACCCCCTTTTGTAGTTAATTGATTGCTCACTTAGGAGACAGCTTCAGGTATACCATACAAGTTTAGTTTCGAGCCATGGTGAATTTTCTAAATATGAACGTTTTTGTACAATTGAATTGATTTTTAGATAGTTGAATAATAATATAGCCTTCCTAGTGGGTTTATATGAACATTTAGATTATTTTTAGCATGTTTTATAAGCCATTGTTCAGTTTGACCGTCCAAGCGTTCCTATCCGTACCGCCATACATTTTGAAAATTTTGTATTTTTTTTCAACCAAGATTCGACGCTCGATCTTTTCAATTCAATTTCATGGAAAAAAAACAGCAGAAATGCATATGATAATAGATTTTTTTTACCTCTTGATAGATATATGTCTATGGTATTAGGAAAGGTATCACTCTTATTGATTGAAATTTTCCTTTGGACCAAATTTTTCAGATCTTTGTGACATGTTCAACCCCCTATTTTGCAATATTTGGTATCAAATAATTGCTCATTGTTGCCATAGTTACACAAAAAAAGAGACTATATTTCACCATTATTACTATTGGAAATCAAATCTATGGACGATTCTCTTTCCATAAATATACACATGCATAGTTTAAATATTAAGCCTTATTTATTAGGAAGGAAGGGAAAGAGGAAAGAGGGTGTTTAAAAATTATGAGTGTCAATTCTAAGTTTTTTTCCTATCTGTGACTTGACACCCACCCTAGTGCATAATTTTCTCGCTGCGTTGGGTTGTTTCTTCTATTTGGTCGAGCTTCTGTTTCTTTGACATTTCCATTCTCAATTTAATCAAGGATTTACTATACTCACTGAAGATTTTTTTAAAGACATGTACAGTTACATATAATTATGCTGTTAATGTCACTCCTTTGCGGAAGCAACGTTAAGTAAGAGATGGACAGCAAATTTTAATGTGATTCTTGTAAATAACAGTTAAGATCAGTTAACAGAGAAAATAATGTCAAAAACAGTGAACACTTTAAGTATAAAGTAACAGATAACAAGAATCTCAATTTCAAATAAACAGTTAACATCATTGCAAATTTTAACAAAACAGATTACAGACAGTGGGTCGAAAACAGTTAAGTTTTTAAAATTTATCAGTCAAATAACAGTTTAAAAAATTTAAACCTTGAAAAGACCCCCCCCCCCCCCCCCCATCTGAGATATTTGAACTTAATACTTTATTTTCTTTGAAAGGACGCGGTAAATAACTATTCTAAAATTAGCAAGTTGCCATACAGTTGAAAACAAGTTGCCATACAGTAAATTTTTCAACACGAGCAAGTTGCCGTACCCTAGAATTTATTTTTTGTGGTCTATATTCTTTAAAATGCATCTTTTTGACAACAAATTTCAGTAAATATGATGCCACACTATAATAATCTAAAATCGTGTCTGGAAAAATAATGAAAAACAGTTCAATATATTGAGAATGGGGCTACAGAGGACGATAGACCTCGAAATTTGCCGGTACTAAGTGGCAAGTTTTGGAGTATTACACAAAATCTTGTATTTATTTTGTACTTATTGGCCTAATAATTAAAAGAATTATATATCAGAAAATCATTTCTTAAGCGACACCCTCATCAAATGAGTGGAAATGCTTTAAATTGAATGAATTCTTAACTTGTTTATTTTTTTTCTGCTTCTCTCCGCTTCGTTAGTACCCAATTTCCGGTGGCGATGATACACAGTGAATATGAGTTTTTTTAAATGACAAATTTTCAAAAGATATATTCTCGTGATTCCACAGGTTACTTTTTTGGACTAGCAGAATTGTTTTTTATTTGTATTGTTTTGTTTTAGTGGTATAATGTCTGAAGGTATTAAATTTGGTGCGCCTAAGGAGTAAGGTACAACGCTGAAGACATATTATATAAATGTTTTGTACAAACAGTACAACTTGATTGAATATTCAAAAATACGAAATTATGTTTGTGATATCTCGAATAAATAGTAAATGATAAAAAGATTGTCATAGTCAAAGTTTTTCTCGAAAAATGACAACTAAATTTTTTTATCTCGACAACTTTGGTTTAAATTTATGTTTTGTTACTGTCGAACGATCCATTTTGGTTTTGACTGTACCAGTCTTTGATCTTGATTAGTCAGCACTAGTCTGAAGCAATTTGTGTTATTGTTATAAGGGTATGTTGCAGTTTAAATAGTAGATTGTTTACATATATAAATAAAGACAACAGTAGTATACCGTAAATCGATCGAGACAAAAATAAATCCGGGTTATAAATATCAATAAATTAAAGGCGATTCAAACACAAAATAAGGAAGAAACCTGTTAAAATACTTACCTCGTCAGAACTTATCCAAATTATAAGCTAAGTAATCTCAAATTATCAAGTTTATTTCTTTAAAAAAAATCTTCAAATAGACTTTGAAATACGTTTATTATTTATACATCGTTAGGTTTATATAAACCGGACTGTTATTGGGGTAGATATTTTACAATGATCTGGACAATGAGATTTGATAGATGTAAAAACTTGTTATCTCTCCTATCTTATCATGCAATCTATACTTAAACAAAACACATGAAGAAACAAATCACAATCATCAGATTCCACCCATGGGAATATAAATCTATACTTATTATATAGATAATAGTGATATATTGTCATTGGTTTAAACAGAACCTGATGAATGCCGATAGCATCTACCACAAAGCATTTAAATCGTTCTTGTAAAAATGTCCTTACATTGGCATTATATATAGTACATGATTAGTTCATGTTTAAGATGTGATTTCCTAAACGTCTTTGCATTTAATTTTCAAAGGTAAAATCGGGTATTGATTTGGGGATGTTCGGCGGGCGAGCGGATGGGGCGGGAAACTGCTAAACAGTGTTCGTCCATTAACATGAAAACACTTTGACGAGCTGTTGTTTCCTGAGAATAAATGAAGGTCATGTTCGATTTTCACGATTTTTGTCGAGCCTTCGACTTTAGTCAAAAAAGCGAGACTAAGCGATCCTACATTCCATCGTCGTCGGCGGCGTCCACAAATATTCACTCTGTGGTTAAAGTTTTTGAAAATTTGATAACTTTCTTAAACTTTACTGGATTTCTACCAAACTTTGACAGAAGCTTGTTTATGATCATAAGATAGTATCCAGAAGTAGATTTTGTAAAAATAAAATTCTATTTTTTCTGTATTTTATTTATAAATGGACTTAGTTTTTTCTGCAGGGAAATATTACATTCACTCTGTGGTTAAAGTTTTTTAAATTTGAATATCTTTCTTAAACTATACTGGATTTCTACCAAACTTGGACAGAAGCTTGTTTATGATCATAAGATAGTATCCAGAAGTAAAGTTTGTAAAAAAAATAATCCATTTTTTCCATATTATACTTTTAAATGGACTTAGGTTTTCTGCCAGGAAACAACACATTCACTCTGTGGTTAATTTTTTACTGAAAAATTTAATAATTTTCTTATACTATTTTAAATTTCTACCAAACTTGGACAGAATCTTGTTTATGATCAAAAGTTAGTATCTTGAAATGAAATTTTGTTAATATTTGGTACCTGTGTATCTTTATTTAAATTATAAATGGACTTATTTTTCTTCCAGTTAACATTACATACAGTCTGCAGTCAAAGTTTTTAAAACATTTATTCGATTCATAAATTATCCTGAAATTTTTACCAAACTTGGACAGAAGCTTCTTACAATCAAAGGAATATTTTTATTGATTGTTTTCCTCATTTATGTTGAGCCTGGGAGTTACAGCAAAAGTAGGCGAGACACTGTGTCCCGCGGAACCCTTACACATTTTTCAGTTTTGTGGTTGTTGAGTTGTAGTCCTTTCAATAGCTAACAGTGTTTCTTAGAGCGTTATCCGTGCCTTCTCTTGATAACGCTTTGACGAAATCTTTTCAGATTCAAAGTAAGCATTTATCGTTGTTGAGTTGTCGTTTGAAAGTTAGTTTCTGGAAAGTTATTTGAGTGATCGCGAAATTCTATGTTTTTTTTAATCAAATAAGGTTATAATCTCATTAACATATTTCTTTCATCATTGACTTTATGACTTTCTATTCCTATCCATCTCTGCTGAACAAAATGTGTTTGAATACTTATATAGATATAGGAAAATGTGGTGTGAGTACCAATTAGACAACTCTCCATCCAAATAACAATTAAAAAAAAAGGTAAACCATTATAGGTCAATGTACGGCCTTCAACCTGGAGCCTTGGCTCACACCGAACAACAAGCTATAAAGGGCCCCAAAATTACTAGTGTAAAACCATTCAAACGGAAAAACCAACGGTCTAATCTATAAAAAAAAAAAAACGAGAAACGAGAATTTATGTACCTTCCTAAATTCTAATAGTGTTTCAATTATGATAAATATATCATTTTGACCTTTCTATTTCTGAACCCTATACACAAACCTATTTATTTATTTTACTTGATCCTGTTTGGGGGTTCAGATTTCCAAATATCATTTTCATGCAGGAAAATCCGGTTTTCTGTCAATTCTCTTGTATTTTCATGTTTTGACTTGCTAAAAAATTCGTTACTCGAAAATCATAGTATCACTTTTTAAATTTCAAATAATATAGTTAGAAGCAGTGTAACAATTTTTGTCAGTTCTGGTTTGAATATAATTTATTAGTCAGCATTCTTTATTTTCGTACCTCGTTCTGATAAATAAGCGTGCGTGCGAAAGTTGCATTTTGACCACTCCGGTTCCCTCGAACCGGCTCCAGGGTAGAATCAAACAAGTTTCTACTAGCTGATTTAGACTGCAAGATGACAGGTTAAATGGAGCTCGGTATAACATTTCTCAACAAATCAAAAACAATAGAAACTCGTTTAGATTTACTGTGGAACGAATCGGACACCTTAAGCCTTGTATAAGTATGACAATAAAATCAGTTGAAAATATTGTTGATGCGACACAGAGTGGAATTCTAAAATTCCTTATTCCTCTATAACAGAACTGTGACCGAAAGTCCTTCTGTGGTGCTGAAAGGAAAACAATAGCATAGCTTGGAAAGATGATTGTGTCCTAGTTTGGGAATGACGTCAAAGATTTTAAAGCCAATGCTGTTTTAAAAAATATTTGCGGAGCTTTATGACTAATAGTCGATAGTGTTTCAATGCCACTCTCAGAACTACTTGCTATTTATTGCATGACGGACAGTCTTTGTCTTTCCTGCGGTACTAAGTTGTGATCTGTGATCAAACAAATCAATTTAAGTTTACGATACTAATTACGCTACAACAGAGAAAAAAAATATGTTTGATTTTGGTAGCTTTTTTACATGGTGGAATGAATTATCAAAACTACATTTGATTTGTCCGTGCATCTTGCAAGCAATACACAGTGAAACTGAAATAATGGTGTTGCTTTTAGTACGACACTGTTGTACAGAATGAACATCAGCCCCTTAATTATAAGTATTCAGTGAAAATGATCGAAAATAAATACAAAAAGACATCGTACCTTCTGTAGATATTCCTGTATACCTGCAACAGGTGTGGTTATATGTCCACTGTTTAAGTTTTAATTTTCACATGGCATGAATAACATATCCTACTGAGAACTTAAGAATATATATGACAGTTTACAAGTAGTTAAACAGTAAAGAATCAAATTACAGGATTTTGATATCGCGTTGAAGCACGCTGAGGTTTGATCGAAACAATTCGATAGACCCATTGTAATAACCTTTACATTGTTTCGTATTCAGTGATGATATCAAATTTTAATTCCTTGGTACGGATTTGTATTAATTATAATTAAATAGATAGCTGATACGTTTCTTGTAAAATACAAAGGTCAATATTTAGAAAAATAATCACACTGTTGAAGCGTTACTAAATGCATATCATTTATAAATCAAAATTTATACCCAGCATATCTAACCAAATGTTGGTCGCGTGCAATCCCATACAAAGCCCCGCGAAAAACTTTTCTTGAGCCAACATCGCTATGTGGAGAAGATCGCCCATAAAAAATATATAGTTTTACTTTTTAGCGCGGCTTTAAAGTGGCACTAGCTGTCAAATTCATGTTCACCGATTTTAATCAAATTATCATATTTGATTTATATCAATGTAAAAGATTTATCCAAACTATTAAAAGTATAAATTAAACAATACACAGGGCACTGGCATGAAAATACTTAGCTTCATTTCGTGTATAATTTAGTCAAGACGCCAACTAATTAATCATCGAGTTGACCTCTATAGGTATCTGATGACCATAAAAAAAGAGGGACGAAAGATACCAGAGGGACAGTCAAACTCGTAAATCACTGACAACGCCTGGCTAAAAATGAAAAAGACAAACAGACAAAGTTGAAACAATAGAACACATGACACAACATAGAAAACTATAGAATAAGCAACACGAACCCCACCAAGAACTAGGGGTGATGTCATGTGCTTCGGAAGGCTAAGCAGATCCGGTAAATAGTCTGATTCGGTAGGTCACATTCATTAAACGGAAGGGGATTGTTGTGAAACGGTTATTCCATAACGGCCAATCAACTCGTGATGGCGTCCGTAAAATTTTCGCATGGATGATTTCAACTTCACCATTTGGAACTCTTGGTTTAATAGCAACCCTCTATCAAGAAAATCATGATTGGAAATGCAAGCACAAAAATATCGTATCAATTAGGAGATATATACCCCGTATGCAGGTGCTGCTGGAATGTTGCTACTTAGAAATGGAAAGTTCACAATTGGAAAGCAAAAATCATCTCTTTTTTCGTAACGTTTTGTTTTCAACCGACCCTCATTGTCAATTTCTAAATGTAAGTCAAGATATGAGGCCGACTTAACTCTATCTGTTGTATCCTTTATATCTAGTTCGATGGGATAGATGCGTTTTACATAGTCACCAAATTTTGAATTATTTAGTGAAAGAATGTCATCTAAGGATATTGCTTACTTCTTATCTTTCTTCCTAAGAAGTTCCTGTATGAAGTCAGCCTCATAATAATAAAGAAACAAGTCGGCAAGAAGAAGGGTCACAATTGGTTCACATTGGAATGCCAACGGTCTGTTGAAAAACACGTCCTCCGAACGTAACAAATATGTTATCAATAAAAAAATCAAGCAATTTGATAATGTCAGTTTCAGAGAATGTTTTGTTTAAATCAGAGTGATCCTTTACAGAGAAGGATTTATCCCTTCCCAAGACAAGATACTTGTATCTACGTTGGCCATTCTTTTTTATACAAAGCAATACCAACTCTTTCAATTTGTCTTTTAATTTGGAATGTGGAATACTTGTGTAAAGTGTAGAAAAGTCAAATGTTTTAATACTAATGCAAGATAAAAGAGAGTTAGATTGTATGTACTCTAAAAGATCTTTAAAATTTTTAAGTATCCGCATCTGATTCACGCCACCTCTAGAAGAGGCAGTTTCACAATAACAATAAAGCCCGTCTTTGATTGCTGATAAAATAGACGTTAATAATTTAGAAAGCGGTTTTGCGGAGCACTTGGAAGACCCAGCAATATAACGTTTGTTATAAGGACACTTATGAAGTTTAGGTATTCAATACAGTGATGGAAATTCCAGTCTCCATATTTGTTGAAATTCAAAAGGAACACCTCTGACTATCAAGGATTTCCTGTTTGGTAAGTGTCATGAGGGTATATATGTTGAGTTTCCAAGTGAATTGTCAATACATAATTCGTTTATCAAGCAGTTAATGTACCGAGTTTTACACACACAAACGATGTTGTCTGTGGCTTTATCTGCGGGGACAACAACACATCTTTCCTGGAGGTAAGATAAGTGTTTTGCAACATTGGGTCTTTAAAGATTGACGTAGCATGATCATTCATAGACCCATTCAGTTTCTTAATTCTGATTTGTATCAACGATCTCACTGTCTTAATCCATTGGAAAGAGTTTCTACGTCTTTCTTTTCTAGCACATGTGCAATCGGGAGGTTTAGACTTGAAGTCGTCAATATTGAGATCCTGCAAAACGTCTAAAAAAATCTATCCCATCGAACTAGACATAAAGGATACAACAGATACAGTTAAGTTGGTCTCATATCTTGACTTACATCTAGAAATTGACAATGAGGGTCGGTTGAAAACAATATTTTACACATACAATTCATGTGTTATTTATCTCAAGCTAAGGAGTTAAGCCAATTGAAGTTCACATAAATGCGGATTCAATGAGATCGAATTATTCACTTGCAAGTGAATAATTCATAATCAATGTTTTTAGCTTATTTTGACAAAATTGAACCATGCTGGCTACTTATAGTTAGAAAAGGTACCAGGGTTATAGTTTAGTACGCCACACGCGCGTTTCTTCTACATAAGACTCATCAGTGACGCCCATATCGAATATTTATAAAGCCAAACAAGTACAAAGTTGAAGAGCATTGAGGGTCCAAAATTCCAAAAAAATGTACCAAATACGGCTAAGGTAATCTATGCCTGGGATAAGAAATCCTTCGTTTTTCAATAAAATTCCAACTTTTGTAAACAGGAAATTTAAAAAAATGACCACATTATTGATATTCATTTCAACCCCGAAATGTTGACTACCGGGCTGGTGATACTCTCGGGAACGAACCGTCCACCAGCAGTGGCATCGACCCATGCAGTGGTGTAAATAGTTATCAAAGGTACTAGGATTATAATTTAGTACGCCAGACGCGCGTTGAGACTCATCAGTGACGCTCATATCAAAATATGCATAAAACCAAACACGTACAAAGTTGAACAGCATTGAGGATCCAAAATTCCAAAAAGATGTGTAAAAAACGGCAGGTAATCTTCGCCAGGGATAACAAAGTCCTTAGTTTTTCGTAAAATTCAAAGTTTTGTAAACAGGAAATTTATAAAAATGCTACCAGCGGATTATTATTTCACTATTTGCATTTCATTATTGATTGAGCAAATAAAAAAAAGATATTAGATTTTTTTATAGTTAGTTCTCCTTTAATTCTTAAAATACTTAATGATAAAATATAAAAGATATCAACAATGATTTAAATAAAATGCATATCTGAACAAACAAATTCTTCAAACACCTTTATTTGAAATGAATAAAGGAAATCGGTTAAAAGGTATATGTGTGAACATTGCTTTTAAATATTACTGTTCCGGATATGAAACACATATGCGCCACTGGACGCTAATTAAGTAATCTATATGAAATCTCAATTATCTTTATGAAAAATGTTTTTTTTTAATAATAATATTAAAAAACATTTATTGGGAACAAAAGATGTTTTTGATATAAGTTTTGAAAAATATGTTTAAAAAGTATACGTGCATGATTAAATTGTCCACACAGACCAAAAGTAAGGGGCGTAAACACTAACCTGCCATCAAAACGCATTTAAAAAAGAACAGAACTCATAATTTGTAGCAAGCTCTATAAGACAGCGGTATGGCAAATTGTGAGATAATTAATCATGACAAAATCGACGGCCTAAAAAAATGACAAAACTCAAACGGCCAACGACAACTATTGAATTACAGGTTGTTGACTCGTGACAGATCAGAACCCATATTAAGAATATTGCAATGTAAGCATGTTTGTGGAAGCCACTTTACGGCTTATTTAAGTAGTTGTAAAAAACACAACAAAAGAAAAGACGCGTTAAAACCAGAAGGAGAGGACTTTACTCTTGCATCAGATCGGTACTAAGCACAAATTCAAATAACAACCCAAAAAAAATTCGCCATACACTATTTTAAAAAGGATAAACGGTTTCAAGTTTCTTAATTTCCTAACAATGATTTGTATGGATAAATATATATGTGTTTGTGATAGCATCGTTAATTTGATTGTGCAACTATATTTTTGTTGGTAAAAATAAAGACAATTAAACAGTAGTATACCGCTGTTCAATAGTCATAAAGCGATATTTAAGCGAAAATAAATCTGGATTAAAATTAAAACCGAGGGAAACACATCAACTATAATAAAAAGCAACGAACGAACAGAAACATTCAACTGCAATGAATACAAACTCAATCATACATAGAAACAGACTATTTGATAACAACTGTCATATCATATCCCTGACTTAACTACAGAACATTTTAAAACAAAATGGTATATTTGAAAAACAAGAGTAGGTCAAAACTTCCATATACATGCTGTGACTTGTTGCTTTGAAGTTGCTCACAATATATCTCCTGACCGTCTGGATATACAAATCAAAAATATTGAAAACAATGATGCCAGTGGCAGATCCAGATTTTTTCATAAGTGGGGGTCCACTGACTGCCTTAGAAGGCCCCCGCTCCAGTGATTCCTTATACAAGCAATCAAATGTTTTCCCCAAAAGGGGGGCAGGCCCCTGGCCCCTGGCCCCTCTAAATTCGCCTCTGGATGCACAGGCGATAGGTTTGAAATAAATCTGTCAAACATGACTGGACTCGATGCTTCTCAGATGTGGAACATAATTTGTCGTTGTTGAAAACTATTGCGATATCATTAAATATAGATTAAGATGTGATGTGATTGCCTTTGAGACAACTTTCCACTAGAGACAAAATATCGAAATGACTAGTGATTGAATTTACTTAGGTCATGTTTTTTTTTTGTTACTGCAAATAAAATTGCATTAGATGTTTCATTCCTCGCATATATAAGTTTATAATAAAACCAACTTTGTGCTGCTGGGTCGCCACCTCGTTCATTGCTATCTAACATTTTCATTTCGTCAAACATACAATTCCTTAATTTCATTTATTTAAAGGATAATTTAAATGAATCGAGAGTAAGAAAATAAACTTACCATCATCATGATTATCCAAAGAACATTTGAATGACAGCTTTGTCTACAATATTTATCAAGAATAATCCTGTTTTGTCAGTTGGACTGTCAACATGACAGGTTTTTACACAGCGAGCCTATATCCTATCAAGATAAGAAACTGCAATACATATACAGCCATGTTGGATCTCTGGTGGGGGCTATTGTTACGGGGTAACATATCAAGATCATCTGCATTAGAAACATTGTATCGATGATTTACCTTTAATCTACTAAGAGGTTCGCTCTGTTAGGTAAATACAAATTACATTTATATACTCTTTCAATTGTCTTTTTAAAGTGTAGAAGGATAAATTAAATGACACTGTATGTAATCCTGCTGAATATATTGTTTATGATCTGTATGTCTTGAAAAGTGTTGTGTTACAACATCACCTTTAGTGCATTTATAACTCGCATAATTCATATTAACCAAGCAGCCACAACACTATAATAAAGTTTAATTGACAAAAAAAATCGTAAAAAATATGTAGCGGTGTTCATTTTCATTACATGCATAAGAGAAACGTTTATAACATTGTCCGCAATAAAATTCCACGCTTTCCCCGTCAATAAAAAGCGATAACTTCACGAAGCATACCACTCGTCTAAAGTCATTCTCGAATCAATAAGATATTGATTGATTGATAATTGCAAAGCGTCCAGTGGCAAATATTTCCTCAATGTTCAGGACATTTCTCAGTCAACTTGAAGAGTTTGTGCAAGGGTTCTAGACATGCAGAAAGCGTGGCACTCCCTCTATCCGAGGAATATCATTTCATGTACTCATACCTCCCTCACAACCCGCAAACCGATCTCCAACAATTTTCCTGTCAATCGAAAGAAGACCAACAATGACAATATTTATTTTCCTCAGTCACCCTGAAGATCTACAACAATGTTATTGGTGATTTGTAACAAAACGAGGAGAGTGTGCAGTATAAAAGATATAGTTGCTGCCATTCTATACCTTATTTCCATTTGTAAAAGCCAATTTAATAAAAGAATAACTTATCCAAGAATTCAACAATGTTCAAATATCGAAAAATATTCAATCGTGATCTAATAATATGGGTAAGTCGCTCATTCACTACGCGTACTCTTGAACTAATATGTTTTTTCTATCACTCGTTGAATAAGTTATGATACACAATGTAGATATTTCAGAGTTTTGGGATAAGTTATCCAAAAATTCCAAATTTTATGACATTTTGCCTTTTTAGTAAGTTTGTTTTCACTTCAAATAGAGTTTCGATATTTTCGGCTTATCGGGGACGACTGCATGGTTTAATGGGTTTATATTTCGTATCACTAGCGAAGTTCGATTGTTTTCTCCACGCATTTTGGCTTCATATACCAATAAAAAAACTGACCTCCGCGATATAGCCAAGTGTTTTAAGTGGTGTCAAACACCAATACTCAATCAATCAAGAATCTTTTGCAATCTTATAAATCCAATAACTAAATTCTTTTTCGAGGTACATTGTAAATGGTGGATTTCTTTTATTCTGACTCTTTAATGCTGCCATCAATATATGAGTGAATGTGGTGAACTGATATGTCACTAGTGTATTCCTTTATGGCATACTTTATGCAAATTTATATAATTCTTTCAATAAAAAATAAACTATGACTATTACCTGCATGCAAACATCTGCTTTATTCATTGTCGGTTCCACCGAAGACCATTACAGATAGCTAAATCTATGGAAACATCATTTCAGCTAGTTTTATACAACGCTTTCACACTATTTATATTCCCATGTTACCCTCGCATTTTCTTTTTCATCATCATTGAATATCGTACATGCAGGTATTCTGATATACTTTGGGGAATCAAAACTCAGATATCTTATTCGGCACATTCAGTACAAGTGGAAATCCATACTACAAAATGCATTATTGAATCACGCTATCAGTTCATCCTAAATGTACTAGTATTATATAACAAAAGCGATTTTCAAACTTCATTTCCGTTGAACTGTTATTTAAAAGTTTAGAGAACGGTTGTACGAAAGCTAAAAAATATACCGATTAAAAGAGAAAAAAGGAACAATGCTCTAAACAATAACAACAACAGCAGCTATCATGATACATGGAGCCCTGAAATAAATTTGTGGACATGATGAATTGTTATCGTTCCGTCCATATATATTTATCTTTTTTCGGTGGCACTGAACCGCTCAAGGAAGTTAATCTAGTCACTCCCGTTTTCTGATATTTTGCGACCAAGTGATCAGTTTTTAATTTATAGTAATCACAGTGTAGATACTATTCTGTACGCTGTCCGGCAGTCGCGATTTCCGAAGCGAGGATTTTAAACTGGCTAACAGAACGGTTTTGTTTTGGTGCTTTTTCTCATCATTGTTTACTCCTATATCTATAAAGTGCTTTGCACATCTTAAATGTATGTATAGCATCATACATATGAGTAACTGTAACAAAAACAGGCAGTAGAATATAAAATATACGTATGCATCACACCAACTTCATAGAAAAAAGTGAAATTGATGGACAATTTTTCTCTCGTAGTCACGGTGGGTATGGTTGTCCTGCGAGAGAACGTACTGTGCTGGTGATTTGGTCCTGACGGGTGCTGGTGATCAATGAAAAAATGTAAACAAAGACGAAAATGATGATTTTTGACGTTTTCACTCTTAAAAAATGGAAGAAAACAGTTGAGATTTTTCCATTTCGTTTCTTAGGGGTTCATATATAAACCATTAAAAAAATGACCCTCTAAACTGTTTCAGTAAGCGTAACACAAAAATGCTCATTTTCAGAAAATCTCGAACTGAAAAATAAAACAAAAATGCTCATAGAGTCCGCTTTCTATATCGCAATCCACACGATAAAACAATTTTGTGAAAAAACATTGCAATTTATTAAAATTTAGCATTTTCTCAATTTATTCATGTCCTGATACTGTGCTGGTGGGTCCTGTCATTGTGGTGGTGGGTCCTGATACGGTGCTGGTGGTTTTGGATAAGAAGTTGGTCATATTTGAAACAAATGTTACAAAATCAATAAAATTAGCCAGATAATTGTTGCCAACAGGATCTATGACTCCTATTTTAGCTCTTGTGCATCCATTTGGCTGTTTGATATGTGTTTTCAAATGATCTGAACTTGTATTACATAATAACATAAAAGGGCAACATCTTTCGTCCAATATCAGATAACAATTAATATATAGTATCTAAAATAAGTTAAAATTCCACAATACTATATAATTCATTTTATGTGTCAATTTGTTCGAAAATAATCGAAAAGAAGAGACTTTTTTTAATGTCATGATTATATGTCGCTTTCTAGATCTATGCTTAGCATTTATTTCAGATGACATGGACTCCTAACCCTGATGACCCTGCTGCCTTTCATAATTTTATCCGTATACATATATTAATAGATAAACAAAAGGCTGCATGCAACACGTATTTTTTTTGTATTTAAAATGATACGTTGTAACGAGAATATTTGTGGTGAATGGAAACTGTGAGGGTCACAATCTTAAATTGCTTATAATGTTGCTGGAACCAGTTCCATTATCTGATCTGAATTTTCTGAAATGTGCAAGGTAGATAGACATTTTGATTTTTTTTAAAGTCGGTAATGAACCATTGTGTTGATCCCATGCTAAATATAACAAAAATCTCTGTACAAAGGTCTGTGAATTTTCTACAAAAATAGTGATTTTATTTTCACTTAATTCTCTTTTTCTACTAAATACAAGAATGGACTATAAATAATAATGCTTTGCAAGAAGTTTCCCCTTGATATATGTACAAAATTATATCTCTCTTATTCATTGTCTGTGCTGTTTTGATACTATTGCAGTTTGCACATTTCGGAATTGACAGGTCACAGGAGGGGTCATAAACCGTACACAAAAAGATAAAATATTGATATAAGTATTTAATTTGCATCTTTGAACCCCCACCCTGGCTTGTTTTTTTAGGAGCCTGGGGTGTCTAAAAATGGTCGATTACAGACAGCCGAGTACGCATTTTACTTTCCAGGCGTGTTATTGTTGATTGTTAAAGTCCTGAAAACGGATAGATGGAAACAAAAATGTTTGATATATCTGGCTTTAGATTCAGATTTTTTTAAATATAAATTAAGGCTACATTTTAATATAATAATTCTATGAATTCACAATATAAAAAAATGCAGAAAAAAAAATGAATGAAGTGAAACATCTAAGTAAGCAGTCATTACTACAGAGATGGTGTGTTTGACACACAAAACTTGAACTTAGTGATATTACCAATATTAAAATAAAAGTGTATTTTAGTTGGGTATTTTTTCCATTTACTCATTTTCAATTATAATCAAGGCACATTTTATCTTTATTCATAAAAATATTTATATATAGAAAAGAAGGACACATTGTTCACTTCCTCCCCCGTAATTCTTTATCAAAAATATTTATTTTGAAATGAAAAAAGCTAAGAAATCTTAATTTTATTAGTGTTCTCTAGGTTATCTCGTCTTCATTCTCTGACATATTCTAGCCTGCTCTTTCATGAAATAGTGATTTTTTTTAGTGTTCTATCGAACTTTCGAGAAAAAAAAATACCTGATAATCGTTTAGACAACAAAAAAATGTGTTGGAAAAATCTTACAGCAAGTGATTCTTAATAGCTATAAGATACATTTTTCTTTAACAATACAACTTTTAAATCTTACGGGAAACTATTCCAAGCTTTCACTGTAACCTCGCTCTAACTTATCCCCCCCCCCCAAAAAAAAAACAACACCAAACAAACAAACCCGCAATACTATTGTCATTCTTATAGTCAGCACTCAAATGTTCACAAACAAATGTGTTTTAAGCTGCTAAAGACATGATTCAAACGCTCAGAAAGTCCTTTGTTCTATATTTTTGCTCTCCATTTTTATTTTATGGGTTATTGTTGAAGGTCGTACGATGACGTATGGTTGTTAACACATACTTCCTTTGGTTTCTTATGGAAATGTGTCCATTGACAACAAACATACCACATCATCTACTTTATATAAGTATTGTATAAATTACAACGTATTTTGGTGATCTTGCAAAATGATCGTAATCCCGAAAATCGTAAAAATATTTTCTTATCTTAAAAGGGGGCAACAAGGGTTCCATTAACAGGCCAATAAATAAGATTACAGTTAGTTTAAAAAAAAAAAAAATACCCCTATTTTTTCTCTCATAATAACAGTAAACAGATTCACAACAATGTCAATTTCAAGAAAGCAGTTAACAGCTAATAAGTCAATAACAGTACATCATCAATGATCTTGAATATATGCCACTTTTAACTAAAATATAAAAGCACAGAACCAGGACATAGGAGCACAGAACCAGGACCGTTTTTCTTATCACCAGCACAGCGTCAGGACAATTCCGTTTAACGAACTTGCACGACTTTTGCAATATAATATTGTTGTAATATACTTTGCATGGTACTTATGACACATCAGAGAAAAATTAAGCAACAAAACAGTCGTTTTATTGCCGTTCTGATACAATGTAAACAAACCCACCAGCACAGAATCAGGACCCACCAGCACCCGTCAGGACCAAATCACCAGCACAGTACGTTCTCTCGCAGGACAACCATACCCACCGTGGTAGTACAAAGCAAATAATCTTTTATAGCAAATATTTGCATCAGTTTACAGTTAAATATATACTGTTTCAATATTCTTACTGTATTTAAGTATAATGTTCGTATTTCAAATAAAAAATATGCTTTCCTTGAGGATCCAAAAATAAATAACTGTACGATCAGTCTGAAAGTGACTGTATTCTAGAAGCGATTTCAGATTTTTTTGTCTGTATGACCAGTCGTGATTTTGAAGAAGAAAAACAACGGCAATTTGAAGGTTTATACGTGTCTATGTGGTATTATGATTGTGTCCTTGGAACTATAACGTGTATTTTCTTTTATCAGACAATACAAGTATATTTCTGATGATTTTTGTTCCGTCAGTCTTATTCAAAATCAAATGCCTAAAAAGCAATACATGATTCGCTTGTGGACTTTGTATTAGTGTGTCGTTGCAGTTATCTGTTTAACTATTACATTTTTAAAGACTATTTACACCGTCTTCCGTTGACCCATTGGTGATAACATACATCAAGCTTGTCTCTTTTAAAATGACAAAAAGTAGATAGAGAAAGCTTTGTTTAAAAACTTTAGGTATTGAGGAAAGAATTAACGAAAGTATACCCCGCCACTTCTATAGTCCATGTTTTGGAAAAAAATAAACCACCAAAAAAAACTAAATTATAGGTGCACAGGGGCATCATTTAATAACGAATATGAGGAAGTTTTATTAATATATGGTAAGTTTTTGAAAGTTACGTATAGTAAATGGGTACCATTCAATAAGGTAGTGGAAAAGTCCTTATCATGGAAATAGAAAACTGCTGAATTTTCGAAACATCAAAATAAGAGGTGCACAATTGAATTATATGATAAGGAATCTGAAAAAGATTCACTAAGTTATGACAAGTGTCTGAAGGAAGTTGAATTGTTTGACATTGTCATTTCGGGGCCTTTTATAGCTTCCTTTGTGGTTTTGGCTTTGCTCATTGTTGAAGGCCGTACGGTGACCTATATTTGTTAACTCTGTGTCATATTTGGTCTCTTGGAGACGGTTGTCTCATTCGCAATCATACCCGGCGCATCTTCATTTTTTATGATACGGAATCCGAGAAAAATAATTAATAGTTATACCAGTGACGGATTCAAGAAAATTGGGATCCGGTGGTTTGAAACTCTTTTTTAACTTTCAATGCCTTTGTCTTTGTCTCTCCATTTAAAAAATGTCTGGAAATCCCAATGTATACCGGTATTAAGTGGTTTATGAGGAGATGCGCTTACAAAACCGGCTAAAAATGTTGTACCGGTCAAACGGACGAACGAAAAGACGGACTTCATTATCACTGCAAACCACCGCTTTACAAAGTGGTGTACAATTGAGTGTGAAAGAGACAGATCTACATCCAAAACAAAGTGAAGAAACTGTGATCAATTATAGGCTACAGTACGGCCTCGAATGTTTGTAAATACATGCATTTTTATATAACAATTAAATCTGTGTGTTTGTACAATTTTAAGTATAACGGAGGACATTTATGAAACTTATATATAAACAAAACAAAACTTCCTCTTATTTCAGCCAATTCAAACATCCTTATACTTAATGTAGTAAGTCGAGTACACTCTATCAAGCTATAACATGTTTGATAGGTTTTCAGGATGTGAATTTATTTAACTATATTTGTGTTATTTATAAAAAAAATCATCTTGTAATGTATCGTAAATAACTTTGAAATCACCACTAGAATACAGTGAAATAAAGACTGATCATACAGTTTCAAAATATACAAGCGAGACTGATCGTACAGTGAGAAATTCAAACAAGTGTAATTTTCTTATTTCTGGCTTCAAAGATCTGGCTTAAACTTTTACCACCACTTAAAGTATTCTTAATGTAGTTAATTAAGTCTGGTTTTTACGTTAATTTGTACAGTAAGGGTGCAAAAAGATTGTTTTTAGGTTCACCGACTGATTTTCCTTAGTGATGCACTTGAAAATCTCTTGATTAAGGCAAAGATACAAATAATGAATGTGCTAAATTTAATTATAAACCATTTGTGAATATCGATGTCAGCTGAATTAATCAGTAAACAATGTACAGATGAACATCTTACCGTTTAATATAGTATATCCAACAAATTTAAAATGTGATCCAAAAAGTTCTCGCTTCGAAAATCGCGACTTCCGGATAGCGTACAGAATAGTATCTACACTGTGGTAATATGATCGGGAAATCGCTACTAGTAAAATTCCTCATTTATAGGCTGAAAAATAAGTTTATTTGATGTTGACCCGTTTGAGTATTTATAACTTATATAGCTTCTATACTTGGGTGTTTGTCATTCACCTGTATGTTCATAATGTTGTTGTCTCCAATGTCTTTTGCAACATTAACAAAGAGGTCATTAAAAATTACAGATATTTCTTGTTGGTTCGTGATGATTTTGTTGTTTTCCTGCAGTATGGTTTCTTTTTGGCTGGTGCATCCTTTGTTTGTAAGGAATGGCTTTACTGTTGGTCAGAAATCTTTCGACTTAGGACCACCTGTTCAGCGTTCTATGAAGTATCTATTTATGGAGTGTTTTTTTAAGTTTAGTGACACACTGCTTTCTTTGTGTTTTGTATTCATCCTAGTAAAGCAATATGGCGTAATTAAATCGTTCGATTACTTAACACTCAGATTATTATTTTTTTTCTCATTTGTCTTCTTTTGATCTTCTTAAAAATAACTAAAACTATATTTAATAGTACCGAAGTTTTCGTTTAGCCGACTTATTTGTATGCTGATCAAATGTACTGTTAGTCTGTCACGGAATAGAAGTTCCTTCATAATCACTGGGGTAAAGCTGATGACCGTAACTGCATTCACGGTCATCCCAAGATGTCGGATGAAAAATTAGGTCAGTATTTGTATTGTCTGTTTAAGTGTTTGAACATTCTAAAGCATTTTCTTTACAAAGCATACATTGGTACGATGTAAATGTATAAAAGAATCACACAGAAATCACATATTACTACCAAGAAATGTGTATGAAACAGGAAATTGGATTTGAAAAAATCGCTAAGATGACCGTAAATTGTAAGTAAAATATTTTCAAGATGACCGTAACATAAAACAAGGATGACCGTGATTGGTAAAAAGATGACCGTAATTTGTAAAGGATGACCGTAATTTATAAAGGATGACCATCGATTCTAACAGATATCCGTATTTGTATTACCTTTTTTTGTATCAAATAATGAATTGTTTTGGTATAAAACGTATTTATAAGACTGCATTATCCTATAGGTAGAAGAAAATAAGACTTGCTTCAAATACATAGTTCACAAACTGTATTAAATCGTATCCGAATGAAAGAGGAATCTTGCTAGCTTTGAACATGAGCTATCTTGTAGACAATGTGCTTACTATGTAAACATTTTAACCTGCCTGTAACTTATAACCCAAGGAAACAGGTGTATATATGTTGCACCTGCTTTGCACGATAGTGTTGCATATATATTATTGGAGGGCACCTTTTAAATATACAAGGGGGTTGGATTGTTCAACAATTTTTACATTTCTAAATCTATCCGATGTACAATGTATATAGTACTGTAAAAAATCTAAATTATACAAGTGAAAACCAAATTACAAATTTAGAAGAACTAACTATAGCATTCAAAAGATGTTCCTCCAATGGCGATTATGTCCAAGAAGGGTGTTCAACGGAATTAAAAATGAACTTTATTAGGTCGTTAGTTTTCTCGTTTGAATTTATTTTACATCATTATTTAGGGGGCCTTTTATACTGACTATGCGGTATGTACTTTGCTCATTGTTGAAGACCGTCCAGTGACCTATAGTTGTTGATTTGTGTGTCATTTGGGTCTCCAGTGGAGAATTGTCTTTTGGAGAGTTGTCTAATTGGCAATTATACCACATCTTTTTTTATATTTATGAACTATTGCCAAATATTGAAGCAAAACTAAAAGAGATAGGACGATACGAAGACTTCATTTCCGTATTGAAATCCTTATCTAATGAAATATTTACTGAACATATTGCTTTTCATTTGTTACGGAATGTTTAATCTCAGTCAAACCAACTGAATGCCGAATAAATTTTGCAGTTCCATCGGATCCGGTGATGTCAATGGACTGTTTGTATATTTCAAGGCAGGTGTTAAAATTTAAATTTAATCTGATTCCGCTGGATAACCTTATGCTTAAGGTTTATGTACCCTTCTGGTGTAAAAGTAGGCCTACTCGGGACAAAAAATAGTGCATTTGATGTCATTGTTTACTTAAACTACCCAACAAATTTGCAGAAATGAAATTTTTGGTGAAAGAGAAATATATTAAGACCATTTTGAGCCCAAATTTACTTGTCTATGAGTTGAAATTAAAAATTGAGGATTAATGCGCTCCATAGTATACTAATTTAAAATTTCAAGAAAACCAGGGGTTATTTTTAGTGGTACATCCATTCGGAAGGTCTCTTCTTTCTAATATGGCTTTTAAGGTATGTCGAAAATTGGCATGAAGAAAGGTGATACCTGTACGATTCAGGACATACCTGGTTTGTAAGAGGTTAAACTTAAGATAAAAAAAATAGAAAGCTATGAAAATTGCAAAATTTGGTTGAACAGATAGGGACTTTTATTTTGGCCACGAGCATCACTGAAGAGACATGTATTGTCGAAATGCGCATCTGGTGCAAGAAAATTGGTACCGTTAATTTTATTACTTCCACTGGGTCGATGCCTCTGCTGGTGGACTATTAGTTCCCGAGGATATCACCAGCCCAGTAGCCAGTACTTCGGTACTGGCATGAAAATACGGATTTTTTGTGTTATTAAAAATTTGCTGTTACAACATATTACAAATTATTATAAATTAAGGAATGTATCTCCCTCATGCAAAGCAAAGCTCTGATTCCTTTCACAGATTTGGCTATACTTTTTGGACCTTTTGGTTTATAGCTCTTCATCTTTTAAATAAGCTTTGGATTTCAAATATTTTGGCCACGAGTGAGGCCACGAGCATCACTGAAGAGACACGTATTGCCGAAATGCGCATCTGGTGCAAGAAAATTGGTACCGTTAATTTTATTAATTGGCGGTCTGACACCTTCTGTAGCCATGTTTGTACGATTTTTTCAATCATCAATTGTATCAAAACTACAGATATAATAAATAATAGAGACAGGTCATTTTGAACATATACTAGGGGGAAACTTGATGCAAAGCATTATTATTTACTGTTGCATTGCATTTAATAGAAAAAGAGTACTTTGTGGCAAATAAATCAAGAATTTTATAGAAAATCCACAGCCTTTAATACAGAGATTTTTGTTATAAAATTTGAAACATAGATTACTTACTTGCTTTTCCATGATGTGCTAGTGTTTATTTTTTGAAAAATGTTCTAAACAACCTGTTAATTCCAAAATACCTCGTGCTGAGTCCCTTAAGTCGAGCGCACCCTAACAGGTGTACTTGATTTGGTCCATATTTTTATTTGTTCTAACCAATATATAGATATAGGAAGATGTGGTGTGAGTGCCAATGAGACAACTCTCCATCCAAATAACAATTTTTGTTCTAACCAATAACTACATTAATAAACTTGTTTTAAGGAAATCAATGCTAGCACTGCATGCAATAATTCTACATCTATCGGTCATCAAATTGCCAAGTCGCTGTCAATTTGTATTATATTCTTCCCTACACAGTTTGGAGTTATACAAGGAGATAACATAGGTCCTAAACTGTTTAAGATTTTCATCAATGACCTTCCCAACTATTTGGAAAAATCTCTAGACCATGTAAATATTAATAGGCATATTATCTCTAAATCCTTAAAAACTAGTACTGTATGCATGTTTTTGAGCATGCTTTTAAGCTTATTCCTCTATATGGAAGTGAAATTTGGAGCTCATTCAATCCATTGAAAGCAAAATTTAGATATGGAAACCAACTAATTTGCATGGATAAAATGTATTCAAATTAAACTTGTGAAAAGCTACACAGTAAATTTTGTAAATTCATTCTGGTCGGCACAAATAAAAACACAAATTGTGCAGCCTTATTTTAACTTTGTCGGTTTCCACTGTACTTTTAATTAGTGAGGTCTGTTTTGAATTATTGGCTTAGACTAAAAAATAAGAATAATTTCCTTTATTACAAGATGCATACCAGCATTCAAATCTCTATATTTTCAGTATAAATTGTCATGGTATAGCTTTCTCCAACACATTTTAAAAACTCTTCCTGGCTTTGCAAATCTAAATGGTGGGAAAAATATTTCAAATAATACCATCAGGAAAATATTGAAGAGAGGTGCATACAAATTTTGGAAGGATCCACTGACCAAGAAATCAGAAGGAGCTCGAGCTCTGCACTTATGTGACAGTTAAGGATAATTATGGTTTCGAAAAGTATCTATATAAATATCATAACAAAATTTTAGCGTAGGAGATCATTAACAAAATTGAGGGTGTCATCTCACCATTTGCAGATTAAAATAAAACGATACCAGGGTACTCCTCTAAACCTTAGACCGTATGTCAGCAATGTAATTCTGGTAATATTGAAAATGAAGTTCATTTTCTCTTTTATTGCACAAAACATAACGAAGACAGACACTATTTATATCACATCTGAATCATGTTCCAATTTCATTAACTTAAACTCCCAAGAGAAATTGCTACGGCTGCTGTCTTGTGAGAACTCAACAGTATGAAAAGAGTTGTGTATATTCCTGGTTAAACACTGCAAATAGCAGATATATATTCCATGTTTCGCAAAATTAGTTATTGTTGTTATAAAAAAACAACATTTTTTTAGTAACAGGATTCAGTTTCTCTATTTATTTTTGTTAATCTGCTTCTGACACGAGGAGGATTGCTGGTACTGCCTATCGCAATCAACAGTATATCCTACAGCACCGTCCCTTGAATTGGTGTCTCCTATACAGATGAACAAATTTATTGTCATTTGTCTATTATAATATCTGTCACGTTATATAATTTTCAATGTTTGTTGCATATACTTTCATTATTGGTAATTGTATAAATGCCTGCTTTGGGACCCTGATTGGAAAAATAAAATATTTGCTTTGTATTCAAATTTTAACGTTGTTATCAATAAATAATTTAATTTTGGATGTAACGTGTCTTCTGATTGGCTGACGTTATTTTGTTATGAGCCCATATACATAATTTAGTAATGTGACCGTGACGTCATTAACGTTTTTTCGTGGTTTGCTATGGTTTAAAATGGAATTTAGAATTAAATTATAAGAAATGACTGTAATATTTTTTCTGTCTATTCGAAATAACATAAAAAAAAAATGTGATGCACACTGTTAAATAACCCGTTACGGGCGTTATTCAGTGTGCACCAAAAATTTTTATGTTATTTCTTCATAGACAGGAAAAATATTACAGTCATTCCTTAAATATTTAATTATTTACGAGAAATATGCAATTTACTATCATTGTCATAAACCGTCTAAATACGGCAAATAGTTGAAAAGAAATTGATAAAACATATTTTTAACCGCTAAACGAACCTCTATTGAGACAAACTCGACAAACAGTTATGAATACAAATATGAATATTTTTTAGAATTGACGGTCATCCTTTAAAAGTTACGGTCATCCTTAACAATTTACGGTCATCTTTTAACCAATTACGGTCAGCCTTGTTATGAATCGCTAATCCTGTTACGGTCATCTCGATTACGATTTACGGTCATTCTAGCGAATTTTTCAAATCCAAATTCCCGTTTTATACACGTTCCTCGGTAGAGATTTGTGACCTCCGTGTGAATCTTTTATAAATTTACATCGTATCAAAGAATGCTTTGTAAAGAAAATGACGTAGAAACACCTTAACAGACAATACAAATACTGACCTAATTTTTCATCCGACATCTTGGGATGACCGTGAATGCAGTTACGGTCATCAGCTTTACCCCAGTGATAATGTAAGTTCCAAATGGAAAAAAAAAATATTCTGGAATATTACTTCCACAGGAATAAATGTTACAGAAGATGTTCCTAACGGAATAAATAGTATAGAATATTTGTTCCATCAGGTACAGGTATTATGACATTGTTTATAATAAAGTTTCCAATTGAACAAATATACGTTGACAAGTCTCATTATCTCAATAGATAAGTTATTCTCATTCCAGTGGCGGGTCCAGGGGGAGGGTACCGGGGGTTGGAACCCCCTTTTTTTAGACGATTAATGCATTTGAATGAGGACATATAGTTGACCCCCTCTTTTGTCCTGGATTTGCCCCCCCCCCCCCCCCCCCCCTTTTTAATGGTTGGATTAGCCACTGTATCACTGTATTCTTACATGAACAAACCAACTTTGTTATGTAATTCAATCACTACGACAGTAGAGTGAATGAAGATCCAAAGTCAGTTTATGTTTCATCTATTATTATGACATAATGTTTGTTTGATATTCCAATGATATTCAACGTACAGATCCGGATTAGACGCCCGATATTGGTTCACAATTTAGACACCGGGTACTACTTCCGCCACATGGAAATTATTTTTGTTTGATTTGAACAGCAATATATTTCCACCTGCTTAAAGCAACACAAAGGGTATTTAAAACTTGTTTTCACAATTTAAAAACGACCCAATAACTGCCCAGCATATTCGTATGAAAATTAGGAGGTAAATTATTGAAAAACATAAACAAATATAAAGTAAACAGGTTGGGCACAACCCCCCAAATGGGACTATTCCACAAATGAGTAAAAAGTAATAAAACTGCTCAGGACTATGCAATTCTTAAAGCATGAACCTTTATCTTTCAAAATTGAAACTTCTAGATTAATTGTGTAAACAACACAGAATTCACACTGAGTAGAATGTCTGTGATTAGTTATTACTCTGACTTCCAACGGCTGTTTTGCTAGACTCCGAGCTCCTTATATATGCAGAGTGCCTCATCAGATGTTATAAACAAATATCTCAACTAAAGTATTTACGGTATATAAGATGGGACTCAGTTAAATGTGCTCTTTGTAAGTGTTGATCATGTTGAGTAATACAGAGTGATACTGACATATCACATTTACATATTGTGTAAATTACTGAATCATATGTGTTTTTTTTTGTAGAAATGGAATTGTTTGAAGAGCAACAAGAGCAAGCTGACATTAGTGCTAGTGAAGATGAGGTGAGTATAACGGGCAGCCCTTCAATTACAAAAAATCATAACGTTTTACAGCAAGGACAATAAAACAAAATTTATAACGTATTAAGATTGTTTAGCAATATCAACACTAGTAATACAAAAATTGTAAGCATTTTGATAAGTAGTATATAATTATAGATTATCGTGTGTCATCTCATGGAGATTGGTTTTCTTGCTTGAGCTAACACAGCGAAACCAGTTGAGATGACCCCTGATAATCTGTTTATGGCTATTTAACCTATAGCGACGTTGATTGTTTTATTTACAACTGCATGTGTGCCCTTAGTTTCTAGTGATAATTTTTCATATCAGTCTACTGTGCTGAGAATGGAAATTATCAGTCAGTAGGATCAAAGGATAATTTCATAAAATAACCAATATACACATTATTTACATTGTGACACCATGGCAATAAAACAGACTTTGTTAGTCTTGTATGATTTTAAATTTTAGTTTCTTGTGTATAATTCGGAGTTATGTATGACGTCCATTATCACTGTACTATTATGCATATTTTAGGGGCCAGCTGAAGGACACCTACGGGTGCGGGAATTCTCGCTACATTGAAGACCCATTGGTTGCCTTCGGCTGTTGTTTGCTCTATGGTCGGGTGGTTGTCGCTTTGACATATTCACCATTTCCTTTCTCAATTTTATTTAGTAACATAATAAAACTTTTCACTTCTAATCTAATAAAAAATTACTAGATGCTGAGATGTGTAACAAACAAAGATGAAAAAATTAAATTGAAAATCTTGTCAAAAACATATAGTAGTACTAAGTTCAACTTACTCACATATATACAAATATCATTTAGAGTTTTTAAATTTCTGTAACTTCAGTTTGGGAATGAATTATTGATGCAGCACTTAATTTTCTGCTTTCCATATATATAAGCTTTGTTTTCATGGAATAACCCTGATAACTTTTAAAATTGAATAACAATTTCCTTATCTGTGTCTGAGTGTCTCTCCATCCCTATCCTCCAGTTATTCTTTAAAGTAAGAGGAGTCCATTAGAAAAAGAATACATTGTAAAACAAAGATGATACAACAAAATCATAGTTATTAACTAATGGCAATACATTATGAAATGAAATGCATTACAAAACGTTGGCCATACAACATTTTGAAAAAAAAGATATCTCCAGCTTGTTAAAAATGAGAACCAGTATTACTTATGGAATCCGGATAAGATTGTCTTCTGTACAAAATGTACATTTTTATACAAAATGGAATTATATGTCATGATATGAATTATACTTAGAAATTTAAATCCTATATTGACTCAATTTGTTATCAATCTGTATTTATGTACACTTGTTTATTAGTTTTTTTCTAATTGACAGGATGGAGATGACAGAAATCACCTGAAGTTGTTGGATGCCATTTCCTCTTTGGATGGAAAGAAAAAGTATGGAGTTTATTATTATAATCAAGAATTATCTCCTTATTTTTAAGGTTGATTAGAATTATACAAAAATGTAGTTGCATGCTCAAAACTTGAAGGGCTAATGTTTAGTAAAACAATCACGATCAATGACACAAAATCACATTTGTCAAAACCTTAATAAAAGGAACAGCAATTCTACATCTATATATCGTTGAGAGCATATCTAATTTATTGAAATATCTGACCAGCAATTATTTCATTTGTAATCCTCACTGGTTAATGAGAGAATCATTACACTGAATTACTAGGAACTAGTTATTTTAACTTGACTGTTCTTTATGACTGGTAACTTTCAAAGGAATCCTACGTCATGTACCTAGGAGGGGAGGGGGGTTATAGTATATGATTCTTTTTTTGTACACCAATTAAAAAAAAAAAAAAGAGACTTGTTTACATGTAAAAGGGAGCACAATAAGTGACATGAAGTCATAGATGGATTCTTTAAATTTCAATTGTGTTATTCTTTATAAAATGTTTTGCATGATTTGTGGCCTCTTACAGATTCATATCTAAAAGTTTTTAGAAAGAAAGTTTCTAGGGGTCCCAACAAAAAATCCTAATTTTCTTAGATTTTTTTTCAAGTTTTACATGATTAATAATACAATTCAATCCTCAAACCCGTACATTGTGAATTTTGTAAAGAAAACTAGCATTCATATATTAAAAGATCAATTGTTGTCATGTAAATACATTTATTTAAAGATAATATTGCATTCATTTTGTCTGTCTGTTTATCCTATCTGTTTATTTGCCCTTTTCAATATTTTCGTCATAACTTTTCAAAGAACTAATTAACAGGATGACTTCATTTTGTTCAGCAGTTGACAATGGCCAGTTGTTATGTAAGACAGACATTTTATTGTTAAAATTAGGGACATCATTTCTGTTTTCTGAAATAATGCAATTTTTCATATAATTTTTAAAAAGTTTGTCGCATTTCTCTAGTACTGCTTAAGAGAATGATCTTAAATTAAAATATGGTTACACTACCAACAATTTGACTAGCGTTTACATGTACATTAAATGCCGCTATAAAAACAGTACTTTTAGGAAACATTACTAATCAGTACATTAAATGCCGCTATATGAACAGTACTTTTAGGAAACATTACTAAACAGTACATTAAATGCCGCTATATGAACAGTACTTTTAGGAAACATTACTAAATAGTACATCAAATGCCGCTATACAAACAGTACTTTTAGGAAACATCACTATTCAGTACATAAATTTTTATATCATTTTCAGTAATGTTGAGAAAAAGTTGTTTACAGTACTGAAAATTTCAGTCATTTATCAGTACTGAAAATTTCAGCCATTTTTCAGTACTGAAAATTTCAGTCATTTTTCAGTACTGAATTTTTTTGTCATCTTTAAGTACTTCTATACATACAATATAAGGTCAATGTCAGAAAAATATAAAATGTTTTTATACTGAAACTAGTTGTGTTTTTTTTTATATAAAATATTGTAACAAAGCTCTATTTTGTACGATGTCAATTTCATCATGGCACACTTTCTCCACAATCAGGGGTCCATGAAGGGATGAAAATAAGTCTTTCGTTTGTGTTACGATTTGAATAGCTATCAATTTATTAATTTATGTTGCAGTATAAAAGCAATATTAGGTCAATGTCAGAAAAATAATAACTTTTTTCGTGCTTGGCGCAAAACTGGGGAAGGGCTCGGTAGAACCTCGTCCTTCCCCAGTTTCTTAGCCTCATACAAAAAATATGTATGAGACTGCGAAACTGGGATAGGGCAAGATTTAAATGCGCCCTTCCTTTCCCCAATTTTATTCAGAATACTAAAAAGTTTATATCTTTATGACATTGACCTAATATTGTTTTTTCTTACTGCAACCTAAATAAAAATTGATTTTTTAAATCGTAACTGTTATATATAATTAGCATGAATATCAAACTGTGTGTATCCCTTAATGAACCCCTTATTGCGGAGAAAGTATTGCATGATGAAATTGACATTGCATAAAATATAGAAATCAACGACAACGGAAGCCCGCAATGAACGGTGTTTTAATCTTTTGCTGACGACAACTTCCAAATCTACATAGGACCAGCATTTTTTAAGGTAAAAAGTTACGAAATATATCAATGTAGTTCACATTTCATTTGGTTAGTATGGTGATCACGAAATCAAATAACGTGTTCAAACTTGGGGCATTTTAGTTAGTTGCAGAACATGTCCGTCCTGGGACAACTCGGACCGTTTAAAAAAGACAGCTAGGACCATCTATAATGACAACTCAGACAAAGACAAAAGGAACATGTTTACTAAGTTTCAAGTTGATTGGACTTCAACTTCATTAAAAACTACCTCGACCACAAACGTTTACCTGAAGTGGGACAGACAGATGGAGGAGTGCACGCACAGACCAGAAAACATAATGCCCATAATTGAGGCATAAAAAATTGTAAAATAACAACTTTAGAAAATTATGTATCAAGTATATTGCAGCAAAATAGGCTAGAAAGGGCTAAAGAGAAAAACAGTATCAGCGAATACATTGGTTGACAGAAAATTAGACTTTGAAATAAATAAATAAATAAAAAATTTAAGGAAAAATAACGAGTCTGATGAGAAATATCTAAATTGATACTTCTTTTTTATTCCAATTTTGAGTATATATTAAATTATAACGTAAGCATAAAATTTGCCTCAATGTAGTTACTGCCCTGTAATAAAAGTGAGGTATGTGTATCTGACACAATATAGCTCAGGTTAAATGAAACCCTTTTTCAGACATTTCAAGTATATTTTAAATAATATTAATAATTTTATTATATGAACTTTTCGGAAGTGTTTCACGACTTTCTTTTGGGAAAAAATGAATTTTATGAAGAATCTGTTGCCATCTAATACTTTTGAATAGACCTGCAGAGTTTATTTTCAATGCATTGTAAGTCAGGTTATGTATTTTGAAACTACCACAGAACAAACCATTTATTTTTGTGATTATCAAGCCCCCCCCCCCCGGATATTAAACAGTTGCCTCCTTAGAAGGACACTATATGGACAACTAGCTGGATAAATAATAAAACACACGGACAATAACAGTAAGGACCATTTGTTATTCTAAGGATGGGAATGGAGCAGCACGATTTTTTGCGGATTTTTAAAATTATTTTTAAAGTCTTAACTTGTCGCTAAGCATGCCTATTGATTCCAGCTCTTATCAGGCCACCATATTTACATTCAAAGACCTCCTGCCACCTCCCCCTTTTAACCCCAAAAATTAATTGATTTTCTACTTATTAAACACGAGTTTAAATTGATTGATTGTTAGTTGTTTGCTTTTAATGTCAAGCGACTAATATTTCATATATAGTTTAGACAGGACGCGAAATTTAAAGTCATGTACGAAAAATGTATACAATATCATAACAAGTAAGGAGATGTGGTGTGACTGCCAATTTGGCAACTATCAACTGGAGATCAATGAAGTAGTATTATCAATTATAACCAACCGTGCGGCCTTTGACAAAAAATGACAGATACCCATACTGTATCAGTTATAAAAGGCCACGACCAAAAAAATGTGAAACAATTAAGACGTAATATATACTAACGGCCTAAGGGACGACATCAAAAGTTCAATGAAGGATAACTAGAGGCTCTTAAGAGCCTGTTTTGCGCACCTTGGTTTATGAGTGTATTAAACAAGGGAAACGATGGATTCATGACAAAATTGTTTTTGGTGATTGTGATCTGTTCGTAGATCATACTTTACCCATCATTCTTGCTACATACAATTTTCTCTATCTGTAAGGAACTTGGCCCTTTAGTTACAGAGGAACACATTTTGTAAAAACTTACCCAAATTTACCAAATTAATGAAAATTGTTAAAAATTGACTATAAAGGGCAATAAATCCTAAAGGGGTCAATTGACCATTTCGGTCATGTTGACTTATATGTAGATCTTAATTTGCTGAACATTAATGCTATTTGCAGTTTATCTCTATATATGATAGCATTCAAGAAAATAACCAAAAACGGTTAAATTTCTTTAAAAATTACCAATTGGGGGACAGCAACCAACAAAACAGTTGTACAATTCATATGATTTTTTTTAGAGCAGATATATAAAAATTATTCTTCAATAATGATTTTGGCTCAGTTTGGTTGAATTTGGTCCAGAAGTTTCAGAGGAGAAGATTTTTGTAAAAAATTTACGAAAAATTGGTAAAAAAATGACTATTAAGTGCAATAACTCCTTAAGGGTTCAACTTACCATTTCAATCATGTGATTTTTTTGTAGATCTTACTTTGGTGAACATAATGGCTGTTTACAGTTGATCTCTATCTATAATAATTTTCAAGATAATAACAGAAAACGGACAAAATTTCCTTAAAATTACCAATTCAGGACAGTAACCCAACAACCCATTGTGCGATTCATCTGAAAATTTCAGGGCAGATAGATCTTGACCTAGTTAACAATTTTACCCCTTGTCAAATTTGCTCAATGCTTTGGTTTCAGAGTGATAAGCCAAAATATACATTTAACCCCTATGTTCTATTTTTAGCCATGGAGGCCATCTTGGTTAGTTTGGTTAGTTTGGCGGGTCACCGGACACAATTTTTAAACTAGATACCCCAATGATGGTTGTGGCTAAGTTTGGTAAAATTTGGCCAAGTAGTTTCAGAGGAGAAAATTTGTTTATAAGTTAACGACGACGGACGCTCAAAATTTGGATTTGTGGACATATTTTTCCTGTCGACAGGAATTTATAACTTTTTTGTATTAAAAGATAAACAGATAAACACTATCTGTTTTATGTTAAATTATTTGTAAATTCTGTTTTATATATAAGATGTTCTTTAAATGTGTGCAATTTGTTGTTTTTTTTTTCTTCAAATAATCCATATTTTTTTTAACAAAAGTTTACTTTTGAACACTATTTTTATTTGGTTTTTTTTAACTGAAAAAAGTTTTAAATGTCTGAATATCTATATTATTTCTTTTTATTAAACATAATTTGGCTAATTTATAAACTCTGCACTTTCCCTTTTTTTTGCCAAATTGAGTCCTGTTACCAGGAAATGGTAAACATATGGGGCTAAGGGAAGTAATATTTTTTTGTTAAGCTCATGTGGCTCTATTCAACCAATAAAGTTTGATTCTGCGGACAGTCTTTAATAAAGCTTTATACTTAGGACTATCAACATAATATCAATGATAAGTAAAGAAGGCGAGACATTTCAGCGTGTGCACTCTTGTTTATCTTGTTCTAGTTTATCATGGAGACTGCAATGATAAATTATAAATCACAAAAAATACTTAATCTCACCATTGCACGTGTCAGAAATGCTAAATATATGGACTCATCTTAAAATTCCTTAATAATAACCCTGATTGGTAAGGTTACCGTAGTATTTTATAATTAATTTAAGAAAATTGTAACCTGAATTTTATTTTTAGATTTCAGCAACAGAATTCCAAGAGTCTAATACGGTTTATTAAACAAGATTTTATCATTGAATCAACATCCTACAAGAATATAACATACAAATAAGTAATTATGTGCAGGGAATAACATTTAAACAAAACTGTAAGAGACATACAGTGGTGGTGTATTTTTAAAGAGACCGAAAGAACCTATAATAACTTGCCATGAGTGTATATTTTCCAAACCAGAAGCTCGTTCATAATAATATACAATTTAAATTAAAATTATTGTATGAACATTACAGATAAAGTCTCAAAAGATAAAATTAGTTTTAAATGAAACATTTAAGTACAAAAAATTTAAATAGTCCTTTCCATGTTGTGTGACATGTAGAAATTTTATGCTTTCACTATTCATGTAGCTCCATATAGAGGAATGGGTCCCTGTCCCCCTCCCCCCCAAAAAAACCGCATTCGTATCCGACAGCAATCAATCGATAAAAAAAAACACCAAACAAAAATCAAAGGGAAACATACCATCGACACTTGATTCATGTAGCGTGCTCTGCATTGTGAATGAAAACTAAATCAACAAAGATTTTTTTATGTTTTTTTGACATGAGACAAGCAATGAGAAGGTTCCTACCTTGGTACAGGCGTTTGAATAAATTATTTTTAGAATATTAAGTTGATAAATGGATTAGAAAAAAATCTTTCGTTCTGTCTTATGCAAGTAAGACCCTTTTCCCTGATTTATACAACATGTTTCAAACATAATAAATACACATCAAGCGTATGATCCAAAGTTAATACCGACACAGCAGACCAAAGCCAATTAACTAATAAAACCTCAATGCGTTGACCTTAATAGACCTTTGATAAGAGAATTACAGGCGTGAACAATGATTAGAGATATGTACAAATACATATAAATTAACCTTGACCGCAGATAATTGATAGCTTTTAATGACCGTCTATAAGAACGATCACAGACAATATACCATAATTACGAAAGTAGTTATTGTTGATATAAAGCCTGTAAACGTCCAGCAGGAAGTATTTCAAGATACCCAGTCTGATTGTTTGAGTACTGAAAGAATATAAAACATAATAAAATAATTATTTTTATTATACAAATATTTGGGCTTAAGGGCAACACGTTATGTTACAGAAAACTTCCTTGGCGTCAGTGAATAAAAAGCGATGAATGTAAACTAACTGACGCCAACATTATACTTAACTATCCGAGCAGTGTGCGCGGCACACTGTGTGAATGCTTGAGGATATTTTTTCTCTAGTATCATGTAATTCACTCAGTTCTGTCATATTGTAAATCAAGAACAAAACAAATTACATGCTACCTGCAGTTGACACAAAACACACAGTATGTACATAAAATGATAGTGTGTTCTCAGATAATTAAGGATAATTTGCCGCTAAAATACTGTGCCTGAGCTAGCCACATATCTTTGACAGAAATGCGTCACCATAGGGGTATTTGCATACACGTGTGTGTACGACTACCAGTCTACTTGTCTCAGAGTACTTTAGCAAGCCGTTCCCGAGCGGTATAGCCTTACTTGATTTTCCACGTGGTACCGCATAAGAGTAAATCTTTGTGGGCATAGACCGACGTGAAATAGAGCTGTTGAGCAATCAAGATGAGACTATTCCTCGTTAAGGCACGTAGGCACCCTAACTACTCAGAAAATGTTCATAAATGTCTGGCCTGATCATTTATTATAGTAACATAACGTGAACCATAAAGGCACAACATCTTCATAATAATCGGCGGTGTTGGGGCGGCTGGAGGGTTGATTTGAATTGTTTGCACTTCTATACTGTTACTATCTTATCAATGCAACTGACTGAATAAACCTGACAAAGATTGAAAATTTAACACGTGCACCAAGTCATGAGACGGTTAAGAAAACATTGCCGTCTCTACCACAGACATAATAAATCTAGTAATAAAATGTTTATCGTCCACCTAAATAAATAATGATTTTAACAGAAGCCGAGTCGGACAGAACATGAAACATTAATATAAACATCAATTAAAAATTTCTAATTTATACAACATGTTTCAAACATAATAAATACACATCAAGCGTATGATCCAAAGTTAATACCGACACAGCAGACCAAAGCCAATTAACTAATAAAACCTCAATGCGTTGACCTTAATAGACCTTTGATAAGAGAATTACAGGCGTGAACAATGATTAGAGATATGTACAAATACATATAAATTAACCTTGACCGCAGATAATTGATAGCTTTTAATGACCGTCTATAAGAACGATCACAGACAATATACCATAATTACGAAAGTAGTTATTGTTGATATAAAGCCTGTAAACGTCCAGCAGGAAGTATTTCAAGATATCCAGTCTGATTGTTTGAGTACTGAAAGAATATAAAACATAATAAAATAATTATTTTTATTATACAAATATTTGGGCTTAAGGGCAACACGTTATGTTACAGAAAACTTCCTTGGCGTCAGTGAATAAAAAGCGATGAATGTAAACTAACTGACGCCAACATTATACTTAACTATCCGAGCAGTGTGCGCGGCACACTGTGTGAATGCTTGAGGATATTTTTTCTCTAGTATCATGTAATTCACTCAGTTCTGTCATATTGTAAATCAAGAACAAAACAAATTACATGCTACCTGCAGTTGACACAAAACACACAGTATGTACATAAAATGATAGTGTGTTCTCAGATAATTAAGGATAATTTGCCGCTAAAATACTGTGCCTGAGCTAGCCACATA